>NW_017728928.1:20666200-20735102 GCF_001723895.1 Crocodylus porosus
TCCTCCCCCCCCCACCCTGTACAGAGGAGGGCAAAACCCCCCACGGTCCATACCAATCTGGCCATGGGATAAAATTCTTTCCTGACCCCAAAAATGTTGATCAGTCTGACCCTGAGCCTCTAGGCAGGATCCTCTAACTTTGGTCCCAGTAGAAACATTGGTACACTCCAGCAACCATCCCCAGTTTTGGCTGTAGCCAACACCCAATGCCCTGGGAAGGCTTAAACTCCCTGACACCTATAGCGGAAAAGGGCAGAGGTGTGGAAGCAACTTTGGGAACACCTCAGTGATGGAGAGTCCACACCTTCCCTAGGCAGCCTATCAACTCGTGGTCACTGTCTCCCAGCTTTCCTTTTTTTTTTTAGGTTGTTGACTAGATCACCCCCTTTAGCCAGTACCAGGTCCAGCAGACTTCACCTTGGAGTCATTATTGACTCCAAGATGAACATGAGGCGCCAATCCCAGACCGCAGCCAGTAAGGCCAGCCATACCTTGTCATCCAAAGGTACATCTCAAGCTGGTCCAGAGAGGTGATACTCCTCCTCTGTGCGACTTTGGTCAGGCCACAGTTGGAGCAGTGTCCAGTACTGGGGGCCACACTTCAGCAGGGATGTGGCCAGCCTGGAGAGGGTTCAGACGAGGGTCACCTGCTTGGTGAGAGGGCAGCAGGGCAGGCCTTACAAGGAAAAACTGAGGGACCTGAACCTGTTCAGCCTCAGCAAGAGGAGGCTGAGGGGGCACCTGGTGGCTGCCTACAAACTCATCAGGGGAGATCAACAGCAAATAGGTAGAGTCCTTTTCTCCCCAGCACCACCTGGGGTGACGAGGAACAATGGAAATAAGCTGGTGGAGAAAAGGTTTAGGTTAGAGATCAGAAGGCAATATTTTACAGCTAGGATGGCCAAAATCTGGAACCAACTTCCCAGAGAAGTGGTCCTCGCCCCTACCTTAGGCAAATTCAAGAGGAGGTTGGATGATCACCTGTCTGGGGTCTTGTGAACCCAGCACTCATTCCTGCCTGTGGCAGGGGGTCAGGCTGGATGATCTGTTCAGGTGCCTCCTGACCCCAGCTACTATGAAACTATGATTCAACCATACGCAAGAATTGTTAGGAAGAGGACTCTTTTTTTTTGTCACTTAAGTTGCAGGTAAATTGTTTCTACCTTGTCCTGGCATAAATGCATTTCAATATGTTTTCTGAGAACCAGTTCTTTGTTGGAAAAACTGGCTTCAAAATTCAAGAAGTAAAACTGAGTAGGTTTTGAGATCACAGCAAACCATTTGAGAACAGAGAGCAGCTGACCTGGACACCTGTGAAAACTGTGTGCATGTGTGTCATGGTACTAAGTGAAGGTGTTGGCTGCTGCATTGGAGTGGATGTATTTCATTTGTTCTCCACCAGGCCAACATAAATTAATAGTCAATGTTTGTCAGTAGCATGGAGAGCCCATTGCTTTTTGGAATTAGGTCTTGAATCTTGGTACCATTCTGAGTAATTTGATTCTCTGTCAGTGTTGAACTTGCTCAACTTGTGATTTAAATGCCCTTTAAGCCAAAGATCTGAATTGAAACAGAGAGTAGCATCCTATGTTTTGAAGGGCACAGCACATTTCTGGACCAGCAAAAAGGAGGTTTCAGGTTTCTTCAGTGTAGAATATCCAGGCATCTCTTTATAAGAACTGTGGATGCTGTTGAGCTACTGGGTTCCACGGTTATATGGGTTGGTGGCTTTGCAGGTGGAAGATTCATACCACAGGCTTGGGGGCGAACAAGGTTCTTCATGTCACCAGTTGCTGGTTTTCTTTCAGGAGGGGCGGCCCCATTACCTTCACTTCAAGTCGATCTGGAAGACGCCAGCTGCACATTGAAGGTGCTTCTCTGGAACTTTCAGACGACGACGCAGAAAGCAAAGGCAGCGATATCAATGAAATGCAGTCTGCCCAAGCTGAGTAGAGCCAAATTGCACCATTGCATGCAGAGACCTTTTTCATAATAGTCAGTGGAGTGAGGAGGACTTATTTCTGACCACGAAACTGCCTTGTGGCCATAAATCTGCCTTAGATAAAATTGGCATGCTACAAGGTTACATATCATAAGTCAACTATGTCTTAAGGCTCCCTAGCCTCACCACACTGTACCCAGCTTAAGATACAGGTACAACTGCTTTTTTATATAGAGTAAACTAAATGAAATCGTCTCTGTTCAGTGCTTCTATTTTCCAGATATTCATTGTAAAGCCATTTTATAAAGCATCATGTGAAGGATAAGACTTTTTTTTTTTTTTCCGATTCAAAAACTTCATTCCCAGATGGTAGTTGGTTGGGGCAGACCTGTTATCATTACTGTGCATGCTTTGCTGTACAAATACCACCCTTCCATTTCTTTTTGGCTCACCATGGCCCATGGCTGTATCAAGTATGTTGGAACATTAAAGACCAAACTGCATCTGTATCTTTCTTTTTCTCCCAGCTGTTGTGATCAACACACAATCAGCAAGTGAACTGTGAAAAGGCCTTGGAAAGTATTAAGAGGAGAAATCTAGGGGAATGAGTAGTATCCATTTTTAACCTGCAATAAGATTTTGAAGTGTTCTCAGTATCTGATTTTATCAGTTAGTACACGGACAACAAAGGTGAATTGCAGTAGCTTCACCAGTCTTAATTGGTACAGTATTTTGCATGTGTAGACCTGCTATCACTGCTCCCAAGACAGCTGTACATATTAAGGCTAGTATAATATGAACATCAGTTAAGTGATGATAAACCTACACCATCCATTAATTTTCATCCTGAGCCTATTATTTTGTGGCTGATTTAGTCTTTGGAACATGGAGCTGAAGAACTGCTCCTTCCCCATGATGTGATAGTTTCATAGCAAAGAAGTTTTCACCTTATGGCTACCTTAGCCAGCCTAGTGTCACTAATATAGAGTAGGCACGCTTGCCTGCTGTTATGAACATAAAATGGCAGGACCATCTGTACTGTGTGACACTTCTAGCTTGTTTGGAGGCTGTGGTTTACAGAGGTTAAAAGGTGGATGTTACTTGTCTGAGTTGACATGCCAGTCGATGTGAATCCTTTCTTTTCTTTTTTCTTTTGAACAGTATTACAGCAAATAGTTAGCCTTCTTTTTTTTGTTTAAATAGCTGCAAAATTGTCATTAAAGTGCCTTAGACACTACAGTACTAAGACAATGTTACACATATAATTTGCCTATATAACAATGACTTAATGTATTAATTTTTGACTGTGCTTCATATCATGTACCTCTAGTCAAAGTGGTATTATTGATATTCAGTGACAATGAATCAGTGTTAACTATGAAATTTCGTTCCTCTGCCACATGCTCAAAATAATAATTTCTTTTTGGTTGAAAGCTTTAACATCTGTTACAAAGGTTTTGTTGTGCGTGTTTGGATATTTTTAATCAAACTGGCTGTTGACCACCAAGCATCTGACTGCAAATATCCTGTTTTCTTGTATACCCATATTTCTAGACAATGATTTTTGTAAGACAATAAATTTATTCATTATAGATCTGGATGCCTGCTCTGTTTACTTACAGGAAAACCTATCTCTTGATGCTGACGTAAAATTTAATAAACAAGAATATGACTGGAAGCTGCCTATTCCCTCCTTACTGGTTTGATTTTATTTTGACCTCTGTACATAAATGGCCTATCCTAAACCTCTTGGGCCTTTAACCCATGATTACATGTTGCAGTTTTAGTAGGTACTCTCTTCATCATTTGAAATTCCATTGAAATTCATATGTGGGCAGATAAATGGCACTCTCCATTCAGGAGCTGCTCTACAACAACTATTCACGCACTTCCTGTAGAGAGCTGTCTTCATTCCATCTTCATCTAAAGTTGTGTTCCTGACAAAAGGACCACATATAAGCCTTTATCACAAGTGCCTCCATTCCATGTATATCCTTCATTATATAAAGATAAGGGTATGTTGTTGTTATAGATTAAAATAATGGAAATTCCAGTGTAATCTTTTGTAAAAACAGACTTGCAAGGGTTGATTTTTTTCCCCCACACACACTTTTGCTGAGCTGCACAGGAGAATACAGACTGTACAACACATGAAATAATTTAAACTAGTAATGCTCAACCTCTGGCTGAATCCGGCCTCCAGGGCCATGCTATCAAGCACATGAGACTCCCTACAGGTCCAGAAATGTGGTAGTAACTTTGTCATGGCTTCTACAGCCACAGTCATTAATGCAGCTACTGCACCCTCACCACCAAATTTCCAGCCCCATGTGTCAGACCATGCCAGCCTGCAGTGTCTCTAGCTGGATCCAGCACGTGGGGCTGGCCTGAACCTACAGACTGTACCCACACCAACCCCATGTGGCATCTAGCCCATGGACCAGCTCCATGTCACTCATCCAACCCACAAGGCCAAAATGTTGAGCACTGCTGACTAAGTGCTATTCCTTAGGGCAATGGTTGGAGTTGAAACCTGAGTGAAAACCTGAAAAGACCATTACAGTTAAACAATGACAAACAGTGAATGGAGAAACAAGACCTGATATCCAGATGCTCAAAAGTAATACGGTTGAAATTCCTTATCACAGACCTCTGCGTTTAGTTGTGGAGGTCTTCATGGCCAGCCTCTTCATTAACATATACCAAATCAAAGTGCAGGCAGATGCATGTATCATCAATAATTATTATCCATAATTGTGAACCACAGGAGGTTGAGGCATTCAGGATCTGAAGACCCTGAGGAATCCAGCAAGAGCTCAAAGATCCTGAGGGGGAGGGGGTCTAGCCTCTCTCTCTCCTCCCAGGTATGAGCATGTTGTTGCCTCCAATCTGCCTGATCCAAATGCTTGTTAAATTTTTGTTTAGCTTTTCCAATAAAGTGATTCTCTTAAAAAGATAGGTGTGCACCTTTCTTTATTCTGGGACCACATCTGACACTATAAGCCCACTTTGTCCTATTCTGGAGATAGAAAGGTGAGGTGAAGTCCTCTAATGGCAAAGGAAGACAGAAAACGTAATGCCATTTGGCAGACCAGTGAAAAGGTTGCTCTGTGTTTTACCCCAGCTGCTGCTGTAGGCTCCAGACTCTTCCAAGGGCCTCTGTAGTTATGAACACTCCTATGAAAGTGAGTGAATCTGCAGTTTTCACGTGAAACCCACAGTTGTTCGTTGTCTCTGAAACCAGCTCAGCAAACTGGCTGCTTTTCAGGAAAGGATCCATCAGAGGTAAAAACATGGAACACAATTTCAACTTACTTTTCTGAAAAAGCCACTGGTTCCACATTAAAAGAACTTTATTTTTGAAAGATTTCTCTCTCTTTTTTTAGACCACATGATCTCGGTGCTGCTGTATTAATGGTATGCCATCTTATTTAAACATGCCATAGAGATTCTGAATAAATAAAGCTACAAAGCCCAAGTTATATACAAATATCTTAGGCAAAGATATTATGTTTACAAACCTATATACAATAAAACAAATGTAAACAGTCAAATGCAGCAAAGGATGCACAGGAAAAAGGGATGTACAAAACCCTGATGGGATGTGGTGAATCTGCACTGCCCTCTCTTCCTCATGGGCAAGGGTCTTAGTCAGCATTCGTAAATGAGCCACAGAGCTCCTAAAAATTGAATCTGCAAAGCCAAATAGATGTGATGGAATAAATTGGACAGGAATATTTTTAAACCCACAGACCAAACCACTGTCAGGCTTTCTTGTTCATTTTAAAATCCACCAACTTTGAGGCACATATAAAGACAGAGAAATTGCACAAATACATTGCTTTAAAGACCCACAAGGTACATAATGGTCCAAAACTGTCACAAAAGCCCATAGGTGACACTGTAAAATCTAGTCTTTATATATTACACAGATTTGAGCAGTTTGAATGCTTTTTTAGGGGCTATACCAATCAGATTGGTGACTTGTTTAGGTCTCTAGACTCCTTTGATGCATAAAAGTTTCATTAACAAGGAAGATTAAACTTGTTTGAGGCAAGGAGTATTAATCCAAGGTGCAACTGTCCAATAGGATTAATGTCTAATCCTTACCAAACATCCCTTTAAAATCATTCCTGATACAACCCTGGCTGCGTGCGTCTTAAAAGCCAGGTTGCTGGTGGGGGCAGGATTTGTAAGTAGAGTCAGCCAGAGTGTGTGCTCTATTAAACCTAAGATAGAAAAGTTACCGAGGGTTTAGGACTGACTTGTCAAGTTCTAAGCAATGAGACTCCTGTGACCAGTGAAACAGAATAATACACTTATCAGCTTATGTGACTCAGAATAGAAGTGACCACGTTAGAGAATGTTCACTACGGGAAGAGGAGAAAATAAACTGTTTTACAGTTGAGTGAAGGGCTGCGTGTGCTGGGGTCTCCTCTGGGCAGCAGGCAGGCAGCAGGGCCATTCTGCACGGCAAGGGGCAGTAACAGGAAGGAATTAGGAGCAGTTCTTGTTCGTCTGAGAAAATGATTCAAAGTCCAAACCCAACCTCCTGGCTGTTCATACACTCAGAGGGAGCATTCCTGGAGCTGAAGATGGTCTGGAGGATCCGATGCCTGGTGGCGGGCCTTGGTCAAAACCATTTACTGCCCTGCAGAACAAAAGAGCAACAGAGGGTTGGTCAGCAAGCAGCAGGAGGAATAGCCGGTAGTTATTGTATCTGCACTCCCTCCCCCACAATGGTGGAAAAGATGGGAACCTGCTGTTGGCTCTAAGCAGTCCCCCAGCCTCAAACTGCATCTCTCAAGCAACAGGCTACCTAGCTCCCAGTCTCACTAAGGCACAAAACTGTGCAGTAAATCCAGCTGCCTTCTGTGCCCCAATGTCAATACAGACATCATCACTGGACCAAAAAACACAAATTACAACATCCGATTTTGCAGTCCTACCAATGTCATGTATGCTACCATCACTTGCTCACAGATGGGGCGATCCTTACACAGCAGGACGAGCAAACACGAATCTGACATCCACACCAGAAGGACATGAAAGGCCTGTGACGGAACACACTAACCTCCCAGGACACCGCATCACTGACCTGAGGGTGGCTATTCTCAGGCCGCAAACTTTAAAAAAAAACAATCTGAGCTGGAAACTGGAACAAGAAATCACCCACAGACCGGACTGTATCAAGTGTGGTTTAAACAGGGACTATGGAGGCTTCTCTCATTACCTGGATTAGTTCTTGTGACTTCATTCCCGTGGGTTTATTGCTTGCATGTTTGCCTCTCCCAGCACTGCCCTACCTTCTGCTTTTATATTCATGTATCTCTCCTCCTTATACACAGCTTTGTGCAGTCCCTTCACAGCATTTGCTGAAGTGAGCTTCAGTTCACAAAAGCCTGTGCTGTATATCTACCTACTTGGGTTAATCTATAACATGCAAATCTACGCTGCCTTCTAGAAAGGGTGTTGCAGCCTCCATAGGTGCAGGCCTCCTGCCTGGAGTCTAACAATGATTCCACACTGACATGATCAAAGCTTACTGACCACTAGGGAGTAACTTCCCTGCTGAACAGATGGGAGCATGCGTCATCCAGGCTGTCAGCAGGTTACCAGTTATCACAAAAGCACCACACACACTGCCAGGAATGGAGCACTCCAGCACTCATTAGGCCAAGGTATTTTCAAATCTAACCATAATTTGAGATAAGCAAGCACAAAGCCCTCCCTATGCATGTCTTGCCTATGGGCAAAGCCTCTATGTGCATCTGCCCTTTGAGGTCTCACTGGCAAAATCAAATCAGTGCAGCTGGAGCTGCAAGGTAGAACAACCCTCTTAGCTTCAGTTCTTGCTTCTAGGTTCTCTAGAGAACATGTTTAACTTTCTTCAGGAAGCATCTGTGATGTCTCAGGGTCTTCCTTTTACCAATCTGTAGGTGCCAAAAGCTGCTCAGTAGCTAACTGTGTTGCAAACCATGTAGAACCACACACAAGAGGGGAGAGAACTCAAAGCTGCCTTCGAAGACAACTCCCCCTTAAGCTGGTAGCATTGAGGGTGTATGACGGTGGAACAGTTCTGATTACAACCAGTAAACGAAAAGAGCACACTCACATGCGCTAGATCATGACAGCATAAACATACGATACAGAATGGGATGTGAAGGCCATATCTAGGGTTACCATATTTTCATGCATACAACACTTCCCGGAATAAAGCAAGCACCTTATTTTTGAAAGGCAAACTGAATAAAATGATCATTCCTTTAAGCATGTAATTGGGCGGCAGCAGCAGCAGAGAGCCAAGTCTGCTCGCTGTTCTGCTCCCTGTGAGCTGCGTGCAGATTTTACTTACCGTATTTACTCGAATACAAGACAACTCCCCCAATAATTATATTCTATATATGGAAAATTTACAAAATTTGTTACAATTTTCCAGGTGTCAAATCTAAGTATTGGAGGGCTGTCTGGAATCCTTCTCCCTCCACTGCTATCGCAGTGAAAACAGGGGTGGGGGGTGGTGTTAAGTGGCCCCCTTGTCCTCTGAACTGCCCACTTCTTCCCCTTCAGCTTTCCTGTCCCTCCCACCTGCGCCCCTCCACCCTTAGCTCCCATAGTCTCTTCCCTTCCCACCAAACTCCCCCCCAGTCCCTGCTTCTCCCAAAAAATTTCCAGCAGTCCCCCCACCATGGGTGCCGCACCCGCCCCAGCTCCTGGTGCTTTAAAGAAAAGCCCCAATGCTGTGTGCTGCCAGGCAAGGGGGCAATCTCTGCTGCCCCCCACTGCCTGGGGGGCTCTGCACTAGCCCCTCAACCCTCCCCCTTGCTCCCCCAGCCACCCCACAGGTGCCCTGCCCAGGCCAGCTCTGACCCTTTAAGAAAAAAAACAAACAAACCCCAGGACTCACCGCTCCTGCCGGCAGAGGCAATCCATGCTGCCCCCCATTGCCCCATGCCACGTGGGGAGGCTCTGCACAAGCCCCCGAAGCCCTGAGGCTGCCCCCATGGTCCCCTCCCCCAGCCCCACCTCCCCTGCCCCTAGTACTTACCAGCTCGGAGTGGCTGCAGTTCCCTGCTGCAGGCACCAGGGACTGTTCAAATCATCAAAGCTCTCCGAATGTTTTCCAAAGATTCGGAGAGCTTTGAATCAATCTGGACCTTTAAATTGGTCCCCTGATTCAATTCAGATTCGGAGATTCAGCCACCGAATCGAACCGAATCTCCTCTGAACTGAACTGCCACCTGAAATTTTGCACAGATCTATTGGATAAGAATAGAAGCAGGAGGTTGGACTAGATGACCCCTAGAGGTCCCTTCCAGCCCTATTTTTCTATGAAAGCCCAGGCAGAAGCTTGTCAAGGCTCATTATTTTTGATAATTACAATATTTGCATAGTGGCACACAGCACTGACACTGAGCAGCCCCAAGAGAACCAATTATCTGTATTGTTCATACCTCACTTGGCCTAAGCTGACCTTGTTACAGAAATAAAGTTAGACTTGGTGTCCTGGTTTTAGGTGAGCTGGTGAAATACAAGTGTGCAATGGCAACTGGCTCCAAAAAAACTAGAAGGAGAACTTGAATGCTGACTCCAGGTAAGCGCACCAAAACTACACTACTCTGTGGGGTTGCAAGCAATTTTTGTTAATTAAATTTAAATTAAATTATTTCAATTACAAACAAATGAAATTATAAAAATGAAACTGATTAAACCACCGTCTTTACTCTATTCTAAGATGAGGTTTCTTCCCCCATGTAACACTGTAGGAAACTGCCCCTTGTCTTAGCATTGAGCATGAAAGCAGTGGGGGTGCCAAATTTTCAGGCCAGCCTCAGAGATGCTACCAGAGCAGTATGTAGTCCACATAGACCCATGTCAGAGAGTTAACTATTCAACCCAGATACAGAATACACGGGCAACTGCTGCTTCGAGATCTGACATTACCTAACAGCATGGAAATATTTCCCCCAAGGATTAACCCAAGCATTAGCTTCATATTTTCCATTCCCTTTCTGTCCATCCAATGGACTCAGCAGACACAGTGAAGGTGAAGTTACACATAACACTTTGATCACACTAAGGACATTTAAAATGCAAGCATCTGCATGTTAAAGCTTGTTAACTTGTGCTAAGTGCCCTCTGAGCATGTCAAAGTTATGCCACTTCAGGTGAGGGTAAACCCTAGGTCATGCTACTAAACTTGTGTTAGGGTAACTTCAGTCTGCTCCATGGAGATATAGTGAGCAATCTGCAGCTGTCCAGCATCTCAGGATGCACCACTGCCAAGACCGACACCTCCCCACTCCCAATGCAGGGCAGGGATACAGCCCAGGTGTCCTGACTCCTAACCATGCCCCTGCTCACCAGCGGTCTAGTGATGAGTCAGAGGTGTACAGGCAAGAAACAGCATTAACCCTTAACATGCGACTGCTCACAGAATGTCCTAACTTGACCACAAAACCTCCCGCAGGTTTGGTATGGTGTAAGTGCAGTGAGAAACTTCACTCCGGGAAGGGGAGTTTCACTGGATAAGGGGGAGCAAATTCTGAAAGAAACAAACTGGCTCTTTACGGCTCCCAAACTGGATGCCCAAATCACCGTTCACTTTTGGAAACCTTCACCTTAGAAATGTGCTTCAGAGACCACTACGAGGTCAAGCAGCAGAAATATTGTTCTCTTAATTTTGGGCATTGAGAACCTTGGAGCTATTACATCACCGTCACATGCTTTACGATTCATTAGTCTACATTTTAAGCTGCATTCTGCACTGACAGAGCACCTTCATTCTGAAAATCATTCAGCTTTCTACAAATAGTAGATTAACTGTAAGAAGCCTTGTGAGCAAACCAGCATTTCCATCCAAGCTATGTCTACCCTCAAAGTGCCTAGTACAAAGGCAGGCAAGGTTCTTTGTGTAGATGTGATCTCTTTTACTGGGCCAACTAAATAGCTGGAAAAATGTTTTTTGCAAGCTTTCAGGCACAAACACGCTTCATCAGGCATAGGGAGACTATGCTGGTGTCATGTGTTCTCCAAGGTAGAAACGTAGCTAATTTACAACAGGCAGGTCTGTGAAAATGCAAATGAGTGGAAGTTGGGAAAGACAATGTACACAAAGGACACCTGTCGCAGATGAGCCTACGAACTTCACTTCATAAATCTACTGGACACAAAAAATCGTGGACTTAATACAGACATTGGATTTATGACATAATACAACCTGCCTGACATCTGATACCTCAGGTAACCTGCCTCCAGCCTGACCACTGGCATTTCTTCACACATTTTCCTCCCTCCCCCTGCCCCTCCTATCTCTACCCATTGTCTTTCCAACTTCCACTCATTTGCATTTTCACAGCCCTGCTTCTTTTCTACCTTGGAGAACACATAACACCAGCAGAGTCTCCCTACGCCTAACAAAGGGCATTTATGCCCAAAAGCTTGCAAAGAACTTTTTCCAACTATTTAGTTGGTCTAATAAAAGATATCACATCTACCCAAAGAACCTTCCCTGCCTATGTCCTTAGACCAGGGGTTTTCAACCTTTTCGGGTCAATGTTCAATGTACCCCTGGCGGCTGGTCAAGAAAGTGGGAGTCCCCTGGGAGCCACACAGGTGGGGGGGAGGCTGGAGCCTCCAGCACCCGGTTGAAAACCCCTGCCTTAGACCAACAGGGCTACAACCAACAACCCTAGTACAAAGGTGTGTTTTTGTAAGGATTATGCAAAGGCAAATGCACAATCCTTCTGGGTTCATCACCCCTACACACACACGTACGTATGTGTGAAATGTATATGACAAGCAGCACCCAGAGTGACATACCTGAGACTGAAATTTTCCTCTGTAAATAATAATGAATAGAAGAAGTCCAAATTTATCTTTTTACTATACTAACAAACACAACACACACATGAACAACAAACGACAAATGAAAACCTTACAAAGAAAAAACGTTAAAAATTGTGTGTGTGTGTGTGTGTGTGTGTGTGTAACTGTTAATTTCACATATATGTATATGTATATGTATATGTATTGTATTCCTTCTCGCAGTGAATAAGCTGCTAACCAGCCAGCTTCACCCTCCCTGATACTCCTCATATTCTGGGATCTGGTTAGCAGCAGATTGAATCCACCTTCTCTGGAGCCTCTGGGTGGATCCAACACGCTTGTTTCTTCTTGCCAGAAGGCACTCAGAGCAGGATGAACACCCTGCTGGCTGAGGGGAAAAGTCATCCAAATTCCCTCTCAACCTCCTTCAATTCCTGGACTCTGGACAGATGTGTTGCAAGTCTCCCAGCAGGAGCCAGAGTTCTCCCAGCCTTGATCAGCCAACATCAACAGTACAATCCACTACAGTCAACCAGACCTGGTCCCTCCTCACCGACTGCTCTCAAGACACTCCCCTCTCGGGCCAATGACCACACGCACTCCAACATGGTTGCTAGGATGAGATTTTGGTTGTTCTTCCTCCCCTTCACCTCAGCAGTATACCCAACGTGGTTGTAAGCCACCACCGTATCCCCACCGATCACACTCAACATGGTCTCACTGAATTTCCCAAGTTGGACACATTTTGAAAAGTTCCCATCTACAATACAAGGAAGCTGCATTTTGTACCTGCACAAACCAAGCTGTGTCCTTGGGACAGAGTTCTGCTAGTTACACTGTATACTAAGACTTCCTGCCAGCACAGCCCTGTCAGTAAGGGAGCCTCCCTTCTCCACATGTCTCTGCCCAGACAGTACTGTAGACTGACATAAGACTCGATCAAAAGGCAAAATAACGTTTCATCCTCTTTCAGTACAATTTTGTCCTTAGAATACTTCCGAAGGGGATGCACTAAAGATAGTTAGCTACCCTCACCGTGACTGAAATCTGTATGGGATCAGCCTGGCCAAGTCTTTGCAGGTGTGTTAGCTCTAATGGAAGACAGTTGAGTTGGTCAAAGTCAGAAGCTGGTCCAGGTCAACCAAACCCATCCCCTGCACCATCTCAGGGATCTATGATTACAACTCTGGTGAGAGGCAGATATTCCTAAGCCACTGGATACTGCCTTCTGCAGATCAAAAACCACTTGTATACTGCAAGCCTCCTCGATACAGCTAGGGTCAATGGAAGAATTTTATTTATACATTTGAGCAAAAGTGCAGATTTGTGGTCTACCATATAGCAAACACTCTGAGACCACAGCTAGAGTACAGCGTCCAGTTCTGGGTGCCGCACTTTAACAAGTACGTGGTAAAGCTTGAGAGAATCCAAAGGAGGACCACCCATTTGATCAGTTTTACACAGTAAGTCATACGAGGAAAGGCTAAGGGACCTGGGACTCTTCAGCCTGAAAAAGAGAAGAAAAGGCTGAGAGGGGACCTGGTAGCAGCTTACTGCTACATCAGGGGAGTACATCAAGGGCTTGGTGAGCAACTGTTCACCAGGGCACCCTTGGGGAAAGCCAGGGAAAATAGCCACAAACTCCTGGAAGACTGTTTCGGGCTCAACATTAGGAAAATCTTCTTCACAGTTAGGGTGCCCAGATTGTGGAACAGGCTCCCTCCAGAGGTGGTACAATCGCCTACTCTGGAAATCTTCAAGAGGAGACTGGACAGTCACCTTGCTGGGGTCACCTGACCCCAGTTGTCTTTCCTGCTTGGTGCAGGGGGCTGGATCTGATGATCTTCCAAGGTCCCTTCCAGCCTTATAATCTATGAATCTATGAGTTGTGTAAAGGTGGGCAGATGCTGGCACGACAGGCCATACAGGTTAACAATTCTAGCAACAGACAGGGGCCTAATTCTTGCCCTTGCCCCTTACCTTGACCTTGGTCAAGATACTTCAACTCTCTTCCTTATAAAAATAGAGGAAACTGTTAATTTCAGAGGGTTGTATAAGGTTTATTAAGCCAATATTTGACAAAGAAAAGACCCTACTAAAATGCAGTGATAAAATCCAAACCAACAAAGTACAATTGCTGTGTCTGATTCAGTTAAATGCATCCAATGTATGTAAAGCAGTACTGTACCAAAATTGCACTCTGTTCCAATGTTTGTGTCTAAAAACTGTCACATGATACGAGTCAAGCCATCTGATGTGGTGATGGGGAGAAAGACTACAAAAGTAACCAAGTTTGTAATCTTAAAAAGTTTCACTAACTGACCATTTGCAATGCTAAGAGCTAGCCTCATACAATTAGTATGACCGATTACAGGTTATTTTCCATCTCGAAGCACCAAGATCACAAAACATGAACCAAAGGGGTTCAATTATCCACGAATAGGGACCTACCTAAATCGTGGCAGAAGTTCGTGGCACAGCAGTGCCTCTAATCTCACTCTTTTCACTGTGTGCCCCCACCCCTGCCACTGAATGGCCGAGAGGCAATTACCACCACAGTTTTTGCCTCTCAGCCACTCAGGTAGGTCCATACCCATGAACAAGTGGAGGAGTCTATTCTTTTCACATCTAATGGAGAAAAACTGCAGCAGTTCTATACAAAACAATGTAGAAGACATTCCCAGTCATAGCACCTGAAGAGTAGATGTGGGGGGACTTAAACCTACATAGGGTTGTTAAACGTAAACTTTTGCTGTGAAATATCTGTAAATGAAGATATATAACTTGTTCTGCAGGGAAACCCATTTCAGTGACAATCAATACTCCCGTATTTAACTTCTTCACCTTTTTATAGTGTAACCGAAATGCAGTAAAGTAATCTGCGCTTTACAAGCACTGAAACAGGACACAGAAGTTACTCACCTGCAATTATGTTTCCCAGAAATGGAGCAGACTCCCCTCCTTACCTGAGAAGCATTATTAGAAGGTGTATTATGAAGCATTCAATAACACCACGTTTTCATCTATAACATTTCATCCCTGTGTATAAAAATCAGGGCACAGCATCTCTGATAGCAGTGTGCATGTGCACATACAGAAAGTGGGTTTATGTCTCGAAATAACCTGACAAATACTGCCAATAAACTCCCTCCACTTCACAGATAACAATTACCCTTTCTTGAAGGTCCCCCTCCACAACTTACTTGATGGCTTAGTCTAATGCACTTGCATTCTATAATGGGTTCTAATAATACCTCTTAACTCCTAGTTCATAGCCTTCTTCCATCCCTCTAGGCAGACTTTTTGCATTTGCATGGAGTCTTTTATTTAGTTCAGTCTGGTCTGACGCTCTCTTAGACCTAATGAAGAGCACTTAATGCCGGATACCTTGTCCAATAGCTGTCCTGACTCCCAACTATACAATTGGTCCAATAAAAGAGAAAATCCTTGCATAGCAGACTTGCATATTTTTTTTTATTGCACTGTTACAGGCCACAGTTTGGGTAAGGTTGATCTGGGAGACTTTTCAAATTCAAATTCCAGTTGGTGGTGAAAGAGATGGTTTTCAATTATGTCAGGCTAAAATAGTAATATAAAATGCCAACTAAAATGCAGAGTTTAGTGCTTAAGAAAGAGGGAGATTAACAATCAAGTAGTACAGGCATAGCACAGAAAGCCTAGACAAATATTTTCCTGCACAAGTCTGCCTTAATCCGGTTGTTCCAGCCCTGGGCCTCTGCACCAAAGTTTAGCAATGCTGCTGCTATTTGTTTTCCAGACTGAACTTCCACAGGAAACTCATCATGGCCAAAGCTATTCTGGAGTTCTGAAAAACTTTAAGGCTTTCAGACCACTCCTTAGCATTTCCAATTCTGAAGCATGTCAAGGACACCAGCCTAGCCAGTCCTATGCAACTCCAACACGGTAACCCAGAGAATCCTAATGCCTTGATATGGCCAGGCCAGTGAGACATTCTTTCAATGTCTTCACCAATCCACCGGACAAGCAAAGAGTGGGTGTTTAATGAGAGATGAAGGATTTGTAAAACATTTAAACCAACAGAATGGTAGTTTGCAAAGGAAAAAATAAATATACTGTAATGATGTGTCTAAGTTACCTCTGTCACAAGCCTACCACCCAACTGGCTGTTCATAAGGCAGCAGCAGCAGGTTGTATCGAGTCTACGAACACATGTGGCTGTTTCAGGCTCCAGTGACAGCTGGGGGCAGGGAGAAGAGTACAGGGGCTGGAGAAAAAGGAGAAGAGGGGAGAAGAAAGGGCATGCCTTAGCTCAGCCCCTTGTGCCCAGATACAATAGCAAGCTAAGGATCAAGCCCTTAACAGGGAAGCACTCCACTGACATAAGTAGCGGCTAACCTTTTGTTGCAGTGCACAGACAGTGGTGTTGACCTCACATAACAGTTCTTTGCAGCTGAGATGTACAGATGCTGCACAACAACTAAAATATATATGCAGCTTAGAAACTGCATCTAATTTTCAATATACAACAACTTCAAGGGAGGCAGAGTATATGGTAGGAGCAAAGAAGGGAGCATGTGTGAGGAGTGGGATGCAAACCCCATGGGAAGCAGGACAAGTGGGTGTAAAGGGGAAGGATTTGGTATGAAAGCAGAGGGAGGACATCACAGCTGTGCAGTAACCTCTAACAGAAATTCATTTGTCGCAGTCACACTCACTCTGTGGTCCAGCTAATTTTCTTTCAACCTCCTGTAAATACTGGCTATTTAGAACCCAGATTTTTAAAATTTCCCTAGTGAAAACCTGGCCTTAACTAGGCAACTAACCAAGCCAGCAAGTGTAAGGACAGTCTGGATGATTAAAAATAACCCCCCTCCCCACCCCCATTACACCTGTCAGTCAGCTTATCCATCTCATCACAACCCAAGTACAGCAGCACTGGGATCCTAAGAAAAGGCATCATTCTTCCCTATCAACCTTCTTTACAGCTTGCAACTGGAATCTCAGTGATGGATTCCAAGTGTGAGCATCACTGTGGTGTCATACGGTTAATCAATAGACCTGCAATAAGCAACTGCCCCTAAGGTTCTTTGACTGGGATGTGAAGCTTTTTTTTTTCCTTTTTTTTTGTGTGTGCAAATAGTTCCCTCTTATGATTTGAAACCTAGGTTCTAGGACACAACCTGTTCAGCTGCTCACACATCAGCACGATTCAACTGAGCACAGAGGCAGCAAATTAAGAATATCTGGCATGTTTGCTCCTTACAATTTCAATAGAACATTTAACACCCTCAAATAAATGTATATTGAAAACTGTAGTGGAACATAATATATTTGTAAGCACTAAGGAGTACACACCCTACGTTTTTGAAATGGAAAACTGTCATACAGAAGAGAATGTTAATATGTACGATGCTATGGTGCTTTGCTCAGTGAACATTATTCTAAACCAGGGCTGGGAAATTATATGGACCCATGGGCCACACAGGGAGTTTTGGTGAGCTGTCGCAGGCTGAGTCAGCACCCACCCGATGCTACAGCTCACCAAAACTCCCTAAGTAACTCCGCCCAGCACTTGGCTGGGATAGGGCTGGAGGCAGGCATGCAGGAAGCGGCATCCAGGAGTGGGACAGGCAAGCGGGGCCGCGGCTGGGATCGTAGGGAGGTGACAGCACAGGGCCAGGGCCCGGGGCAGAGCTGTGATCTGTTATCTGCACACACCTTCAACAGGCGGCAGTTCTGCAGGAAGAAGCATGCAAGAAGTGGATCGGGGCTTTGCTCTGAGCCCCAGTCCTGCACTGTCAACACATGGTGATCCCAGGAGCTCCATGGAGACTAACGAACTTGCATGGGCAGGGCATGCAGCCAGGAGGATGAGACGGGGCCACAGGCAAGCAGGGAGCTGCAAGCAGGGCTTGGATCTTGGGGTGGTGACGGTGCAGGGCCAGGGACCAGGGCAGAGCTGCAATTCACTCCCCGCAAACCCCTGCCTACAGAACCCATGCACATTGCAAGGTTGTGTGGGCAGCGAATTGCAACTCTGCCCTGGCCCCACACTGTCATCACCACACCGTCCCACCCCACGAGCCTGGCCCTCCACACCCATGCTACTCTCAACACTGCTCCCTGCCTGCCCACGGCCATCTCATCTGCCTGGCCACACACCCTGCCCACACAGGTCCTGCCCCCAGTGGTGGATGTGGGGCAGATGAGCCAGGGTGCCTGGGTAGTGGTACTGGCCACATGCACCATGGCCTGAGCTGCCCCCTGCACCTGGGCTGGGTGGGACTGAGGAACCCCCCATAGGCCGGAAAAATCCCTTGGAGGGCCAGATTCAGTCTGCAGGCTGCATTTTGCCCACCCCTGTTAAACACTACAGGATTGCACAGCTCTTTACAACTACAGGGAAAGATATGCTTCCTGCCTCAACTCTCACAATTGCTCTCACTTTTCCCTTCTACACAAGTGCAGGGGTTCCGTAGTACAGACTGTAACTATGGGGAAAATCCTACTGATGCTCCAAAAATGTTTGGTTCGAGATATCGCGAAGTGGAAGCTCTGACTACGGGCCTGAGCACATAAGTGCCTGCATAAGAAGATAATTTGGATTTTAGGGGTGACACTGCACAGCATAGCAACAGTTTTGATGGCCAGTGTACCAAGTCAGCTGGAGTTGAAGCTAATGCCCTTTCATTTTTCCTGTAGGGAAAAGAAATTGTAACAAGGTGTACCTCACCCCAAGCCTAGCTGCTGGCTGCTGGCACTTGGCTATTCTTATTGAGGAAAATCTCCAGAGTTGGCATGTCCTCCAGAAGCAAACTAACTATGCCAATTCCACCACTATTAATATAAGACTCTTTTTTTTACATGACTGTTCAACTCGTGAGTGCTGTTTTGCTGCTTGGCTTTGGCATTACCATGGGACACACCAGGAAACTGGGCAATGGAAAAAAAAAAACAGAACAGCATTAAACAGCCATCAGCTAAGGGGAAAAACGTCTGAAACCACAAAAGTGTTTGTTTTCTCTTGTTTCACAGAAGTCAGCACTGTAACTACAGCTGCCACTGTCCTCCTGGGGCTAAAACCGCAACACCATATCTTACCTAGAATATGAAAACTCGGGGTGGGAAGAATAGAAGTGAACAGAGAAAACAACAGTGTGCTTCCAGCGCAACCATAAAAGCTAGCCATCCTTTAAAACAAAGATCAGTTTCAGCTTACCCTTTGTCAAAAAAAGACGTATGCCCTGGGTGAGAGTACTTTGTGCTGCTGCTGTTCACCATGCTGTTATTAACATTCCCCGAAATGTATGATTTCCGTGATGCCTGGTCCTTTGCAAAATTTCTACAAGCAGCCAATTTGGATTCTAAAGCCTGTGGAAGGAAAATGGAATAAAGTTATTTGCACAAAGAACTGCTCTGGAGTACAAGCCTTGAAACGGCCAGTAGTGGGTGGTGGAACCAACATGATCTGCTTCAGCAGAACCTAAGCTCTACTGCAACAAAGCTTATCTTTAATGGTTTAAAAAAAAACTTAGAGTGGGACAGCCATTCCCGGAAGGGCAGACGTGTTCAGCTTCTATAACTAATGCTGGATTTTGAGAAAAGATCTACTCCTATTTAGGCACATAAATAAAGTGGCACCATTGTCAGTGGGAGCTGCAGAGTTCTCAGTGGTGGCAGATGACCAAACAAGGAGCAGCAGTCTCAGGCTGCAGCAAGGTGGTTTAGATTAGCTATTAGGAAAAACTCGCACGAGGAGGGTAGTAAAGCACTAAAACAGACTACCTAGAGAAGTTGTGGAATCTCCATCCTTGGAGGTTTTTAAGACCCAGCTAGACAAAGCCTTGGCTGAGATGATCTATTTGGGAATGGTCCTGCTTTGAGCAGGGGGTTGGACTAGATGACTCCTGAGGTCCATCCAACCTTAATTTTCTATGATTCTATGATAATATAAAATGGGAACGGATTGAGGATGCTCAATCTTATATTCAGTCAATGTATCTACTGACCCAAAAGCCAGTGTAGCTGTCAACTGCAGCAACCAACTGTGGCATCAGGAACCTAGCTTTAGGGCCTTTATTTACACACACTGCCCAACTGAAAAAGTCTTACTCTTTACCCAATATTAACCAAGCATGATTTGGAAGAGATTCCTAAGAAACTAAAAGTAAGGCTACAGAGAGGAATGGCTCTGGGCTTTTTCCATTTCTCCAAGAACCAAAGCTCAACTCTAACATATCAGAAATGCAAGTACTATAAAACAAAGTGCTTACCCCGACTTTCCGTAACAAATCCCCCACAATGTTGAGTGCGGATATTCTAGCAGAAGGAGTTAAGGGACTGGTACCAAACCCATTCGGTATAGCTGCAAACACAAATTTATTTTGTTAGATGCTTCAATACACTTAAATTTTAAGTGCTGTATCAAAGGAAGAAATAAAAAATTCCATTGTAAACACTTCGTGTGGCTAGTCCACAATAAAACACTCACTATGTCACAGACAGCCTTAGGAGGAGAGCCTAATTTATATCAGCTGAATCTATGCACGGGGTTATACGCACTCCTCAACTATGGGGCTAATGCACTATCCACCCCTTCCCAGAGTTGTACATTGAAATGTATTTTCTTTTTATTAAAAAAAATGATTTATTAGTCCTTGTAACAGAAAACAGCCTTCTCCATGGGTCAGGGATATACACCAATGCAGTGCTATCACCAGGGTCACTGACAGATGTTCAAATAATGGTGCGATGGGTTCTGATCCATGATCCCAACAACCACAACTTGTTCCATGTCACACATGCATGTCAGAAGTTGTGACTGGGGATCAGATCCCAGATCACACCCTATTGTTGGTGCAAGAGAAGCCCAGGATCATGATCCCAGGTTCCCCCTGCTCCAAGAAGTAGCAAGCAGGATGGTCAGTGTGCCCATGGCTGGGAATGCCAGTCACCTGATCAGCAGTCCCAGCCCTGAGACGACACTAGAGTCTTTCAAGACTCCAGTGTACTCCCAGGGCTGGGAGTGGCAGTCAGCTGATTGGCACTCCCAGCTGCAGGAATACACCAAAGCCCTTCCAAACTCTACTGCACTCCCAAAGCTGGAAGCACCAATCAGCTGACCAATGCTGGCCACACATTCAATTTAAGGCATGATGGAGGCCAGCCAAAAAATTATTACTGATATTTTGCATGATAACTTTGTGGCTGATTACTAAGGCTGTGCGAAGCTTTGGGTGCTAATTTAATTCAGAGGAGATTCGGCCCAATTCGGTGGCCAAATCTCAAAATCCGAATTGAATCAGGGGACCAACAAAAAACTGTTAAGCAGGGGACGGGGGAGGGGAAGGGAGGCTGAAGTGGGGAGGGGACCATGGGGGGACCTCTGCCAGGCTCCATTCCCTGCCTGCTCCCCCAGGCCCCACAACCACTCCTCCCATCTCCCCCCACAGCTCCCAGCCCTTTAAAAAAAAAGCCCAGACTCACCAGGTGCAATGGGGGGCAGTGGTGATCCCCCCACTGCATGGGGGGCTCTACCACGAGTCCCCTGATCCCCTCCTGCTTCCCCAGCTCCCCCCCCCACTATGGCTGCCCCACCTGCCCCATCTCTGGCCGTTTAAGAAAAAAAAACCCGGTGTCATCAGCTGTTCCAGCAGCCTCAGAGCTTCTGAGGGCTCATGCAGAGCCCTCACATGGCGTGGGGCAGTGGGAGGCAGCAGAGATCGCCCCCTCGCCAGGCAGCACTCAGTGTGTCAGGGCTTTTTTTTTTTCCCCAAGTGCCAGAGCTGGGGCAGGCGGGCAGCCATTGCCAGGGCTGGGAGAGCGGGTGGGGGATGGGCCTGTGTGATTCGGAGATTGGGCAGCAACTGAATCTCCAAATCAGATTCAGCCGAATTGATTTGGGACAGGGATTCAAATCACCTAACTGAATCACTGTCCCCCAAATCGGCCAAATCCAAATCCGAAGCAAATACTAGCTGCTTCGCATAGGCCTATTGATTACTTATTTTATCACACCATTAACTGCATTAACACATGGTCGGGCTACTTTGTTAATCATGTCTTAAGTATAACCTCTGCCAGGGGCCCAGAGATCTGCAGAGGAAACAGTTACTCAGAGATGCACACTATTTCCACGTATCTTGATAATCCAGGTAAATATAAGGCCCAGACTGTCAGCATTATTACTTATTTCAATGATGGTCAAGTTAGCAGAAACATCAAGGAATCACACTTATCAGACTATCCCTAACTTTTAAAGTGCTCTTTGCACCATTTTTCATTTGTGCCAATCTGAAGTGCATGGACTAGACAAGCAGGTTTAAAAAAAGAATCAAAAATCAAATGCAGCAGCAAACGAAATCCCACACCAAAGGCTATCTTGATTCAATTTTGTAATTCAACAAGTCTCCACACCTTAGTTTTCTTAAATTGCCACAGAAATTCTAGAGTGTTGCCAGAACCACAGGGTTTAGGAAAAGTTTGCTGCAAAATGCTCAGGGCTTATGCAATTCTCAGTTTATTCAAGACCCCACTGTGAAAACAGAGCTGGTGTTAGTGCTGTTTGTCAGGAAACAGCTTCCTGCCCCTAGATAATCGCAGAAGCTACACAGCATACCTTTTGGGGAAGGAAAGCTATTTTCTGATCCTTTTCCAACAGGCGTGGCTGGCAGAGACAGAGATGCCTGGACAGCTGAATCCATCTTTTCACAGTCTAGAGTTGGAGAACTAGGAGCAGACTTCCTAGTAACTTCCTGCTGCCTTTCCCGTACTGCTAACTCTTGTCGTAAGTCTGGAGATTTGAAAGGGGGAAAAAAACAAATATTTCAATTAATGGCTTGATTCATTCTAAAATAAACCCATTGTGCTCATCTGCAGATGTACACACACAACGTTCTTAAACCAAACTGATATTAACTCCTGAAGACCAAGCTGAAAGGAGACTCAATCTTCAGAAAGGCTGTGAATGTAACGTAAACATGCTTTAAAGATCAAAGAGTGGGAACAAACAAGCTTTGGGCTATGCAGTGAAGGTCAACAGGTCCTGGCTTTTCAGAAAATGAGGTAAGGGAAACTGTGGACTTACCAACGAAAGTGTATGTTGTGTAGGTCTAGAGACTGTACACAAAAATAAGTCAGCTGGCCCACTGCCATGCCAAGACAGGGAAAAGGGAGCTTCTCAAGCAAGTTAGACTCAAATTGTGCAAAGTATTATAGGTCAATATCAGCATCTTCCATCAGAAGTGACCAGGTAGCCAGTAATCTTCACAGTACCAGCAGAATATGCTCCTCACAGAAAATCATAAGAGTCCAATTGGCTAAAACAAGATCATCCCTATGCAAAGCATCCTATACAAACCATTATCTAAACTCTACATAAGATCACCCTCAGCCCTGCTGCAACATACACCTAACACCCTAACCGGCCACAGGTAAGGCAAGGAAAAAACAGCAGCCAACATCCTGCTTCTATAAAGGGTTGCCAATATACGCTCAAGAAATCTCAGGAAGAGAGCCATGTCCCCTGCTACAGAGGAAGGCAAAAAACCCCACAGTCCATTCCAATCTGACCATGGGGTAAAATTCCTTCATGACTCCAAATATGGCCATTGGTCTCACCCTGAGCAGAGGGGCAAGACATTCTAGCCAGAAACCTCCAGCTTTGGTCCCAGTGGAAGCATTGGCACACCCCCGTCAAAGTCCCAAGCCTTGGCTGAAGCCAACATCCATTGCCTCTGAAGAATGCTCAAAACTACGCTGACACATGTAGCAGACAGGGGACATCCAGGCAACCAGCAAAGCCCAGAAGCATGGGAATACCCATGGCAGAACACAGGCATAGCTACACCTAGATCATCCCTGATCAGTAGCTGTCCAACCACTTCTTGAACACTTCCAGTGAAAAAGAGTCCACAACTTGCGCAGGAAGTCTATTCAACTGCCTCAGGATTCTAACAGCGAAGAAGATTTTTCCAGATATCCAATCTAAATGTATTTTTCTGCAACTTCAAGCAACTGGTCCATGTCATACTCTGTAGCAAGGGAGAAAAGGTGCTTTTCCCTCCTCTTTAAGGCAGCCCTTCAAGTATTTGAAGTCTGTGCTCACGTCTGTTCTTAAGTGCCTTTTCTGCAAGCTGAACAGGTCTAGCTCCTTCAGCCTCCCCTCATATGACCTGGTCTCCAAGCCCTTTATCATCTCTGTTACCCACCTCCAGGCCCTTTCTAACTTCTCTGTGTCCTTTTTAAAACGGGCCGCCCAGAACTTCACACAATACTCCAGATGAGGTTTGTCCAGTGCCAAGTAGAGAGGCACTGTCACCATCCGTGTCTTGCACCTCATACATCCCCCCATCGCAAAACCACATTGGCCTTTCATGTGGCTGCAGACTCAGTATGAGTCTGTGATCTATAAAGACTCCCAAGTCCTTCTCCATAGCGCTGCTATACAGCAAGGTGTCACCCTTTTTATATCCGTGTTTTTGATTATTCCTCCTGAAGTGTAGGTCCTTGTATTTTTCCACATTAAACTTCATCCTGTTAGCTGTAGCCCAACTTTATAATCCATCAAGATACTTCTGAACTGTGCTTGCACCCTCCAATGTGTTTGCAATCCTTCCCAGTTTTCTGTCACTTGCAAACTTGCTCAAGAAGTTTCCTATGCCAGCATCCAAATCATTAATAAACATGTTGAACAGCACTGGGCCCAGCACAGACCCCTGCATGACTCCACTTGAAACCTCCTGCCATATTGACATGGACCTGTTCATTATTCCCTTTTGCTTGAGTCTATTGAGACAGTTATCTATCCACCTTATACTAGTTTTATCTAGCCCATGTTTCTCCAATTTCTTTATGAGACGGTCATGTGGGACCTTGCCAAGAGCCTTGCTGAAGTCCAGATATACTATATCCACACCATTCCCTTTATCCACCCAAGTACTTATTTCGACATGATTTATTTTTCAGAAATCCATGCTGACTGCTTGTGATTACCCCTTCCTCCTCCAGATCCATGGCCAACATGGATAAGTAAAAGGGAACCTACATTCTAGCATCAATAGTAGCGCCATGTAGATTGTATTATAAAGTTTCCTTGGACGTCACAAAGGCATTGACAAGTCTGTGCCATGGATCACATGGAGAGCTGGATGCAGTTATCACCCCAAACACAAAAGCACTTCCAACTACTAACTCCAGCTGTGACTCTGAAAGTGGTAGATGATCATTTTAGGTTGGAATTCAGGAAGTTTCTAATCATCAGAACAGTGATGTTTTGGAGCAGCTGTCCAACAGGAACAATGTAGGAAAAGCCTGCCTCCTCCCCCTCTCCCCCACCCAACACACATACATTTTTAAGTGAGTTCAATAGGTTTATGAATTAAATTATATCATGTTATTGCCTACAACAGGAGAGGTCTCAACTCTGGCCCAGGAGGTCCTTTCCAAACCTATGTTCCCGAGTACTGATGAGGGTACTCATATAGCCCATTTTCTACTCAGTGTCCTGAAATCCCCATACAGAATAGGTAGCATCACCTAAATAACTAATGCCTTTCGCTATGGTCTAGGATACACATCTGTCTCACTCTTTTGATGAGCTGCCTTATTTTTCCTCTGTCACAGCCTTAGGGTACTTCTAACAATCTTAACAGAAAATGCTTGGGTTTCTAATGCTCTCACTCCTGTTATAAAGCTACACACAAACACACTTAAAGAGAGGTGTGGGAAGAACTTTGAAATTATACATCTAACTTTCTACATTATCTCACAAATTATTTTTGCTTGCTGCTCATAAAAATGAGTTTCTTTTATTTTAATGATGCTAAAACTTTCTGAATTATTGAACTACAAAACCAGAAGGACCTCTTGTTGATCATTCAGATACTTCTGAAGATTTGTCCCCTAAATTTACATACTTTATAAATATCATCTTTATGACTAGTGTTATTGAAATTTGCTAATTGCATGTAATATTTACTACTCCTTTTTATTCTTTTTTGTCAGTTCTGTGTCTCTATACATTATGTGTAGATTATATTGCTATACAGATACATACTTATAGTATGTATGCATCTCTCTCTAGATATAGCAATATACATACAGTACAGAAGTAATTTACTGCTGTTGGGCATCGATTTCTGAACCAAGTGTCCCCATTAATCAGGCTATCAGTTGTCACTTATGAGATAATTTAGTTTTATCTGGCCTTTAGTAATGTCTTTCCTTGAACCTTCTTTGCAAAACTCTTTTGCAAATTCCTGGTTCACTGATGGTAGCCTAGAATGCATCATTCTCTGGTATCATTAATCCCACAAGTCTCATTGCAATCCTTTCTGAGATATCTTCAATAAATCAGGCACTTCCTAAGAGGATTAGAGAGAGCTGAAAAGAATCCTCAAAGGACAGCTAATATTGATTTCCAAGTAAAATGCCGATCTTCTTCCCAAGAGCACATGCAACGCCTGGTCAGCAGGAATATTTGGAATACAGATCTGGCCTTAACTCAGTTTTCATGTGTGATTTGCATTTCACCTGTAGTGCTTACATTTAACACACAAAAAAAGGCCTGAGTGGTTCTCATTATTTTTGTCTACTTATCAGCTGAGATTTTTCTCCCCCTCAACTGTAAAAGAAATATTAATAGCAAATGTTAAGCATATGATTTCTAACATTTAAGGTTTGTATAACACAACCGACTTGAGTCCCACGGCGCTGGGCTTTATACAAACATATAAGTTTTAGTTGTCTCTGTTAACAAGGGAACAATGCGTTAAGCCATAAAATCAATCCAACAAATGGTACCTCTTGCTTCGTCCTTTAACCTCTGTACAGAAACTAGCAATGATTCTTTGTCATCCAGCTCACTTTCTAAAAATGCATTTCTTTCAATAGCCTGGTTCAGTCTTTGTTCAAAGTCTTCCAGTGAAACTATTGTTGCCCTAGAAACAAAATCCAGAATATTAGGGTCTTCAGCTTAGCTGTCAAAGAACATTTAAAAGTATAATAGAGGAAAAAGGTTAGCAGCGTCTAGTTTCAAATTCAATGCTTGAGAGCTCTAGTAATTCACCCTGGAAATAACTTTTCAGAACCAAAGAAGTGAGGTGTGTAGGCTGAACAGGACAACACTCTAGCAACTGGACTCCCAGAAGCATAAAGGAAAACAGATGAGCTAGAGCTGATATCTATGCTCTGCCATTGCCTTGGCCAGAAATAGATTTTAAAAAGCTCTGTTTAGGGCCAGTCAATGCTGTACTGTACATTAGTATCAGAAGCAGCTGCAGGGTACTGCCTCCATACTCCAAGCAGCTGACAGCCCAAGGAGCTAAGGCAAGTATGGAACCCCAATTCGGCAAGTTGAGCACTTAAGCATATTTGTTTTGTTTTTTATTTGATTTATATGCTGCCTACCAAGGCTCAGGGCAGCTCAGGACTAACAAAATGTGCTTTTAAATGTACTGTATGTCAGCTGACTGACAAGGCTCAGGGCAGCTTACAGTAAAAACAAGTCATAAAAACAGATAAAATATTACATACAATACTAAGTGATAAAACATTTCCCAAACAATACACCAGAACTTAACCCCACCTAGTAAAAACCTGCTCACAAAGGAGGTCTTAAAATGTTCCCAAAAGATGTCCAGGTTCAGGCTCATGATGAGCCTTAAAGGGGAGGGAATTCCAAAGCTGAGGATCAATTCCTGAGAATGATCTCCTATATATTTTTGCTGGACAATGGTGCAGATGGAAGTTGCAGGAGGTTGCTCTCAGTGGACCTTGGGGATTGTGATGGAACATAAAGAGTCACTTGCTCCCTTAAGTATGTAGAACCCAGACTGCTTGCGACCAGTACACTGAATCGCGCCCAGAAAGCTACTGGAAGCCAGTGCAGACTCTGGAGAACTGGAGTAATGTGCTCCTGGTGAACCAAACTGTGGGAAATACCCTACTGGACCAAAGAGAAAGGCACACAAAGGCATGAACTCAAAATGAGGAAGGCCACTTGCAGGTAGAAGGCCTGTGAGTGGAGATCCTGCATCCAGTACGGAAGTCCTGCCCCAATCCCCAAGGAAACAAGGGTAGGCTCAACAGTATCAGGCCACAGACTTGGAAATAGAAGAGGATCCTCTCCAGGATGTAGTACCAAGCCAAGAGAAAGGGGAACTCTTGAGCTGCTTTGTGTGTGGACAGCCAGGCCGCTGGCACAAGGATTGCCCATAGACGGACTGCAGTGAGGTGCAAACAGGGATTTCTGAGGTCCAGTGACAGACCCCAAAGCAGAGAGCCTATCTGGTCCCCATGAAGATGGGACACCCAAGTCCCGGGCCTAGCAGATTCAGGCTCTGGACAAACACTTGCTCCTGGGCAGCTCTTAGACCCTGCTTAGCTATCAATCATGGAGTGTATATATATGATCTGAATCTACACCTATCTGACCACAGAGGCACAGGTGTTGGTTGGGGGCCAGAGTGCAGAGCTGACAGCAGCAACGATTAGCCACCTCTCCAACCTAGGAGTGGTGAGCTGGGACTGAGGCTCACTGACCTAGTTGTTATGCCTGGCAGCAGAAAGTAGGCAGCATCTAAGTACTCAGGATTATCCTAAGGATCAACTAGAGGTGATATTTCCCTTTGACCTAGCGGTGTGGACACCAGTCAATACCATGCCAAAAATGCCAAAGAATCAGAGACGCCCTTAGTAGCGGAGTGTTGCAGAGGGTTGCCTAATAAGAGGCAGGGCAGAGTTGGGGTACAATGTGAACTGGGTGACCCCAGAGAATATTCCACAGACCCAGGCTTATTGGGCAGTGAGGCTTATGGGAAATTGTGCCCATGGGAGAAATGTCTCAACCCCAGAAATAGGATGTGCTCCTACTGTATCTACTGTTTGCTATCCACATGGTTCCACATCCTCCACAGGGTTCTCTCCATTTGAACTTTTGTATAGTTCTCAGGATTCCCAGAACTTTTGTAATAGTTCTCCAGACTCCTGAGCAAGGGAATTTTGCAAGTATCCCTGCATTAAATCTGCCAGTATCCCTTCATTTGTTCCAAGATGTATTATACCTGTCTTCATGAGTCCTGGCAGGCATAGGGCACAAAAATCACAGAATGTCATCCAGTTTACTCTCAGGCAGCAGGAACTACTGGATCTAGTGGAAACATTTGCACAGGAGAACTTCAGGACTGCACAGCAGACGCAAGAGCAGCATTACAAGAATGCACAACTGCAGGTCTATCAGCCTGTTGATCACGTCCTGCTGTTGCTCCCCTCCTTGAAAAGTAAATTCTTTGCTAAATGAGATCATGAGGCAAGTTGAAGGTATGGATTATGTAGCATATCTGGTAGGAAGACAGCAAGGGTCCCATATATATTATGTAAATCTCCTGGCAAGCCTGAGAAGTGCTAAACATCTCAACTGTTTTATCAGCAAATACTGGAAATGTGGGGGGGAAAAAGCAACTGAATTCCTGTCAGTGAGGTTGCTCTAAGGGGAAACTTGTCCACAGTTTGCCAAAGCCCTATAGATGGAGTTTCCACATGTGTTTAAAACCTAAGGAGGACTTCCCTGGTTAACTGTAAGATGGACCTGACAACAGGGTGTTCCTATCCACAAGCAATTCTTCCATATACCCTAGTGACTCCAGAAAACAGTAAAGAAGGAAGTACAGAGTATGCTAGAGACATGGGGGTGACTGAGGAGTCATCAAGTGAATGATAGAGCTCAATTGTTTTTTCTAGTTTGGCAACCAGCACAATTTGGTTTTGCATTCATTTTAATAAACTGAATGTGGTGTTGAAGACTGATGTCTACCCTATGGCCTCAACTGATGAACTGTTGCAACAACTGGGGAAAAGGCAAACATGTATGCATGTATGTGTGTGTGTGTATAAACATATACAAATCAACCTTGGATTTAATGAAAGGATACTGGCAAACTTCCTTTGCTGAGAAGACCTGAGAACTAAGAGTATTCACAACACCTTGGGGACTGCATCAATGTAGAACCCTCCCCTTCAGGCACCAGGGCACCCCACCACATTGCAGCAGCTAATGGATAAAGTACAACGGCCATGTTGGGAACAACCTGCAGAATATCCTGTGTAAGCTGAGCAGTAAGCAAAGAGCAGTTGATGTGGGATAAGTAGCTCAGGTGTGGGACTGCCTTGAAGAGGCTTTTCTCTGTGCTAGTGACTTAGGGGGCCTGACTGCTGCTAGAGCAGCAGTTCCCAAACCGTGGGTCACAAATGGGGTTGCAGGGGTGAGGGGCTCTGGGTTGGGAGTGAGGGACCATCATGCTGAGGAAATGGAACCATAAATGGGGTCATGCTGAGGAAAAGTTTGAGAAGCACTGAGCTAGAGGGTTTGCCTCATGCCTAGTGTGTGTTTGTGGTCTATTTTTTTTTCTTCTCTCTCTTTTTTTTCTTTTCTTCCCCCTCTGGAGTGACTAAGTAGCAGGGCTTGCTCTGTATGGGGTTGGTTTAGGTAATAGTCAGCCTTATAAAAAGGCACCCCCCAGAGACCCACGTGAGCAGCAAACAGAGGGCAGATTAACAGGGAGTGGTGGGGGGAGGTGGTAAGAGAGACAGAAAAAGGAGACAGAGAGAGAGAGAACAAGAACATGTGTGCCCGTGGGTAAGGGTCCTGGCGTGGTGTTCGGTATATAGAGTCTCGTCTCATCTGTCTGTCTGTCTCCCCCTTAGAGCAGGGGTGGGCAATTATTTCGGGCAGAGGGCCACTTACAGAGTTTTGGCAAGTCATTGAGGGCCACATGACAGGCAGCCAGGGGCAGATAAATATTAATTTTCTAAAATATTCAGGGGCCACACGGGCCGGATAGAATGGCCTGGAGGGCCACATCTTGCCCTCGGGCTGCATTTTGCCTGGCCCTGCCTTAGAACATAGGTGTTCTCCAGGGAGCAAAGGGGGCATAAATGGTCATCTGTTGCAACCTGCATGGGATGTGCCATGTTCATGGTCCTCCCAGAGGGTTAGGCGCACTTTGTCCACACCAAGTCTAAGCTGGTATCTGCCCTGGAGAAGATTCAAAGATCAGAAGGAAGAGCATCCATGCTGCATTGCATCAAGGACCAAGAAGATTATTTGGACAAGCATTATGAGTGGCTGGTAATGGAAAGGGGAAAGGGCAATGAGGAACAGTAGCAGCACGCAATTTACTCAAAGAAGGAGGGTCCCAGAGTTGAAGAGCAGCAGACTGAAGTCAGCAACCACTTTCAAGCACCCTGCAGTGGAACTGCTGAGGAAAAGGCAGAGGAAAGGACGCAATCTGCAGGCATGAGTCAGAAAACAGCCTCACCGGCAGGAAGTGCAAGGCCCCGCAGGTGAGGTCTCCAGGACCACTGCACCAAGGGAGAAGAGAAAAGTGGTGGTGGTAGGCGACTCCTTTCTGCAGGGCATCAACTGGCTAGCCAATAAAGAGAGCTCTGAACTAGGTTCTGCAGGTGAGGGATGAACTAAACCTTCTAGTAACAAAGCACACAATCCAGACGACTCAAAAAGACTCAAAGAAGCAGCTTAACTCTGGGAAAGGGCCAGAAAGCTACAGCACTGCAACAAGTGGTGCTAAAGGGAAGCGAGTACGTCAAAATGCAAAATACGCCCAACGCACATATACAAAAACAAAAAGCATGAGGAATAAAAATAAGATGAGTGGAAAGTTACAGCCTGTGAAAAAAACTATGATCTGACAAGCATCACCAAGACCTGGTGGGACAGCTCTTATGACTGGAATGTCAAAGTTTACACTGTTTCTGAAGGACGGGGTTAGCAGAAAAGGTGGCGGTGTTGCCTTTATGTCACAAACACATACACTTGTTGCCTGGTTCAGTGATACAGCAATGCAGAATGCATTTGGGTGAAGATAAAAGATGAAAGATGTGGCAAAATAATGGTGGGGATTTATTATAGGCCATCTGATCAAGAAGAGAAGGTGGATGATGCACTCTTCAAGCAGGAGACAAATCTATTCAAAAGCTATGGGATGGTACTGATGGGACACTTCAATTCTCCAGACATATGCTGGAAAAACAACGCAGCCAAACATAAAATGTAAAGCCAGTTCCTAACTTGTGTAGAGGACAAATTTCTGTTCCACTAAGTAGAGGATTATCTATCTGGATCTTGCCCAGGGAAGAATTGGTGGAGGATGCAAGGGTGATGGGGAACTTGGAAGGAAGCGATCACAATACGATATAATTCCAGATATTTAGACAGGGAAAGCATGAGGTTAGCAAAATTAGGACACTAGATTTCAAAAAGGCCGATTTCATTCGACTCAAGGAGTTAATAGTCATGGTGTCATGGGAGGATAGATTAAAGGATAATGGCACCCAGGAAGGCTAGTGGCTTCTAAGGGGCACAGTAGTGGAAGACCACCTAGAAACAGTCCCAACACAGTCTCCTTCTTTGACAAATTAAGTGCTTGGGTGGATGAAGGGAATGTTGAGGACATCGTTATCTGGACTTTAACAAGACTTTGGACAAAGTCCCGCATGACTACATTATAAACAAACTGGAGAAATGTAGGCTAGACAAAACTACTACAAGGTGGATAGATAACTGCCTCAGAAGCCACAAGCAAAGAGAAATTATTAATGGATCCATATCTGAATAGGCAGAAGGTTTCAAGTAGAGCCACGCAGCAGTCTATCATGGGCCCAGTGCTGTTCAACATATTTATTAACAATTTGGATGCTGGCATAGAAAGCTCCTCGAGCAAGTTTGCAGATGACATGAAACTGGGAAGGACTACATTGGTGGATATAAGAGCAATTCAGAAGGATCTCGACAGATTGGAAAACTGGGCTAGAGCTAATAGGATGAAGTTTAATGCAGAAAAATACAAGGACCTACACTTCAGGAGGAATAATCAAAAACACAAATATAAAATGGGTGACACACCTTACTGTATAGCAGCACTGTGGAGAAGGACTTGGGAGTCTTGGCAGATCACAGACTCAGTACGACTCTGCAGTGTGATGCAGCCGCACAGAAAGTGAATGAGGTTTTGAGGTGCATCAACAGAAGCATCAGGTACAAGGCATGGGAGGTAATAGTGCCTCTCTACTCAGCACCACTTAGGTCTCATGTGAAGTATTGTGTGCAGTTCTGGGCTTCACATTTTAAAAAGGACATGGAGAAGTTAGAGAGGGTCCAGAGACAGGCAACAAATATGATAAAAGGGTTTGGAAAGCAAGTCATATGAAGAGAGCTAGACATGTTCAGCTTGCATAAAGGTGCTTAAAAAGGGATGTGATAGCAGTGTTCAAATTCTTGAAAGGCTGCCATAAAAATGAGGGAAATCACTTTCTCTCTTGCTGTAGAGAAGAGAACACAGACCAATGGCTTGAAGTTGCAACGAAGTAAGTTTGGACTAAATATCTTCTTTGCTGTTAGAATCATGAGGCAGTGGAATAGACTGCCTTGGCAAAGGGAAGGGACTGATGGACTCTCCACCACTGGAGGTGCTCAAGAAAAGGTTGGACAGCCCTTGATCTAGGCGTAGATATGCCTGTTCTCTACTATGAGTATTTCCCATGTTTCTGGGCTTTGCTGGTTGCCTGCATGCCCCTGTCTGCTCCATGTATCAGGGTGTTTTTGAGCCTCCCTCAGTGACACTGGGTGTTGGCTACAGCCAAGGCTGGGGACTACCACTGGGGCGTGCCAATGCTCTTGCTGGGACCAAAGCCAGAGGTTCCTGGCTAGAGGTTTTTGCCACTCCACTCATGGTCAGACCGATCACCATATTTGGGGTCAGGAAAAAATGTTACCCTATGGGGGTTTGGACTGTGGGGGTTTTTGTCTTCATCTGCAACAAGGGGCATGGGCCTCTTGAGCATATATTAAAATTTCATAGAAGCAGGACATTGGCTGCTGTAGTTCCCCTGCTTGCTGTACCTGTGGCAGGCTAGGGGGTTAGGTCTGTGTTGTGTCAGTGTTGATAGTAGTCTTACGTAAAGTTTAAATTATGGATTGTATGGGATGGTTTGGATAGGGATGATCTTGCTTCAGGCAAGGGTTGGACTAGATGACCTCTGGAGGTCCCTTCCAGCCCTACTTCTCTGTGATTCTATGACTGTATGATGTGGCAGTGTTCATCAGGACCCAGAAAGAACATCTTCAGTGGGTCAGAGCAGTGCTACAGTGACTTTAGTGAATCCAGCAAAATGTTAGGACACCAAATATTTGAGGTGTACAGTAAGCAATGGTGATATCAAGCCCTTGTTGATAAAAATAAAGGCCTTGATAAAGTATCCCGTACCCAAGACAAAAAGGCAAAGTAGGTAGCACACTTGTCACAGCACACTGTGAATGACAATTTCTGAGCACAGACAACTCTGATTTATCAGGCCATTCATTACATAGAACAGTGCCATCAGGTCGCACTTCATGGGTGCAATGGCAACGAAGAAGAAAAGCCTCCCCACTGCCGCCGCTGCCACAACATAGTCATTTAAAATTGCTCTTTGGCACAATAAATTGCCTTTGGCACAAGACAAGAGTCATTTGCACTCTAAATGCCTTCCCTCTCACTTCACATATAACTATCTTTAAGCATGCAAGGTGTTCTACTGATTTCAAAAGGATGGTTCATAGGTTTCAAAAATTAACCATAGGTTAAGTCTTTTCATGAAGAAGAGTCAGGCTATTCTATCAGACGCTTGTTTCTGCTGCCATAGAAGTCAATGACAAAATTCCTTTTCATTTAAACAGAAGCATGATCTGTTTGTTACTATTCAAACAGGGCATATCTAGAGCAGATTGGTAGCTTTGTGTGCTTCTTATCCAGGACATGGTCATTCCCTGCAGTCAACCAGAGTAGTATGCAAGGAAAAAAGCAAATGATAGGGCTTGTTTTATTTACATGAGACTGCGTGAAGTACCTTTGTACTTCAAAGAAGCTTTGTCCTAGAGTAATGGCTTTCAACCAGGGTGCTGCAGTTCCCCAGGGTCCTATAAGAACCAACCAGGGGTGCTGTGCCACTGCTAGCATGTGGTGAATCTGCCAGGCACCCTGGTTTTCAGGAACCATGTTGGAGCTGAACTGAGAAGCAGCTGCAGCAGAAAGGCATGCCTGCCTGCATAACATGATGCAAGCAGGCGCACTGCTTCTGCTGCATCTCTTCCCAGTTTGGCTCCAAAGCACCTCCTGAAAGCTGAGGTGCACGGTACAGTTCTATCTGGTGGCAGCAGCATCAGTTGCCACGGGATGAAAGTGTATGATGTGCCTCAGTTTCCAAGAGACACACCTGAGCCAAACCAGGAAGAGCTGCAGCAGAAGTGGCACACCTACCTTTATAACATAATACAGGCAAGTGCACCTTTCTGCTGCAGCCGCTTATTTCCTCTCTGATGTGCCTCCTGAAAACCAAGGTGTGTGATGGAATTTCACCCTGCACCCAGTGGTGGGAATGACCGCACCACAGCACCCACTTGGCTGGCCCCCCTCCACCCTCCCTGGCCTCATGCGTCCTCTTGCATACCCTGTCCCTTCCACCCCATCAGCACCTTCTATGTGCTGTGTGTACAGCTGAGCACTTCATCCCAGTTGGCTGGATGTCCCCAGACTATCCATTACGGCATCAGGGCTGGAGTTCAAGAGGGATCACCCTGGGGTAACTCAAATCAGAACTTGGCCCAGTGGCTCCCAATCCCCACCGGTGACTGGAAGTTTATGGACTCCATGATTGGGCTGGTAGCAAACGTGCACAGGGCCAGGCAGAACTAGGGAAGCACTCCCTGTCAGCAATCTGAAGGGATGAATATAATAACAGCATATTAATTAATATTTCTATTATAATATTCATATTAATTATTCAGTGCAGTGCTGCTAAATTCTAACAAGTTTTGGAGGAGTGCTTTGAGTGACAAAGGTTGAGAAACACTGTTCTAGAAGGATCACATGGCTGCCATAAGAACCACTTGGCTATTAAAAATGTAAAACTTGGTATGCTGACGGGGCTTGTTTGAGGAGTTATTTTTACGCTCCATCCTTTTCTTCTGGAAGACCACAAAGTCAGCTGGAAATTACTGCTTTTGTTTCTCATTTGTTTTTACAGTAACTATATGAATCACTTTAGACTCCTCTTATACTTATTGCTGTATTATAGGCATAATAATTTACTGAGGTGAACTGCAACAGACATCTGACATCAAGCGTCTTTCCTTAAGATTACCTAATCAATCTAGATCCACTATTGTTTATAGTATATAAGTGGTCAGACTTAGCAACAGTCAAAGTGAGATAACAGGTTTCCAGGAATTCACCTCTTTGCACGCTCTAGGTCATCATTGGCCTGTTCCAGTTCCCTTACGTATTTGTGCAGTTGGTCTTTAATGGCTCGTGTTTGACTCAGGTCATCTTCCAATAATGACACTTGCTTGTAACTTTGTGCATATTGGTGTTCAAGTTTCTCCTGAAAATAAGAGGGGAAACTATATTAATATAATTAAAATGCACCTTTCTAGAGTCAAGTCAGTAGTTAAACAGGACAAATAAGGTAACTCACTAGCGCCAATCATCTCACTTGAGATTGCTAGCAGTAGCAAGAAGGAACATAAATATTAGTAAGAATACTTCCTAGACATTAGAACTGGACACCATAAAATAGAAAAAGCCAATGTTGCAAAAAGCACAAATACAGTCAGCAAACGTCTGGCTGTTCTTTAAGGAGCATATCAACTGTTCTGAAGAGTTGGCAATGACAGGTCCCTTTAGGCCTTTAAATCCAAGTGGCCAGATGAGAGTCTGACTGTACCATCAGGCTGTGACTGGAACTGGCTCAAAATCTGGCCTGTTAGCAAAAATGAGAGATACTGGTCATTGTTACTAAGCCTCCTAACTACATAGGACAAATCAAACTACCTTGTAACTTAAGACCTTTTCCTGAAAAACTACAGAAAATTAACTGTTGACTAAGCTCGCTCCAGAAAATTGAAAATACATCTATCTTGGATCCTGTCCTGCCCAATAGGGAAGGACTGGTAGAGGATATGAAGATGATGGGAAACTTGGGAGGAAGGAGTCTTGATATGACAGAATTCCAAATCGTGAGACAGCATACAGGCAATGGAAAAAAGGGCAGGTCACCAAGGAAACATACCAGAAAATAGCAAGAACCTGCAGAGACAAAAATCAGGAAGGTAAAGATAAAGAATGAGCTGCACCCAGTGAGGGAGGATAAAGACAACAAGAAGCAGTCCTGTAAGTATGCTGGTCAGAAAAGAAAGAAAAAGAAGCTGTGGGTCCACTGTTAACTAGCCAAGGAGAACTCTTGCCAGAAGATGCAAGAAAGGTGGAGCTACTCAACAGCTAATTTGCCTGTCTTCACAAAAAATGTAAGCTTCAACCATACAACAGACAAAGGATTATTTGGATAAGGAAGGGGACAAGCTGAGGGAGAAGATAACAAGAGAGACAGTTAGAGAGCTTTTGATGAGTCTGAATGAAGTCAAGTCAGCAGGACCTGAAAAACTTCATCCCAGGGTGCTGAAAGAACTGGCAAAGGAAATTCTGGAGCCCTTGGCAATAATCTTTATAAAGTCATGGGAGATAGGCCAGGTAACAGAGGATAGGAAAACAGGCCAACATAGTGCCCCTTTATTAAAAAGGCAAAAAAGAAACTACAGATCAATTACCTTCTTTTCAATACCCAGAAAGTTATTGAAGCATATCCTAAGAAAGTCCATTTGGAAGCATCTGGAGGAGAGGCTGATCACAAGCAGCCAGCACAGATTTTCTAAGATAAATAGTGTCAAACAGATTTGATCTCCTCCTTTGACAAAGTAACTCCTTAGGTGGTTGAAAGGAATTCTGTAGATATGGTGTATCTGGACTTCAGCAAGGCTTTTGACAAGGTCTTACATGACTCTCTCAAAGTAACTGAAGAAATGTGTGCTAGACATAACTGCTATGAGGTGGACAGACAACTGGCTCAATAACTACAGCAAAGGGTATTTATAAATGGATTCATGTCAGAATGGCAGGAGGCAGGAGTCCCACAGGAAGTCTGGCCTGGGCCCACTGCTGTTCAATCATACAAGGATTTGTATGCTAGAACAGAGAGCTTACTTAACAAATTTGTAAATGGCATATAACCGAGAAGGACTGCAAACACACTGGAGACTGGGACCACAATTCAGAAGGATCCTGACACACTGGAAAGCTGGGCTGGAGCTAACAGGATGAAGTTCAATGCTGACAAATGCTAGGTTGGGAAGAAGAATCAAAAACACAAATACAAAACAGGTGACACCTGGCTGGATGGCAGCACTATAGAAAGTGATCTGGGAGTTTTGGTAGATCACAGGCTCGACATAAGCCTACAGCGTGATGTAGATGCACAAAAAACAAATGCAGTTTTAGGATGTATCAATAGAAGCATTAAGTGCAAGACACAGAAGTTTCCATTTGGCACTGGTTAGGCCTCATGTAGACTACTGTGTGCAGTTTAAAAGGATGTGGAGAAGTTAGAGAGGGTCCAGAGGCTTCCCTTCTTCCTGCTAGGTGTGTCATGGTCCTTCTAGGATCTTCTAAACATATAAACTAACTAGTGCTCTGTAGTTGCAGGGCACTGGCACTGCCCATCTTCCCTGATTTTATCAGCACATTATAGGGTATCTTGATATACTCTGGGTATTATGCCTTGCAGTGTGAGGCTCAATCAGCTGATCAGGACTCCCAGTCACATGAGTGCAGGGAGTCAAGCTTGCCATTTGCCAGTGAGGAAGAGATCTGCATTGTGCTCCCCCCGACCAGCAATATGGTGCAGTGGTATCTGACGCTCAGTCCCACAGTCATACTTCCTGCCATGCATCTGTGGCATGGCAAGAAGCACAACTATCAGGATCCCACATCAGATCCCACTGCAACTTTAACGTCTGTTAAGGGCCACTAACTCATATTCCAGTGCAATTTACAGGTTTCCCTCAATTTATGCAGTACATGCATTCCCGAAAAACTGTGCATAAACTGAAATCGCATAAAGGGAAGCCAGTTTACAATGTGAAAAATAAGGATACATTCCCATGGCGGTGAAGGAGGGAGGGAGGAAGGAGGCGACTAGGCAGTGAGGGAGGGAGGTGTGCAGCTGATACCCACCATGGTTGTGGACAGATGAAACCTATACTGCACAATGTACACTGGTTAAGTTTTACCCTGATTCTTTCACAGATCTTTCTTCACTGAATGGGATAATGTTACCCTAGTTCAGGGGGTTGTTTTTACCTGTATGCTTTTTTTACCCTGATTATAAAAAGGCCTTACGAAGCCAGCCGTTGCAGGTCTCAGAGAATCCTTATGCAAGAGAAACTAAACACCAAACTCAGAATCAAGGAATCCTGAATACTCTACCTCTTATTACATGATCAAGAAACAGAGCAAATTCCTCCAGGAATTTCCTCAACCTGTCAAGTAGCTGGTAAGTACCTGGCCTTGAATGAAAATAAATGCTATATTTAAGACTGGATTTCAAATGGATTACTCGTCTCTCTCTACTCTCCAGATGTGGAAAAAATTACCAATACTTGTGCAGGCAAGACAATCTAACACAGGACTATACATGAGCATCTAAAACATGTCCACAAGAACAAGTCATTCCATACCTTTAATGTTTCTACTTCGTATTTCAGTCTTTGGTTATCTGCCTGCAAGTCTCTATTCCTCTGTTCAGCCTGCACTAGCTGGGCCTCCAATTCTGCTTCCAATTCTCTGCTTCCCTCCTGGAATTCAGCCAGCTCTTCCCGGGCCTCCTGGAAACTGTAAGGAGAGGATTTATATCAGTCATAGATCTAGTTCATCAAGGAATAACAAAACTATTTGTTATTCTCTAGAGATAGCAGGCCCAACCAACATTTCTTCATGTGGCCGGACTCATTTAAACAGTGACCGTTTAAAAAGGAAGAAAAACTTTGAAAGATAGGAGTTACGTTAAGCTTGGCAATTGAAACTTCATTATTATGCATTAAACAAGCAACTGTATTAAATCCAATTCCATGAACTAAGTTTATTAAAAGGGTGCCTTAGAGCAGTGATTCCCAATCAAAGTACCATGGCATCCTGGGATGCCTTGAGATCCTTCACAACATAAACCCAGAGATTTCAAATAGAAATCCATAGTGTTAAAATGTTCTGACCCACTGAGGTCTTTTTGAGTTCTTTGCAACAGGAGTTTTGCTCTTTTCTGTAGTCAAAACATGAGTGAAAAGTAAAAACCAGCATTTTCTGAGGGGTGCCTTGAATCTAAAAAGGCTGAGAACCACTACCTTAGAGTCCAACACTCCCTGTATTCCTCATTACATTTCACAGCTAGTATTTATTAAACAGTTTCACAGTCCTGCTATTAGCCACTGAGTAAGTACAAAGTTGAATTTAATCTGGTGTTGACTGAAAAGCAGTTTAGCAGTCCATAAGTATACATCTACATCACTGGAACATTTCAAATTTACATTCAAACCTCAATTTTTTTTCTGAAACATTGAGATTATTAAGCACTTAGGCAGGAAGCCAGCACATACTTACCTTATACCACTGCAGGGTATTAAATTGCTAAAAGTAGCCACTCAGCATACTCCGTGTACTAAGTCCGCATCTGCCCTGAATTTAAGAGCTCAGCTCTTAGCAAGCAGTAAAAACTACACAGGAAATTAAACTATGAAAGGTATAGAAAGCAAAGCTGTCGCTGACTCCACAAGGTGCAATTTTCCGACACCAAAGAATGGCTCGGGAGATGTCAGGTCCTTTCAGATTCTCCCTCTGAAATATGCCAGTTCTGTACACAGACAGCAAAATGTCTTCTAGACTCTGATGTGCCTCTCATAACTGGAGAAAGTTTTGCTTGTTGTATCCCCAGCATACACAAGAGAAACACAGAACAGGAAGAAAATGCTCCATTGAAAAGCAAACAGAATTCCTCAGAATTTCTATTAGCTTCAATGGTCATTAAAAGAAATCCATAGACTTGGATCAGTAGGAGTCTCCAACAGAATTCAGGCAAGCTGGAGTCCAATTAAAAAAAAAGCCCCTAGAATTCTTAAAGGAGAGAGAGCGAGACTCCAAAGTTAAGCTTCATACCAGTAACTACTTCAAGGAGCATAAAGGAATTGGTAAGCTAAAAGCATAGGACAGCAGCAGCATTCGAATGATAAAATGTCCTATTGTTATCTGAGGCAACACTTAGACAATACAGAGATGAAAAATAATAACAGAAGTTCCTACTGAAACAGGCTACAAACCACAGCTTAGGGTTCACAGGGTGGTAATGCCAGGCATGACACTGTCAGGTCCAAGCAGCTGGATTTTCATTCACTGATCTACCCATTTCAAAGTTGAAAATGCAGAAATTCATGTTGATATCTGAGGCATCAAAGTATAACCCTTGGAGAGAGTCTCAGCTGTGTTCTGTCCATTTAACCCAGTAGTAAGAATTGTTGTTAAAGCAAAACAATACCTTTGTTTGTACTTAAAGGAAAGCTCTTTCCAGTACGCAGTTTCCTCCTTTGGACTTGAAAAAGTTGGGATTTCTTCACTGTCCATGATCAATTTAAACCTGCAAAATGCAAACACAAAGAGACAAATAAGATGCTACTCTGGGACTGCTGCTAAATTCTGGGGTTCATTATTGTGGCTTTCCCCGAGTTTCTGCCTTTCTGAGAAATGTATATGAATTCAGCTTTCATGAAAGTAACACTAACAATAGAGAGGATGACTGCATCTGCAAAAGAAAGCAACATACCTGCTATTCCAGTTCACAAGAGAGGGGTATAGCAGTTTGTGATCCAAATATACAGAAACCAAAAAAAACCCCACTCCAACTCTACAAAGTATTAGTAGCATCACACACTTGATTAGGATTTATTTCAACAAGGGCGGCCACATCTACATGAGACACTGACTGTGCAGTAGCCCATGTGGCAGGAAGCATGATGTGACACCGCTGTGAAAGTCATGAGCTACTGCACAGTCAGCATCATGAAGCCATTCCTTGGTCATGTACTACTTGTTTATACAAGTACTAAATAACTGCGCAGTCGGCGTCTCATGTAGATGTGGCTACCGTCTACTCTTATGAGGATTACTCTTAAAATTAGCAGTCCTCACAATTTACATTTTCATCCATTTAAAATAGGTATTAAAAAGGTATTTTTTAATGTTAGCAACACACTCATTAATACAAGTTAAAATTCCCATTAGGGTAACAAGAGGCAGACACTTTGAGCTTAGCTATCCAGCTATGCTATACAAGCAGGGAATTCAAGCCCTATCCAGGTTTTGCTTTGAACTAAAATTTTGCCTATAGAGAAGGAAGTGACCAAAACATTTTCATTCCCTCAGTCCTCTCAAGTGAATGAGAAGTGGGCAGAAAAATCTAGAGTTGCTATATGATTAAGCAGACCATCACAGAACAGTATTTAAAAGTGGTGGTAAAGTCAGGTTGTAGCTGTGATGGTCCAGGAAATACACAAGGCAAGAATGTTTGTGGGTGGTATCTTTTATGCGGCCAACAGCATTACTGGGAGAGTCTTAAACAAGGGTTTGGGTAAGAGTCCAGGTGCTCAATCCAGATGAGGAAAATGTCACCTATGTATCACAGGTATAGTGCTGGTTTGGCACTTGTCAAAAACTCAATGATCCACCTGCCTACTTCTCCTTCCCCAATGCCTCAGTAGTCAAGGACAAGGACAATTCCTTTTTTGAGGAGCTCAGAGGCACAAAACAACTCTGCTGAAATCCATAAAAACAAAATCTGACAAGTTGTAGAGGGTGATGCTTTATAAATAAAGCCAGGACAACTCAGTGCGTTCTCTTTTCAGAGCAGGAAGCTGAACTCATTCAGAGGGTGTTAAGAGCACCTCAGCATTACTCTCAACCTACTCCTTAAATGCACCTCTGTAAAATGCCCCTTTTCATAATTACAAAATGAGTATTATTAATAATTTATATTATGATCATTCCTGACAGCCCCAGTCATACATTGAGATAATAGATTAAAAGACAGTCATAGTTATAAATCAAATGATAATCCCTAACCCAAAGAACTGACAACCTGAACTTTTTTTTTCTCTTCCACATTTCACTGTCTGACAGGGTAAATTTACACATAGATCCATTATAATCCCTATCAGCACACGTTCATTCACATTTAACAATAGCACCATATTTTTATGGGTAAATTTTCAAGGGACAAATCTGATTGACTATTTTTTCTTTGAAGAGGGAATTGTGCTAGTTGCCCTTGGCTGTGCATCAGGAGTGTAAACAGTCTCTGTGTAAAGCAGACTAGCTCCAGCATTATTATTACTAGGCAGCAGCAGCACAGGAGTTCGCAACAGAAAACATTGCTGAGAATTTCACAGCTAAACTTTCACAGTTATTTTCTAGTTCATGAAAATCAGTAAAAAGGACTATTTCCAATACCTTGCTTAATCTTTAAGAAAATAGCTTAGGACTATTATTTGTAACCGCTACAGCTTTATCAACATAATTTTTACAGTAAATGAACAAAGCATAAAGCTCCTATATAACGGCTCCTCACTTACAGGCCTGTAGTCCCCTTGATTCAAATTCAAGATGATCGTGAGAACGGAGCTGAAGTATTCAATCCCCTTCTGCTCAAAATCTGCCTATATCAGTGAAACATTTGTTATCAGAACACAATACATGACAAACAAGTCATGCCCTGTCCCTCTAGGGAGTCCATCACTATCACATGGGACATTTAATACGTTTTAGATTAAGAACAAACATTTCCCCCAAAATACAGGATGCACAAGTTTAGACACTAACTACTTTGAAGCTGCAATATTAAAAGATAAACAAGGGGAAGGCTGTATGTCAGGACATTCCAGTTTGCCTTTAGAGAAGGGCTTACATCATTTTCTACAGGCAGCTAAGATGCGTCTCAGATGTACATCCATTCAGAGCCTTCCTTCTGTCTGCGCAAGCGAGCTACACCTTTGGAAACAAACACCTAAGGCATCTCTACTGACCGTAGAGATCCAGAGGGGCACGGGAGAAAAGATGTCTTTCCTTTATAAAAAGGTCTTGTAATTTTTAGTGTAAGCAGTTTGCACCTTAATATAACCTTCTGCACCTTACGTTCCACCTACGTAAGGTCAAAAAGTCCTGGTGTACCCCTCTCCCGCCCCGCCACAACTGGTGGGACCAGGATTTTTTGACCTTACACAGGTGGGACATCAGGTGCAAAAGATTGAGAACCGCTGACATAGGCTAGGGACAGAAGTTACACAAACTGGTTCAAGTGATCAGAAACTGGTTTAAACCTGTAACCAAACAGAAGCACAGTGAACATAAACCAGTTTCAAAATGGTTGAAACTGGTTTAAGATAAACCTGGTCGTACGTAGTATCAGACTTAACTGATTTAGGTCAAACTGGTTTATGAAACTTCTGTCCCAGACTCCTTCCTGGTTGAAATTAGATCACTGTCCCCCCGCATGCTTTGCAGCCCTGGGCTGGGCTGTCTGATCCAGAGAGCAGGGTTGGCTCCACCCCTCTGCTCCCTAGCTGGAGAAGTGAGGGTTGGCTGACAAAGGGGCAGGGGGCAAGCCTGGCTGGGGATGCAGCCCAGTCTATGGGGGGGGCTGCCCCCCTGTCAAAGCCAGGGTCCAGGGGAGGGGAATTAAACACCCCTTCTTCCCCTGCTCAAAGTTAGTGGTCACTGCAACTGTGGACTACAAATCCCAGAGGCACCGGGAAGCAGGAAGAGGAAGTGATGAACAACCCTGCAAAGTCCTGCTGCTGTAATTCTGGACTGCAAATCCCAGAGACCTTGGGGGCAGCAGGAGAGAAAGAACACACAGCCAGAGAGCCGTGCTCTACTGCCTGCCCCAAACCCCCCTGTTTCTGGCCTAAGCCATTGCAGGCATATGGCTGCATTTCCTGAATCAATGGTAAACATCTGTTCACTTCTGTTTCAATTTAATCTGTGCAGCTTAAACTAACCTGCAAAGACTGAATCTATTTTGCCTTAGGCTTTTTGACCGTCTATACCTAGCCCTAACGAGATAGAAGCAGGGATAGATAGACCAAGCCACCTTACCTCCTTGGTACCCACAATAGCAGGGATAAGCTTGTTACAGAGAAGACCCGACAAGCACCTAGCTGGGGTTGTCTGACCCCAGTACTCTTTCCTGCCCAGGGCAGGGGGTCAGACTCAATGACCCTTCCAACCCTAACATCTATGAATCTATAATGAGAAGATGAGTTGGCACAAATCCCCTGCAATACCCTTGTATGGAAAGACTCAGAGGAAAAATGTTGGACCTCTGGAGCTACAAAAATGTTTCCTCCAAGTCAGGGAATAAACTATGCTTCATCTAAACACTGCATTTGGCTGAGGAGTAGGCAGGTTATGAGCCTATTTAAGGATGAAACAAAAGGGGGAAAAGACTTTAGTTTCACCCAGAAATGTCCTCAGTGGCACTGTAGAAAAGGAAGCAAGGGACTAATATACTCTCAGTCACCATTTCACAAACAAAATGGCCAGCTGGCCTTGTTCTGTACTAGCTGGAAGATGACCCAGAAGCTTCAATCAGTCCTACGTGCCTGTTGTCCACCCAATGGGTGATGAAAACCTAGGTAAGCATAGGGAGGTATGTATGTGACAAAGCCATGAAAGACAAACGAGGTATTTCTGGTCCTCACTGCTACCTAGGAATCAGAAGGAGCTACAAGTACTGTAAACTACTCTGTTATACCCATACAACTTCCATCAGTGGAGGGAAAACAAAAAACTAACAGCAAATACATTTCTTTCCACCACCCAGTATGCCCAGGGTTTTTTTCTACCTGATATCTAATCACTTATGTCTAGTGGGAAAGCAGGACAACAATTGTACCAAGGTCCATCAAAACACAGAAATGAGTTGTGAGCAGTTAGTATAGCCCACAGAGCCTCAAAACCTCATCCATAATTTCATAAGTGTTGAACAGAGAAGGGTCTCTCAACACCAATTCTCTTCAAAACCTCCAGCAGCCTCTCTATAAAAAGCTCTCTCCCCTGTTACCAATGAAAGCAATACTGAGGAACTCTGGAAGGGGTGCAAAACTGCTATTCATATGGGCTATGTTGAATCTATTGGCTATACAACCCATCAACACCAACACTGGGTCAATGAGAATGACACTGAGATCCAAGTCCTCTTTGACTGGAAGAGAAGGGCTCGTTCTGCTTAGCGAGATGATACCTCATCTCCACAGAAGGAGACATATCAGTTCCTCCTCAAAGCTGAAGGTCAAAGAGGATCTGGGAAATCAAAAAAAATCGGTGGTAAGATAAAACCAAGGAGATCAAGCTCTATGCTGACAAACATGACATACACAGTTTTTTTCCAGGCAATGAAAGCCATCTATGACCCAGTTTCCCAAGGTCCTGTTTTCCTGAGATCATAGGATGGCTCAATACTCCCCAAAGACAGTGAATCTATCCAAGATAGATGGAAAGAGCACTTTGAGGCACTCCTAAACCATGTTTCGACTGCAGTGGATGCCACCATCAAATCAATTCATGAAACTTCATGAATTTATTATTTGAATTTGGAACAATGGAGAGATTCCTGGGGACCAGAGGAATGCCAATATAGTGACTATCTTCAAGGAGATAAATCTGTGTGTGGGAACTATTGCGATACTGCCCTCCTTTCCAAAGCAGGGAAAATCCTTGCCTACATTCTCCTGAATCATCATCTACCTCTTGCTGAGGAAGTCCTGCAAGAGTCTCAGTGTGGTTTCAGACCACCCCACGTGGCAACTGACATGATCTTTGTTGCTTGCCAGGTCCAAGAAAAGTGTCAGGAACAACATCAAGACCTGTATGTGGCCTTTATTGAGCCTTTTGATTCCATCGATCATGAAGCCTTCTGGAAGTACTGTCCAGATTTGGATGTCCTGAAGTACATCAAGTTCCTGAGGTTCCTCCATGACCAGATGACTGCAACCATTCTATGTAGTGGATCAGAGACAGATGCATTTGTCATCCAAACTGGGGTCATGCAAGGATGTATCATCATCCCACCTCTGTTCTCCACTTTTCTGACAGTCATCCTGGTTCTTACTGGACACATCTACACAAGATGCTAATTGCACAGTAACCTAATGTTACCACTCATTAACATTCAGGGCAAAAACAATGCTACTACACTAATGTGCAGTAGTGTTAGGCTACTGTGCAGTTAGCATCATTAAAAAGCCATGCACCAGCACTACTGCACACTAGCACCAGTTACTGTTCATTGATTTAGTAGTTGGTTATACAAGTACTAAACTTAATGCACAGTAACTATAGTGCATTAATAAACATGTAGACGTGCCCATTAAGAACCACCTTCCTTCCAGAATTGACACTGAATTCCAAGTGGATGGAGGGCTCTTCAATCTGGGTCATCTTCGCTCAAAGACCAAAGTACTCAAAATAACTATCCCTTACCTTCAACTTGCCAATAATTGTGCCATCCTTGTGCACACTGAGAAAAACCTCCAGACAGCACTGGATCTTTCTGGAGAGGCCGTTTCTCTCTATGTCAAGAAGATTGAAGTGCGCTGGCAGCCTGCTCCAGACCATGAATGTGACCTCCCCTCCCCAAATTACCATTGAGAGGAAGACCCTGGAGGTAGTCAAGCACTTCCCCTCTACTGCAGTAGCCATCTCTCCCAGAGAGTGAACATTGATGAGGAGATCCAGCACAGGATCTGATGCACAAGTGCCTCTTTTCAGGAATTGTTTCAGCATGTCTTTATTTATTGCGATCTTCAGAAAGACACCAAGATCCAGACCTACAAAGCAGTCATCATCCCCACTGTCCTCTATAGATGCAAAACATAGGTAACCTACTGTCATCATCTCAAAAGTGTGTAGATGCATCACCAACAAAGCCTCCAGAAAATACTCCACCTCAAATGGGAAGATCACCACATGAATACCAACATCCTTGCTGAAGCCAATGTTACCAGCACTGAGTCGGTGATCCTCAAGCACCAACTTTGCTGGACCAGACATTGTGTGTATTTGCTTGACTTTCAGCTCCCAAAACAAGTGCTTTACTCCAAGGTTTGTAATGGTCTGAGATATTGCAGTGGCCAAAGGAAATGCTATGAGGACACACTGAAGGCATGCCTCAACAAAATGGATGCTGACATCAAGATGTGGGAGAAGCTGGCTGTTGACCACCTCCAATTGCGCCGCAACCTCAACCAAGTGGCTGCCTGTTTTGAGGTAAAGCATCTTGCCTTCAAAGCAGAGAAGAGAGTAGAGAAAGGAATAAGGAGAGAGATCCTGGCCTATGGCCTACCCTCCCCTGCAGTAAGATCTGCGACTTCTGCGGACAGATCTGTGGCTCAAAGATTGGACTCAAGTCACTTCAAGACCCAACACTGAACCGTGGTAGAGATCATCCTTGAATCAAGGGATTGCCAACAACAACGACTGGAAACACAAGAGCCCCTGAGCCACAACTCTTCCTCCTCAACATTACCACTGAGATCCATTCACAAGAACTAAGAGTAAACTCTTAAAAAACAAATCAGACAACACTTGCCAGGTCCTACAGTTGAATTGGTAGTGTCTTATGATTAGTCACACTAAGAATCACTTGATCAGATACGTGGATATGTGGTCTGTCCAACTTCCTAGTGAGATAGCCTCACTGGATGGTAATGTTATCTGACCATATTCATCTCCAATGCTCTCTGATCTCTGACAATCACATGAGGTCCTAAACAAACATAAAACCAGAGGTTGGTGTTGGTACCAGTCTCAATAACTTCTCAGCATCTGAAAGGTTGCAGAAAGAATAATTAGGAAGTCTTTAAAAGCCTTGAATTTTTAAGAGTTGCTTAAAAGGCCTTTAAATCATTAAAAGATATCATTTGCACACAACCATTTTACAATTCTGAACACTATCAAAAATTGCCTTGTTTTGATGCTTCTGGATCTTGTTAATTAGAGGCTCAATAAGATATAGTAGGACTTATTATTCATACCATGTGGCTTGCAACCAGATTGTTTGCAGTGGATTGCCAAATAAGCTATACAGCTGTTTGCTGAAGCTTTTATTTCAAAAGACCTTACTTCGTCATTCAGCTGAAGTAATACCTCAGTGATTACACACAGATGTTTATATTTGGTTCCCTCATCTTCCCAGGGTATCCAAAGTCTACAGTGTCTACTATCTACCTATATGTATCTGGAACCTACAACCACCTACCACAGTAGTGGGAGAGGTGGCTGCCAGGACCCACAGGCTACATGCAGCCTGCCTGTTGGGGACAAGCCTGAGCTAAAATACTCGGCAGCAAAGAGCATTAGTCAATCCTCACAGCTGAGATCTTTGGTCCTAGGTGCAAGGCTCGGGAGGTGATAGTGCTTCTCTACTCAATATTGGTTAGGCCTCATCTAGAGAACTGTGCGCAATTTTGGACTTCACATTTTTAAAAGGACATGGAAAAGTTAGAGGGAGTCCAGAGACAGGCAACAAAGATGATAAAGGGCTTGGAAAGCAAGTCATATGAGTAGAGGCTGAAGGAGCTAGGCATGTTCAGCTTGTAGAAAAGGTGCTTAAGAGGGGGCATGCTTGCACTCTTCAAATACCTGAAGGGCTGCCATAAACAAGAGGGAAAACACCTCTGCTCTCTCACTACAGAGAGTAGGACACTGACCAATGGCTTTAAGTTGCAGCAAAGTTTATATTAGATATCAGGAAAAAAGTCTTCCCTGTTAGAACAGCGAGCAGTGGAATAGAGTGCCTGCGGAAGCTGTGGACTCTCCATTGCTGAAGGTTTTCAAGAACAGTGTGGACAGCCACTAGTCACGGATGATCTAGGAGCGGCTATGCCTATGTTCTCCTATGGGTATTTCTCATGCTTCTGGCCGTCACTGGTTGATGCATGGGGTTGGAAGGGAATTTCTCTTGCTGCCCTGCTGCTACATATATCAGTGGGGAGGGTTTCAGCCTGTCTCAGAGGCACTGGGTTTTGGCTACAGCCAAGACTGGGGATTTTGACTTCAGTGCTCCTACTGGGACTTGAAGTTGGAGGTTCCGAGCTAGAGAGTCTTTCCCCTCTGGTCAGGATCAGACCGAATGCCATATTTGGGGTCAGGAAGGAAGTTTACCACATGGTCAGACTGGTATGAACTGGGGAGGGGAATTGTCTTCCTCTGTAGGAGGTGGGTGGGGGTGCGACATCCTTCTTGGGATCTCTCAAGCGTATTTTAACAAACTTGCAAGTTCCAGACATTGGTCACCACAGTCCACTTTATCGGTGACAGATTAGGATATTAAGTCTTGTAGTTGTGTCAAGGTTGACTGTGTAGTTTTGCTAATACGTTAGAGAGTGGATTTGTACAGGATGCTTTCAATAGGGAAGATCATGCCTCAAGCAGGGGGCTGGACTAGATAACCTATGGAGGTCCCTTCCAACCCTACTTCTCTGATTCATGAAATAACCAAATACCCTATCATCATCTACTCTGGCTTTCAGAGTAGCCTCATCATCTACTCTGGCTTTCTGATCTTTCTAAAAGTTAGAACTGCCAGAGACTTCAGGATGTTACTGAGGAGTCTTCCCCTTCTTTTTTTAAAGTTGCTGTTCCATTTGGAGAGCTTCCACTGCACTGTATTTTAATTCTAGTCATTCATTTACCAAGAAGTAAAGGTAAACCCAGTTCTAAGCCAGATCTAAATTGTTAAGGATTGTATCATCTGATACGTCCACCAAATGCTGATAAAGCAAAGCAAGAAAGCACAAAGGAGTCATGGTCCATCCCACTTGGACTTCTTATACTAGTAGTAGCGACTGAGGCCATAACAGGAGTTCTCTTTGTACAATAGCTAAGTCCAGGATTCTTACTCACTTTTCAAATCCCCACCATAATTCTCAAGGCACAAAGCAGAAGCTGAACAGTTACCAAGAGCCAAAACAGATCAATACTGTTTTCTTAACTGATTAAAATATTTGGGATACAGATTAGATTTCTCTGGTCAATTTGTAACAGCTTTTCTCTTTTTGAAATGCAAGCTGGAAACATTTTTATACACAGATTGGGAGGCTTCCCACTGCCACTGTACGGATGGTAAATGCACTCATCTCCTTTATTCAAATACTATTTTTATACTAAATGGTCTCTAGTGAACCACAAAAAATGCCTTATTGCCTCTTAAGCATCAGAAGTACATGAGTCCTGACAAAAAGAAACAAACACAAAGCTCATAAAACAGGTATATCAGACTAATGATCCTCCCTCCATCAATACTAAAAAAGCATACTTCAAACATACCCACCCCCACTTCAACTTTAGACAAGATATTAAGGAGAATCCACTTAGTTACAGCCAGTAGCAAGATCATAGCAAACTGTTTCAAAGTCTTTAAGCAATCCAAATGAAACACCAGTAAGTCCAGTATCTCAGTCTGCTTGCTGCACCTCGTTAGAGTCAGAGGCACAAAGTGAAGGAAAGGCTATTTATTCTATGACATACAATAAAACTGTCAAGTCTGAAATCTGACACGTCACCCACAGCCTTAGCCAACATAGGGTTACAAGGCCTGATATCACATACCTGAAATCAATTTGGTTCAAGCTGATACAAGAAGCCTTTTATAATAAAGCAAGCTACAACTTCTAAAGAAGCAGGCACTTACTAATTAATAATTCATCCCATTAGGCCACGTTTCATCTTCAGACATGGTTCAAACTCTAAAACAAAGTGAAGCATAACAAAGAACCCATCTCTGCCTGCTCCCAAAGGTCATATGCTAAAGCTCCTTCAAAGAGAACAATCAAAGTAATTGGTAGAGGTCCATATTGTGTCCGGACCAATTAAAGGAAAATTCACATTATTGGCAATCGGCTTTTTTTGGCTGATGTGGCTAATAATATCACTGATAAATGCCACTTATCTGCACAGGATACATGAAGCCAGGAGTGCAACCCGGCAGCTTGGAGAGCAGCGTCTGGCCAGCAAGCCTATGGGGATGAAGGAGCATGGGCGGGGAAAGGGGCGCAGATCAAGACCCCCTTGGTGAGGAAGGGAGTGAAGCTAGGGCTGGGGCAGGCACTGCCTAGGTGGGGCAGGATATGGGATGGAACCAGTGGCTCATCTGAAGAGCATGGGGGGGGGCAGCTCCCATCGGAAGTATGGGGGGCACGTGCCCCCCAGATGTGTACATGCTCGGGGGCCGCACCGGGCTCTTCCTGGCAGCTGAGCTTGGGTTGGGCAAGGCAGGCGGCAGCTCTAGCCCCCCCACCCCATAACCTCCTCCCAGTCCTGCCACTGCTCGCCCCGCCCGGCCTGATCACAGTCACTGGGAAGAGCCCAGCGCAGACCCCAAGCATAAGTGTGCAGCAGCAGCCTGCCCTTATCCCACGCACAGCTCCAGGGGGCACATGCCCCCCATGCCTCCCCTGGGGATGCACACAGAGGCAGAAGCCACTTCCCCCACCCCCCAGAAGAACTACTGGCTCCACCCCATGCCCTGCCCTGGCTGGGCAGCACTTACCACTGCCCCTATCCCACTCCCTCCCTCACCTCAGGGGCCTTGATCTGCACCCCCACCATGCCATTTCCCTCCCCTACAGCCCTTCCCCCCAGACTTACCAGCTGGATGCTGCTCTCCAAGTTGCCAGGCTGCATATTGGCAATTGGATTGGTATCAGCCAATATGGCCAGTCAATAATTACACATAAACCAGTATAAGTGACAAGGAATTGGTTCAAATCTGTAACACAACTGAAGTGCACTGCACATAAACCACTTTCAAAATGGCCAACACTGATTGAAGATAAACCTGGAAGAATGTTGTATCACACTTAACTGATTTAGATTAAATTGGTTTATTGAACTTCTGTCCCAGATCCCCTCCAGATTCAAGTTAACTCACAGTGCCCCAGCATCCCAGAATACTTTGCACCTCCCCTGCAAACCCCCATTCACAGGGTGGCACGCTAGCCTTGGCTCAAGCTGTCTGCTCCAGCCAAGCATGGAAGTGTGTTCCAGCATCCCTCCCACGCCCTGCTGCGGGCCACTACAGGCATGTGACTGCACTTCTGGGATCAAAAGTGAATGTTTGTTCACCTGCTTATCAGTTCAATCTATGCATCTTAGACTAACCTGCAAAGATTGAATCGATTCAGGTTTGGGATTTCTGGAAGTCTGTACTTAGCCCTGGAAAAGAGCATCTCTGAAGAAGCCAATAGGTCTAATACAGATTTGTTGAGCCAACAGAGAAAAGGTTCAGTCAGTAATAATTTGACTTCTTCTTACATGCATTGCTTATGTGCAGGTTTAAACAAAGAGTTGTTACAGGTTCTCACCTTATCAAGCATTTCTACCTCCCATGGAGAAACTGAGGTAGTGGACAGGTGTTACATTTGTAGCACTATATAAGCTTTTGCTTGACTTCTGTAGTACTACAGACAGGCATGCTTGCCCCCTACAGTGCCATAAAAGGGGCAGAAGCACTACAAATATGCCCCTGGATGAAATGGATTTCTCTGCAGCAATGTTTTCTAGGACCACAGGTAAGGTTTGAACAATCACATGTAGTGTTACAGAGGGGTCTCAGTACCCAGCATCCCCCAGTATCTCACCTACCCCACTCCAAGGAGGAAGGAAGGGAGAATAGGGTAGATAGTTCACCAGCACTGCCTGGTTGCCCAGTGCACACAAAGACAGCACGCTGCTCTTCCACAGCCCACCAGGGGCAACATCACTCTTAATGACAGTCTGGTCAGGAGGGAGAAACAGGGCCAAGCAACTCCCTACTGCCTCTGGCTGGAGAGCATGCTGCTGAATGCCTTCGCAGAAATTCTGTAGCTTTTCAGCTGGAGACAGCGCTCTGCATGTCTGTCTGCTCCCTGCCTGCTACATATTTGTTGTACTTCTGAGTGCTGCAGCCTTGTAGCACTACGAACTCACATCTGTCCACAGCCTGAGACCAACAGGTACTCTGCAATGCTGCCAATGCTTTTGAACAACCTCTAGATTCAGACATACATGCCTGCTAAGTTCACATTTTCCTGAATTTAACTCTAATAGCAAATTGCAATGACCTAACCACAGCCTCTTAGCAGCTCAATCACAGAATCATAGAAAATTAGAGCGGGAATGGACCTAAGAGGTCATCTAGTGCCCAAAAAAATGGACAAATATGCCTAGGAAGTTTCACAGTTTATAAGTTGGCATGGCCCTCATAAATACTTCAACCTTTTGGGGCAGTAAGAGCCAGAGGCCAGAAAGGAAGTTTAAGGGGAGGCAGAGGGAGCCAAGTAGCAAGTTCATCACTGGCACAAAGGCTGAAGAGGTAGTGACTCCTCCACCAGGTGAAGCAAAATGAGCCATATGGCTGGAAAAGGAGAGGGGCTAATGAGTATAAAAGCCTACCCCCTGGGAAAGACAGGACATCAAGCCCAGGCTGCAAAAGAAGATGATTTGCCCTTGCCAGATGGAGGGAAGGCCACCATAAATGAAGTAAGTAGATGCAAAGCAGGGAATATGTTAGTATGTTTTGGTTCAAGTAGCAAGCCAAAAGGGCAGCACCTTATGTTATGGACTCTGTTAATTTACCTCGTGGTGGAGATGAGCTTAAGTTGAAATTTCAGTTCAACAAACACCTGGTGGACCAGAAGCGGTTAGAAGGGGAAATGAGGAGGCTGCACAACAGGGTGCTCAACATCCTGAGAGAGATACTCTCATCAGAGGAATACACCAGGAGATGTAGGCATAAAAGCGCCGAAGTTGGAACCTCAGCTTGACAGCAGCCACCTCAAAGCTGCTGCTGTGGCCTAAAGGCGAGGCTGTGGGCCTGCTAAGCCCAGGATTTGGGGATCTAGACCCCAGAGAGGCAGAAGCAAAGATGGAATTTGTAGACTGGGAGAAGGAACTGGGGGCACAAGGACCCCAAGCCCAGAGAGACCAAAAGCCAAAACATGGCCAGGCTCTTGAATTAAACTGTACAAATTATGAGCAGGACAGGATAAGCCAGTGTGCATGATAGGCCCCACAAGTCCAGTGGGATGTGATCACCAAGTTCCTTTCACCTAATATAGAGTCAGGACACCTCCCAGATGATTTTTACAAGGCATGGCAGCAAAATCAGGACCAGGAGGTTTACAAGAGCAAGGACTGGCTATATAGTGAGGTAGAGAATCCCTCTGTTTAAGTCCTATCACAGGGCCCAAACCCACCACACGGTGGGGGGGAGTGGAGAGCTGGGAAGGGGTGGCATTGGGCCCTCCGGACCTAATCCCAGTGTGAGGATGCAGAGAAGGGGTGATTCCAGGCCCCTAGGCCTGCTCCCAGTGCTTGGAGTAGGAAGGGAGAGGTGGTGCTGGGCCCCAGAACACAATCCTGGTGCACGGAGCCTGATGGGGACTGGCCCAGCCCCACTTCATCCCAACCACTGCTTAAAAACGCCCTTAGCAAATATGTACTGCTTAAATGGTACATCCCCAAGCCCTGAAACGTATTATGGTTGACATAACTAACAGGTGATTAATAGATGCCCATGTCATAGTAGCATTTTCTTCTTCCAGTTAGACATCTACCCTGATACTTTGTGTTAAGAACACTAACAAGAAAATGAGGCAGAGTATGCACTTCATCCATCCATTTCTACACTGCCTGCAATTGAACTTTGCGATTGGGTGTTTCTTGCTTTAATGTTTCCTGGAGTTCTTTCCAAATTGCAACAACATCTGCAATACAGCAGCAATCTGTCGGTAGTTTGTCCAAGACTATGGAAATAAGTCTTAATGTATTCGATACATCTTCCACATTTCTCTTCAGTTTAATGTTGACTACTCTAGCTATGATACTTCCATCAATTTTGTCACATTTTTCTTCACAGATGGTTATCAGGATAAGCCAGTTCTTAATTAACAGCTCAGAAAAATCAACCAGCAATTTCCATTGTACATCTGGGGGAGAATTAGCTTGGACTCCCCCAGCTCTCTTCAGTGAAGCTGAAGCAAACTAGTTGCTACGGAAGTATTTTGCAATTTCAATAACATTTTCCTTCATTTTGGGGAGTACTTAAATTTTTGGTTAAAAAGGTATATCAAATGATCACTGCACCCATATAAGTTTCAGGTTTGCTTCAATCTCTTCTCATTTTTTCTCATCTTTGCTACATTTGCAGCATTATCTGCGACAACGTACAGGGCATTTGAATTTTTGCTCACAGTTTGTTACAGCTTTCACGGCTACTACTTTTAAATATTCTACAGTGCATCAGTCATTTCCTGATGTATTAATTGTTCCTGTGAGATAAACAACCCTGTCTTCTGTTGTCCCACAACCACATATAACTGGATCATTGGTACATTGCTCCATCCATCAAGACTCAACTTAACACTTTTCCCTTCAATGGTTTTTGCACTGTTCAATTTCCGTCTCACACACTGTATCCAGAAGCCTTTCAGCAATATCTGTTCTACTGGGTGGAGTGTAAGCTGGTCATAATGACCAAACCATGTCAGTGAAATGTTTGTTCTGAACAAGATGAAAAGGAAAATTTGTTGCATAAGTGAACCGAGCAATCTTTTCATTTACATTGTCTTGCTGGACTTTGCTCACCCTGATTCATCCATAGTTTTACTTGATAACGAAGAAAGTTTTTTTCCGGATGCAGGCAATTCACTCTCTGAGGTATATTTAGTTATAGTACTGCTGGTGGTACCAGCAAATGATTCTACAGCTGCCGACACTGAAGATGATGGACTTTCATAATTTCTTATGTCTAAGCTGGACCCTATAACAAAATAGTTAAAAAGTCACTCACACTGAGTATTATTCAGTGCTCTACTTGAAAAAAAGAGATTGAAAATGAAAGATCCTTCCTACAGCAGATGTCTTTTAACCAGGTTTTAAGTGATATAATTTTTCAAACCCTCTTCTATAGGTAAAATATTCAATAAATCATAAAGGTTATCTTCTTCTATCTGAACTCTTTTCTTTATCAATATAAAACTGTTAAAATATATATTTTTTATTTTAAAAGTCATAAATATTCTGCACAAAATATCTTTACTTAGGGCAAGGGTCAGCAATGTTTTTGGGCAGAGAGCCAAAAACACCCCCAACCTCGATTTGTAAGATGTTGGTGTGCCAGAGGCAGATGGCAGGGAAACTGAGAGGGACCCAATCCTTGTTGTGACAGCACAGCCCTGGCCTCTTCCCCACCACCCATCTCAAGGTGCATGTGCCAGGCAAAATGTTTTTGCATGCCATCCTCTGTCACCCATGTTGGGAGTTGCGTACCCCTGACCTAGGGCTTGTATGTTTATAGAATCATAGAAAATTAGGGTTGGAAAGGACCTCAGATTATCTAGTCCAACCCCCTGCTCAAAGTAGGACCATCCCCAAATAGATCATCCCAGACAAGGCTTTGTCTAGCCAAGTCTTAAAAGCCAGCAGGGATAGAGATTCTCCAACTGCTCTGCATAGCCTGTTCCAGTGCTTTACCACCCTCCTAGTGAAAAAGTTATAATACCTAGCCTAAACTTCTCTTGCTGCAACATGAGACCATTGCTCTTTGTTCAGCCATCTGCTACCATCCTCTTCCAACCCCCACCCCCAGGTAGTTGAAGGTTGCTATTAAAACCCCTCTCAGTCTTCTCTAAACTAAATACTCCCAGTTCCCCCAGTCTTTTCTGCATCCTCCATCACTAGGTTGCCTCCCCCATTCAGTAAGGGACCCACACTTTCCTTGATCTTCCTCTTGCTACTGACATACGTGTGGAAAGCTCTTGCTACCCTTACACTGAGCAATAAAACTCATTTTAGAAGTGCAGAGGTAATATTAAAAATGCATAATTGACAAATACTCCCACTAACTAGCATATTCATTAGATTTTGAACACAAACTTTTTGAAATTCATAAGTAATCCACCCAAAATAACTAACATTGTCAAAGTTATTATTTCCTAGCATTACAATGTATGGCAGGCAATCCATAAGAATGGCTCAAAGATAGCAAGTTTGCTAACCAATTGATCCAGATGGCTCAAACATCTCTACATCACCATCTTCAAATTCACTGCTTTCTGAGAAACATTTTTCATAATGTTACTTCATTCAGGCCACCAGGCCTTGCATCTCTTTGTTGCACTGTTTCATTTGGCATGTGTTCCTCTATTTTTCCCCCACTAGGGCAGACATTTCTTGAAAATATTCCTAAATAAGGTCTTTTTTGTGATCTGCAGCCATAGCAGTTTCCAGGTGTGGAAATCAAGACTAAAGGATGTTCCACAAAATGCTGTTCCTTTTTCTACACTGCCTTAAGCCCAGCATTGGTCCTTTCTATTGCACACACTGCTCCTTACTCCGCTCCCTCTCCCCCCTCTGCACAAGAAATTAACAACAAACCAAGACTCCTCCCTGTGATATAACTCACCATGTCCTTCACTCCCCACCCCGCCAAAAAAAAAAAATCCATGATATCTGCTATTGTAGCCCCCGGACTTTTGTACTGCAGTATTTTAGTTTCAAGATACAGATAGAGCACTTGAGAAAGTAATATTTACATCTCTGTAGACATGCAAAGGGACCAAGAAAGGTCATTTAACTGAAGTACCCAGAATCATTTGGAAGCATGGAGTTTGCAATTACTGAGCAGATGGTTGTTTTTCGGTGAGCTAGCATTTCTCAACCTGTGGGTCGTGACACAAAAGTGGGTTGCAAGAATATATGAAAGGGTTATGAACAAACTTTAAAAATGGATCAACAAACTTTAGAAAAGGAGAAAAACATGAGAAACTGCAGGTTTTCCTTTGCAGGTTGGCAGAGTTCCAGCCTGCGAGGGGCTGCTTGCCCCTCCACCTGCCATGTCCCACATACCTTCTTGCCCCACACACTGCGAGACTGCTGCCTGGGGGCAGAGGGTCAGGAATGAGGGCACTGGGCTGGGATGGGAACTGATGTTTACAAATGGGTCCTGGTACAAAAAAGATTAAGAACCACTGGAAAATATACAAGGTGGGCTCAGTGTATCATCCTGATCAAGGAATGCACATGATAGTGTCTGCTGGAGTCAGAGGCCAGGTTCCAATATTTGTGATGACTTTGCTGATCCTCTGCATCCAGTAGTATAGACCCTGCATCCCTTTCAGGGTCAAGCCCCACATACATGAAATAATGTGCCATCTTTTTAAGCCTCAAAAGTTACACATTTCCCCCCTCATTCTTACAGAACCAAATCAGCTTTTAACTCCAGAGTTTTTAGTAGAGGCTCACTGACTCAACATACTATTTAAATAATTTTAATAGATTATATTAATTGTATACCTTAGCCTATATGCTGTATTGAATTCAAATTTCATTTTAAAGCTGGTTTATTTTTAAAAAGGAAAGCTAAATTATAATTAAGATAAAAATATTAAAAGTCCAACTAAAAAAAAACTGATTTTTTTAAATCATGAATTTTTATCTACCCTAAAGTCTGCCCCTCCACTAAAGATCAGACCAAATGCACATTTGGGATCAGAAAGAAATTCTGCCCTACAGCATAGGCTACAAGGGGGGGTGAAGTGCAGTGGTTGCCTTTCTCTGTAGCCCTTTTCTTTGCAACTCTCAAGTGCATTTTAACAGCCACTTCCTGTGCTTTCAGCAGAATGACATTGGCAGCCCCCAACCCCCTGCTTTACCTATGCTAAGTTAGGGTGGTCTTGATGTTGTGGGGCAATGTGGCTGGTAGTTATGCGATAGGGTAGTTTGCACAGTTGTAAGAAAAGGTTAGGCAAAAGCTTGTGTAGGACACTATAGATAAGAGTGATCCTGCTTAAACAGGGAGCTAGACTAGATGACCTCTTGAGCTCCCTTAGAGCACTATTACTCCATGAGTCTATCTTTTAAAAGGTCACATAGCTAATATTTACAAAATACAAGTATTTTTTTACTTCAAGCTGTTTGCACAGCCATCCTTTTCTGCAGCAACTAACATTCCTGCTTAAAATCACAATCTTCATCTCAAGATGCTCACACTCCATTTACAGTCAGATAAACTTGACAGATACAACTTTCATTTTAGACCAACTACACCATCCCATAGTTTTCATTACTAATGTAAACTAAACTATTAAAAGCAAACATTTCATAGATGTCAAGCCTGTAATCGTCACAGTTACAAAACGTGAATTCTGTATTTTTATTAAACAAGAACAAGTTCTTAACAGTTTCTGACCATTAGATTGCATTGAATTAAAAGATCAAAAAAAACCCTTGCAATTACAGCTGTAGGAAATTAACACTATAATATATAAGACATTCTCCTTGGAAATATTTCAGTTTATTTAAAATTAGGGGTGTACCAATAAAGATTTTCTTGGCCAATACTGATAGCCAATTATTAACTAGCCATATCAGCCAAGACTGATCTGATAACAGATAGCAAATGTGGACTGGGTTATGCTGGACCAGGCAGCTCAACTCCACCCGTCCCTCCCTGTCCCAGTCACATCTGCAGCATTTGGCACCTTTTCCAGCGCCTGTCCTGGCCCCAGCCCATGCCACACCACACCAGCACCCAGGACACTGCAGTAGCTGCTCCACACCAGCCCGGCCCAACCCGCCAGTGTGGGGATATGGGTGTATCTGGGGGAGGGAACCCAGGCATCCAGGGGCATAATTATCGAAGAACATTATTGGCTACAACAGCCAAAAAAAGCTGATAGCCAATAATATAAACTTCCCTTTTATGTGTGTCAATCCAATTGGTGCACCTTTATTTAAAACCTTAAAGATGTCGCAGTCAGGGAGCAGATATCAATGTGCAGTGAAGAAAACAGTCTGTTTGGAAGACATGAAGGAAAGGGCAGAGACTAACAGCAACACAGTAGCAACTCCTGATTAAGGAACTTTGTCAACAGACTGGCTGTCATAGTCCTGCTTCAAAAGATGTGGCTGGAACACAGCAGTGTGTGTAGGTGGGGAGCGTGAAGATGGTTTTATCAAAAGAATTTCAAAGTGTTGACTGATCTCTCCCTAATGGATCTGTTATACCTTCTCTTTTAACCTCTCTGCAGCAAGGACTGTGCGTTCACTTGTAAGGTCTACATTTATGACACTAACAAAACCATCATGTACCCTTTTAGTATATCCTCTTTTGATGAGCATACTGAACTTCTAAATCTGCTCTTTCCTCTGATGGAACAGAAATATTATTTTTAATAATTTGCTGAAAATGCATTTGACATCATGAATATATTTATGTATTCTAGCAACCATCTGACAGCAAACATTTTGCAGGCCCCTCCCTTTCCCTAAATATAGCAGATTGAAGACAGACAGATTCCATGGCAAACCCAGCAACACATTTCATAAACTCAAGTTTAAAAAAGGAAAGAAAAGGAAAAGCAATGCCATGACTCAGAAACACTTCACCAGCCATAAACGTCAAACATGCTAGAAAGTCTAGTCACATTGGATAGCGTTTGGGGTTTTTTTTATCTGCTGTGCTATGTGAAAAGAAAGAGTTACGTTCATTATTGCATCAGCCAGTCACTGTGGAGCAGCACGAGGACGGGGCTTGCCTGCTGCTGCCTGGATGCTTGACCACAGGCTGTCGCCCGCACGCCCGCCACGGCAGCATCACACCGGCTGTGAGTCAAACGCATGTGATGAGACTGCAAAGGTCAGCGTCCTATCACCCCCATGGTTTCACGTCCAAAGGACAGAGCTGATTTTCTGGGTGCCCAACCCAACGCAGGGTCTGGGCCTGTCTTTTTACCAGGCAACCTTGCTACCTGGGTACAGCCCCTCACTCTGGCAGAAGCTACAACCCGAGGAACCGGAGGCCTCGCTCTCTACCCCCTGTCTAGAGGGGCGGCCGGTCTGGGGAGCGCTGCGGATCTCAGGAACGGTCGCGGGGCAACGCAGGGGCGCGAGGCGAACAGGCCTCGTCGGGGCGCCCCCCCCCCCCGAGGGGGGGCCACAGCCCCGCCTGGAAAGCAGAAAAGGCGGGGCCGACCCGGGCACGGGGACTGACAGCGCCTCGCCCAATCCGCGCTCGTGCAGGCTCCGCTCCCCGCGAACGAGCAGAGGAGGTGGGTCCTGCCCCGTTGTCACTTCACGTCCAATCCGCGGCGAGCTGTGGAGCGGGCCCCGCGCCCCCCTCGGCCTCTCTGCCAGGCCCCGCGCCCTGAGCCCCGCGCCCCGGTGGTACCCCCCGGGCCGCCGCCGCCCCCCGCGCTTGGGCGCCGCCGCCCACAGCTGTTCCCGCCGGCCGCCGTTCACCTCTGTCACAACAGCACCATCGCCCCGACCGCTCCCGGCTCCGAGCCCTGCCTCATCCGGGGACTGCGGAGGGCGGGGCCGCGCAGTGACAACAAGGCGCGGGGCGGGGCCTCCACCGCGACGTCACAGGGACGGGGCCGCGTCAGGCAGCCGACCGTCAGCCATGGGGAGGAGCCCCCGCTTTGGGAAGGGGTCCTTGTGCTGCCTCTCGCTGCACGCCCAGACCCGTCGGCTGCCCCGGCTCGTTCATCCGCAGCTGCTGTATGAGGCACTTCAGGCAGGAGGGGTCGGGTTGGTTGGGACGAGACTTTCTTGTCTCTCTCCTAAGGCCTTCTCCAGAGAGGCAGTCAGCCCCGCCCCGCCCCGCGAGAAGGGCTGCGCAGGCGCCTTGGCGCTGCGTCGGGTTCCTTATGCGCCTTCTGGTGTGGGGCGGGAGAAACGAGTCGCTGTGTGTGTCTGGTTCCAGGACGGCTGTTGTCTTGAAGCGCTCCCGGGGAGCACTGCTCTTCCGGCGCGGTTTAGTACCCGCCAAGGGGTTGGGGTTAAAGCCTGCTACTCCCTAGCTTGCTCCTGCTGCCGTGCGGCTGAGGGCAGCGAAACTCGGGGGCATCCAAACCCCAGGCCTCCGGGCTTGGGCCTGCACGTAGGACACCTGCGAGGAGACTTTGGAAATGTCTGAAGCCCCTGGTGGGGATGGAGGATGTTTGCTGGTTGTAGGGACACATAGTTCTGGACTGACTCATGGATTTGGACTAGATTTGGCTTGGAAAATATTCTTAAAAAAAAAAAAGTCCTGCAGCCGTCACTGAGACCTCCAATGTGTCCACCTGGGCAAGAGGGTGGAGGCTGCCCCAGACCAGCCATCCCCTTTCAGACCATTGAGACAGAGTCTGAAGGCCAGACTGCATCCAGACCATCAGTGTCTCCATGGTTGTAGCTGCTGCCAGAGGGAAATGGATTAGAGCCACCAACTGCCTCAGCCCTCAGTGGGGGGGTGTTTTGTCAGAGTGATGTCCCATAGCTTTACTCCAACCCAGGAGGAAGGGCCAGGTTTTGAGGTGCCCTATACTTGCCTTACTCTGGAGGTTGCAATACTGGTATTTTGTAGGAGTTGTCCCACCATATTGCTATCAAACCGTCCAGTCGGATGCAGTTTATGGTCATACCCAGGACCGTGTTATAGAAGTAGGAGGTAGTTAACATGCCAGGTCTCTGCATCTTTGACGGATCAGGGTTTGGTGAAAACTCAGTAAACAGGGTTCAAATTTCAGGAGGGCTGAGCGCCCCCCACCCCTCCCCCATAAGAGATGAGCCCCTTGTAAGTTTTGAAAATCATAACCTGGGGGGGGTTCTAATTTTATTAGGGTATTGTGAGGGGCAGCCCAATTTTTTCTGCAGTCCCTCCTCCCTCCCAAGAGTCAAACCATAATTCAAACACCGTCAGTCGGACTGCTGCCGCTTTTAGCAGCAAGGCAGTGGACCAGGTACTGGAGTGTTTTTCTGAGGCATGCAGAAGTTTACTAACCCTCACCCTACAATTAGTAGGGCTTGTAGACACTAGCAATGTCCATAGCTGAAGAACAGGCTCATGGCCAGGGAGGAGAAAGGAAAACCAAGTGATCAGCACCAGAAGGAGCAGAATCAGAGCGCAGCCTGTGCTAACTGTTGCTCCAGGGTGATCTGGTCTCAGCTCACTGTTTGCTCTTGAGATAGCAAAGCAATACTAGGTTCTTTACAGCTAATGCAGTGACACATCCAGGTGGAGAAACTGTACTCAGCAAACACTTGCACACAGTTGCAACCAGCAGGGTATTTACTGAATAGGGAAGCTGGCCATGATACCAAAGTAGGGTGACCACCCATCCCTAATGGAGCAGGACAGTCCCAGAATGGGAACATCAGGTCCTGATCCTGGGCTGCATGACTCTGGGACAGCATTTGTCCTGGATTCGCAGTATCATGCAGGGATCCGGGATTTTCATTCACCGAGGAAAACTGTAGGAAATAGGCTGCTGGGGGTTGGATGTAGAAGGCACCATGTGCATGTGTGTGCCTGCACACATGCACTTGGCCAGGAATACAGCCAGGTAGTGTAGAGAGCAGCTACCTGCAGGTAACACTATGGGAGGGGGGCAGAGGGAGGTAGGGGATAACAGACTGAGGCCCCCACAATGAGGGAAGGAATGGGGCAGGGGCTGGGGGCAGTGCCCAGCCAGGGCAGTGTCCGAGGCTGAGGCATGGAGCAAGACAGAGCCACAGGTGGCTTGTCCGGGGGGGCAGCTCTCTGCCACTGCACACACTCCCAGGGAGTGCCCCTCCAGATTTGTGCATGGGGCAAGGGCAGATGTAGGCTGCACGCTCTGCTCCAGCCATACTGCTGCCAGAGGTGTGAGTTCTGAGGAAGAGGCAGGCATGTGTCCCTCCCACCTTTCCATTTTGAAAAAGTGGTCACCCTATACCAAAGAAGATGGTAATGAATGTGGTATGTGTTGAAGTGTTGCAAAGCCAGGCTGTGATCTGACTTCTCCGATTTTGGGACATAGTTCTTCAGCAATTTAAAGTGACCAGCATACAGTTACAAAGAACACATAGCAATCTTAGTACAGGAGCTTACCTGCTGTGGTCAGTACAATCATTTTATGGCTGCCCCAAAAGAAGACTTTGACAATTTTGAAAACGTTGCTATGAATATATGCAAAGCCATTTCCCAAAAATATCAAAGTGAGCTGTGCTGTACTCAAAAGAGTAAAGAATATGAAGATAAATCAGGACAGCCTGAGACCTTACTGCAAGGAAGACGACATGTTTTTGTTTGGAAACATTCAGTCTTTTAATTAACAATCTGCTAACTTGCACAAGTAAGACACGTAATAATGATGCTTATAAGATGATGACTGACAGTTTTGGAGTTTTGTTTGAACTCAGCCCATTGCACATCCCTGGCATTTACAAGTGTACTGCTGCATTTGCTGCACTTTACCTGCAAATCTTGAACTTTGAAAGTTTTCATAATGAATCTCCAACCAAGCTGCTAGAAGACCTAAGACAGAGAGGCCTTCAATCAGTATTCCCTAATGTGAACATCACTCTGGAGATTTTTCTGACACTGCCTATCACAAACTGAAAGAAAGCATACATTCTCAAATATGGCTAGGATAAAAAATGAGCTTAAATCAAGAATGCAACAGAGATAACTAAATGCTTTATATCTTGGAGCACATGAACCAGAACATCTGATGACAACTGGACTTTAATAACATCATACAAGAGCTTTTCAACCTAATTTTTTTTTAAAGTCATTTGAAATATGGTAAATGTAGCACTTGCTTATTTGTATGCCTTTTTCATACTTGGTTACATAGTTAATAACGGAAAAATTGTTATGAGTGGTGGTCAGGGCAGTCATCTCCAGTTGCCATGCTCTTTGGATCCAAAATCCTAAGAATTCTTAATCCAGCCCTGCAGTTATGACTCTTACCCCTTCTAAAGCTAGGCTTTCATCCACCTCCCCAGTACTCCGTTATGTTCTCATAGTTGTCCTAGGCCACAGCTGGATCCCTGTGTTGTTCTATATCCCCTCAGCTTTTGTATTCTTGTGTGGGGTTTCTTTCTGTTCTGACCCTTTTTGGTAACATTTTCCCTGCTGATGTTATGCTGCAGAGTGGAGGAGATGCTCGTCCTTGCTGTGGAAGCAAAAGTATACACCAAAGAGCGCTCTCTCTTGGTAAAGTACTTCAGGTACAGTAGAGGAGGATGGGCTGCCCGGAGTATAGAACTGCAAAGACAGTAGTTGGGTTGCACAGCGATGTGATGGTGGGGCCAAAATAGGATGATGTGATTGCTAACACATGACAGCAGCTGATTGATTGCTCAGTAAATGTAATGAAAAAAGAACCATTTTCTAGCATTAATTCAACTCAGTGTTTTTTCTGAGAGTTCAAGATTCAACTGCTTTATGTAAATGGAAGCAAAAGACAGGAAATGTGGTTAAAAACAGGAAGCAAAGCAGCTGATAGCTGCCTACAATCACATCCTGTCTACTGTCTCACTTGAAATTATGTGAAAGGCACGTTGTGCATCTTGGATGTCCTTTACTAGGAAAACTAGTAGGGGTGTGTGAAGTGGGCGCCATTTGATTCAGATTTGGCCTACATCAGGGACAGTGATTTGATTCATTGATTCGGATCACTTTCCCAATTCGATTCAATTGAATCTGAATCTGAAGATTTGATGCTGATTCAGAGAATCAGCAATTCAGCCATAGACACAGGTTTAAAAGATTTTTCTACATACCTTGAGGTACCAGCACAGCTTGTGAATGCTGCGATGCTGGGGTAGATGGAGCATCCCAGAGGAGTGCGGGGTGGCCCTCCACATGTTTGGTGGCGAATCCAGAAGTGGACTGGAAGTATTTCCGATCTGCTTCCGGGTCTGCGGGGGGGCACAGCCCCCCCCATGCTCCCCCACGCTCCCGTGGCTCTGCGACTGGTGCCCCAGCCCACAGTTGCAGCCCCCTCTGCACAGATCCAGGGAACACCTCCCCCCATGCCCTCCCAAGGTTTATGCAACAGCAGGAGCTGCTCCGTGCCCCCCAGACAAGCCACGGCTTTGTCCTGCACCCCACCCTGGCTAGGCAGCACCAGCCCCTGCCCCACTCCCTCTCTCACCACGGGGGCTATTGATCTGTCCTCCCCACACCCCTTCCCTCCCCATCCACAACAGACTTACCAGCAGCTGTATCAGAAATCGGATCAGTATCGGCTAATATGCCTTCTTGAAAATCAGCTTTCAATATCAACCCCCAAAATCTCTATCACTGCACCCCTACCAAAAACATTGTGATGTGTGGTCTTGCAGAGTTCTTTGCAACAGAAGAACTGTTCCATTATTTTTCTGTAGTCAAAACACTAAGCTGCCATTTTCTAAGGGGTGCCTTGAGTCTAAGAGGTTGAGAACCACTGTAAGAGAAGCTTTTGTAAAATAAAACAGAGTAAAACTGGTGGGTCAGATCATATCCTTAACTGATGCAAATTGGCATAATTCTATTGACTTCAGTAGAGCCACATCTCTATTGAAATGCATTTTTTTTTGTCTTGCTCAGATGTTAAATGGGTTAACTAATTGGTGTTTTTACAAAACACTGTGAAAGATCTTACATATTTTTCTGTTCTCCTAACTGACACACTGTCCTAGGTATACACTAACCTGAACCTTCTGGCTGCTGATCACTTTTAGTGGCCTTTCCCCACCACCTCTCCAGTTAGAGATATTGCAATTATATCAGGGCTGTTCAGTTTCTAAGCAGCCCAAGGGCCACATGCTCCATAGGCTGCACCATCAAGAGCCATGCACTCTGGGGGACATGGTCCAAGTTGTATGTCATGCACACACACCAAGCTCTCGCTCCCACCTTCAGCTGTCTGGCCACAGCCTTCTCCATTACATCTGCACTATATTGCATGGGTGCTTCAGTCCCCAAACACTATGGATTGCACCATGCCATGCTAAACCACCCTACACCCTGGGTCAAGGGTATGCAGCAGAAGATGGGGAGTGCTGCTGCAGCGGGAGCAATAAGGGCATCTGCTGCTGGGTGGGAACCCTGGGGCATGTTAACCCCTTGCAGGCTACATATGGCACACAGGCTAGCAAGTGGACAGCCCTGTATTATGTATGTGACGTGGTTTTGTGTGTTACAATATGGTCTTCCCCCATTCTTCCTCCTTCCCCATGTTATCTGTCTCATCCTTATCTGGTTTCTACTACCATAGCATCTCAGCACAGCTATCACTATAGTTATCCTCACACCAATCCTAGGACAGCTGAGGCATCAAGAGACTGCAGTCTGTATCTTACACTTATGTAGTACACATCCAACTCCCATTAGTTTCAATAGAAGTTAGGAGCCTAGTAAATAAGTATTTGGGCCTAACCAACATTGCCCAGGCCATGCAAAGGAGTGGTAGAAGAGGGAATTGAACCTTTGTCTTCCAAGGAAGTGTTCCAACCCCCAGATCGTACTACCTCAAAGTCCTCAGCTCCCTCTTGTTGTCCCTTACTGCCTCCCCCAGAAATAACATACATAATGTTACATTTTCAGCTGCATCATGGCCCTATCAGAGCAGAAGGAGCAGCTGTGAGAAGTTTCATGCTTCATGTAACCTGCCAGCATCAGCTAGTCTCTTGGGAGTCTTGCTAATTTTGCCTAGAGAAGTACAGGGTCATCTAAGACAAATTCTTCAAACTGTACACTGGTTACTGGGATATTAGCAATCAGGCAAAATTACCAATACCAGCTACATACTGTAGATTAGAGCAGGGGATTTCAATCTTTTTTAACAAGGGTACCTCTTCTGTTTCAAAGTTTCAGCTCATGTACCCCTTTATAGTTTTTTCTTGTTTTGGAGGGGGAAGATCGAGGCCCACACACTGGGAGAGGGTGTGGGGCTGGGGCAGACGCTGCACAGCCAGGGCAGGGCCTGGGACAGAGCCATAAGCAGCTCATCCAGGGGGCGCTGGGAAAGGGTGGCAGCTCCCGCTGCTCCGGGCACCGTGGAGGGCGTGTGTCCCCAGATCTGTGTGTGGGGCAAAGGCAGGCTGCTGCTGCATGGGTGGGGGAAGGGAGGGGGCAGATCAAGGCCCCAGCAGTGGGGAAGGGAGTGGGGCTAGGGCAGGGGCTACCCAGCCCACGTGGGGCGCGGGACTGAATAGCAGCTCCTGTCATTATGCACACCCCTAGGAGGGTATGAGGGGCATGTGCCCCTAGATCTGCATGCAGGGTGCAGGCAGGCTGTGGCTGGCATTGGGCTCTTCCCAGTGGAGGGTTGGGCTGGGCTGGGCTCATGGCGGGTGGCAGTGGCACTGGGAGGAGGAGTTGGGGGGGCAATTC
>NW_017728928.1:20735280-20744492 GCF_001723895.1 Crocodylus porosus
GGGGCTATGGGAGCTATGGGAGGGGCTGCAGCCACTCCAGAATTCGCCATAGCTCCCACAGCCCTGGCTCCCAGTGCAGCCCGGCCCAATATCCTGACCAGGAACAGCCCAGCACTGCCCCAGCTCACAGCAGCCCACAGCCTTCCCCACTCCTCATGCACATCTGGGGGCACATGCCCCCCATGCCCTCCTGGGGTGCGTGCAGCAGTAAGAGCCACCACCCACCATGACCCCCAGATGAGCCACTCGCAGCTCCATCCCATGCTGCAGCCTGGCTGGGCAGTGCCTGCTACTGCTCCAGCCCTAACCCCACTTCCTCCCTCACCACAGGGGCCTACAGGAGTGGGGCTACAGGGTGGGGGAGGGGACTGCAGCCACTCCAGAATTCTCCGTAGCCCCCCAACTCCCTCTCCCAGCGCCGCCACCACCCACCCCAAGCACAACCAAGCCCAGCCCGCCACCAGGAAGAGCCTGGCACCAGCTGCAGCCCACCCACACCCCACCCCACATGCAAATCTAAGGGCACACACCCCCCTGCCCTCCTGGGGGTGTGCATAGCAGTGGGAGGCACCACCCTGGCCCCCCCCACACAGCTCAGTCCCACACCCTGCCTTGGCTGGGCAGCCCCTGCCCTTACCCCAGTCCCATTCCCTCCACACCCCTTCACCCACAACAGATTTACCAGCTGGATCCAGCTGCTCTCCACATGGTTGGGCTGTGCTCCTGGCTGTGTGCACACACATGGCAATTATCAGCCACATCAGTTCTGTGTACTGTGTACCTCCAGACTCCACATGCATGTTTTTGCATTTAAGGCGGGGTGGGTCTTTGGGGAAGGGGTGTTTATTTTTTTTTAAATGAACTTCAAATTCTGCATTCCTGACCATGACTTTTGAGCCATGGTGTATGACCATTGTCTGTGCCCGGAATCATCTTATGAACACTGATGTTGTAAACAGCCTATTCATCTCAGCTCACTCAAACTGTCCCACCTTATTTCACATGCTAATAACTGTAAGTCATATTGAATCCATCTTTGGAACTCATTTATCTTGTAAGGAGGAACGTAGAGACACACCCAGCATTGAGGGGGTTCAGAGGCTTCCCAACAGTTCCATTCTCGGCACTGCCAGACTTGCTGAGACTCTAGATAGAACAAAGAGGATAAACCTATCTATCTCAGTGTAATCATCTGCTCAGCAAGGATGGCAAATTACCCACCTTTGTAAAAGTACTGGAAAAAAAGTCTATACAAGTAAATTGCTTTATTGAGCATTATTATTATAAAGAGTTTGATTGTACATTCTCTCTGTCCATAGAACATATTGATTTCAATGGGCAAGACTGCCAGGTTGAGCCTATATGTTTTTGTAAACATTGGATTTTTTTTTCTTTTCAAATGTTTGGGTTTCTTTAAATGTCTGAATGTCTGGTGTTTCTACTTGATGCTGATTAATGACACATCTTTCAAGCCTTAACTCCAGCCTAACTACCTTGTCTGGGAATGCTGTCATATCTAGTAGAACCGTGGATATAAAAGGATGACTTTGACATAGCATGTAAAGGATGAGAGTGGTGGAAGCCATATTAGTCTGGCTGAGACAGAAACCGTGCCAACAACTAGTGAATCAAAACATTCTTTACAAAAAAAACTCTTATTTGCCCTTCTCCAACAGGGCTTTTACCCTGTTAATAAAGAACCAGTATTGAGATCCATGTTTCCCAAGACGTCTGTTTTGGCTGCCTGGTTAACATGGATTTAAAAATAAATGTTTGCTTTGAGCTATTTTCTGGCTGTGCCTCATTGTAATTGGAATTGCTCCCACACATTCTCTGAGGGGCTCTGAGATTTCAGATCACAAAAGATCAGTCAATTAGCATTAGTTCCTTCACAATGCATCCATGTCTCCCACCTGGTCAAGGCAGATTTATATTTCCCCAGCAAAGACCAGCCATTGAAAAACAGCAGAGAAAAAGAAAGCTTTAATGTATTCCACTCAAATAGGTCTCTCAATGGAGAAAGGAAGGCGTATTCAAACAGGACGACATATTTCAAAGGCAAGTTCCCGTGATGGTGGAAAAGATAGGGGCTACAATTTGGGTGGAGGAGGGGGAACAAACAGAAAAGGGGAATCAGATGTTTTGGGGATATGCTGTCTGGGGAGTTTGTGTGATAGGATAGGATGACTATCATAGATGGAAAGGCCTGATGGGATAGAATCTGTGGGCACTGACAGAAGTGATGTTTTGTCACGCTATTGGCCACTGAAAGTGCCCTACAGTCATGCACTAACCAAAGTGTATGGCTGCAGAGCACTTTAAAAAGTACCTAATCATGCAACAAATGAACCCTCATTACACAAGGGTTCAGATGACAGCACTCCAAAGTGGAGTGCCTTCATTAACTTCTGCTGGTGTGCACCAGGAGCACGGCTGGGCTGAAGCAGCCCAGTCCCATCTCCCATGTTGTCTTCAAGATGGGAGTGGGGAAGGGAGGGGAGAGAGTTCTGTCTGGGTTTTGTCCAGCCTGTGCTGAAGGGTGGAGTGGGTGAATTGGAGGCCCCCCCGAACCAGTTACCCCTGGGGTTGGGGGCACCAATCCACCCACCCCCACTCCAGTGCAGGCTGGGCAAACACCAGAACAGACCTACCTCCCTTCCCTTCCCTTCCCCTCCTCCACCCCCCACCCCCCGGCCATCCTGAAACAACACCAGAGCTGTCTGGGGGGGGGCAGGGCTAGGGGAAGAGGTTGCAGACACGCAGCTTCTCTCACTGGATTGGCCCTAAAATGGAGCTCAATTCTCCACCCTCCCAATCCAGCAGTGAATATCTGTTGAATCGGGTTGGTTTAACTCATAGCACTTTCTGTGAAGTGCCATGAGTTAGGCAAGGGAGCTGCACATCTGTCAGCACCCTGTGTGTCTTGTGAGAGGCAAGTTTCTCACTGACCATGTGATAAGGATGGAGGATCCAGGTGACAGGAAGTTATGGGTGGCTGACTACAAGTGGGTTGCTTAGCTTGCTTGGTTTCTGCAGATGGGTTTTGCTCCCTGAGCAGTTCCTCAGCCATTCCCTTGTGCCAAATCTCGAGATCCTGGAGGAGCCCCATGGGCTGGATCACTCAGCTCCATGGTCTGGATCTGGCCCATGGGCTGAGGCTTGAGTACCTCTGGTTTAAACCAATCAATATCCGTAGGATTATACAGTCCTAGCAGATTGTACTGCATTATGCGAGACTGTGTTGCAGGTTCCCTTAACCCCTGCTACTAAGACATGGTAAAGGCAGCACAGCAGAACAAAGCAGCAATCAGAGGAGCTGAGTTGGTTGCCATACAAGAAGCAACAGTAAGACAGATGCCTATAGTGACTATGGGGGAGCACATTGCACCACAGTAGTCAAGTAGTACATGTAATGCATGAGGAACAGGCTGAAACCCACCTGGGATGGGCTGGAGATCATGTGACTGGAAATGGTGGTGCCTCTAGGAGATACAAGCCAGCCCCTGGGCCAGTTCTGCCTGTGTGATAGGGTGGGACATCCAGTTCCAAAATGACAACACCCCCCTCCCCCCCCGCAAAGAAGTCCTTCCAGGGCAAGGGGTGGAACCTCTGGTGGCAAAGGTCAGGGGTTGGGGTGGGACTTCCAGTTCCAAGATGGTGACCAGGTGGCAGGGCCCCTCCCAAGAGCCAGGGCTTAACAGTTTGCAAGAGGTGTACTCTTTATACTGCAATAGGTCAGGACCTACCTAATTTGCAGGGGCTACCCCCCATTTCACAGGCAGTACATGGGCCCGGGCAGCCATTTTGCGGATGGGGCACGGTGGGCCCTCCCAAAATCGGTCTGGCGGAGGGGCCTCAGTGGCCCCACCATTCATCACCAATTGGCTGCAAGGTCTGCCTGTCATGTGGCCCTGCCCCCATGATTTCTGAATCACACAAGAGCTTTGGGATGGCAGCTAGTCTCAAAAAGACTGGTCGTGAACTAAGGGGTGAAAGAACCAATATCCGACATCAGTCTGGAGGATAATTCTCTTGGCGTCATTGACAGTTTTTCCTACTTGGGTTCTACGATCAATGGGAATCTTGACCTTCAGACTGAACTGATAACAGAATTGGAAAAGCAGCTAAGAATTTCAGGCTACTACAGAAATACACATGGAATAACAGCAAACTATCAGCTAAGGTGAAGATGCAAATCTATGAGATTTGTGTGCCATCATCCCTGTTTTATGGTTCAGAAACATGGACTACATATGCCAGGCATAACAAGAGACTGAACAGCTTCCACGTGAGGTGTCTGCACAAAATCCTGAAAATAAAGTGGGAAGACAGAACACCAAACAAAGGTACTAGAGCATGCAGGACTGACACACTTAGAAACCACTATCAAGAAGAGGATGTTGCAATGAATCAGCCATGCAAGAAGAATGGAAGAAGACCATATCCCCATGAAGATTTTGCATAGTGAAATTCAAGATGGCTCTAGAAAGCAGGGTCGCTCTACATGGCAGTACCACAATGTGTGCAAGAACTATATGAAGTCATTCAGTATCAATGTAGAAAGCTGGGAAGAGCGTGCAGAACCCCATCCCATCTGGAGGGAACACCTGGCACTGGGTGCTCAGCATGAAGCAGCTTTGATCCAGAGGATGGAAGCAAAGCAGGAAAGAAGAAAGCAGCATTTTGTAAACTTGGACTCCATCTCAAACAACACATGTATCTGTGAAACTCGTAACAAGCTGTGTCACTAATCGTGCTTGTCAGCCACAAACAGATTCATCAGGCATCTGACTAGACCTCTAACATGTACGCCAAGATCCAGAGCAGTGGTTCTCAACCTTTTTCCTACCAGGACCCATTTGCAAAGGTCTGTGGCCTGTTCCAACCCACATCCCCCTGGCCCTGCCAGTGCCTGACCCCTAGTCCCAGCCACCCCACCTCCGCGAGCACAGACACAGGCCCTGTTACCACCAGCATGGCCGCACAGCTCTTCAGGGCTGGCCTGTCCTATCCTGCAAAACCTGAGGCCACAGGGGGCCCCACAGCCAAGGGGCCCCCTGGGCCAGTGCCACCCTCTCTCCCCCCACCCACGCCAATGGCTTCTCTATGTCTGCAGCTCTTCCCCACCTCCTTCCCTCACTGGAACGGGCAGATGTCTTCCCGCTGTCCCTCTGCTGCAGCTTGAGACCCTTTGAAATATTCGTGCAACCCATGTGTGGGTCGTGATCCACAGGTTGAGAAATGCTAATCCAGAGGATTGACAGTTGCCTACTGGGTATACCAGTCTCCCACTTACATTTTTGTATGGGAAGTGGCGTGTCATTCAGAGGCTGTCACGCTAACACAAAGAATGCCACTGGCAGCCATGAGTGCTCAGAGACATGGATGCTTTGGGGGCCTGTGCATGTTCGACTGAGCTGGTAAACAATGGGCCAAGATTACCTGCCCCCTGCTCTGGGATCCATGCTAATCTCTGTACATATTAGGCTACAAAAGTCTTTTTCAATGTTAGTTGACTAGACTAGTCCACAAAATAAACAAGCAAAACAAGGCAGCAATAACGCTTGTGGTCTCCTCCTGTTCTCTGAATTACATGGTGTGGCCCAAGGACAGGGACTTCCTTGGAGAGAGCCAAGGAAAGGCCAACTCCATGTGGTCTGCATGTTGTTGCTCTGCAGCACACTACATTCTGGGCTTTGGCTGGAGGAAGGTGCACTGGGGAGGTGCTTGTATGTCTGTTTTAAGGTCTGTCTAAATAGTTCAATACAGAGTTGTGTAGGGATACTCTAGATAAAATGTTCCCAATACACAAGTTATCTGGGTTAGCCCAGTGTTTTGACTAGGCTAACGTACTCTACTTCTCAGCAGAGCTAACTGGCTTGAGTGAAGCATTATGCTAAGAAGCATCAAGTGCCTTCAGCTACCTGAATGACACTATTCAAAACCAGTGATATCTCTGCCTGCCACTCCCTGTGCTTTGTAGACATTTTCTCAGTGACTTGAATACATGCACGAGGGTCTACTCAAAGATTTCATGGAAACTACAAAAATCAGCTTAAAAGAAAAACTTAATAAAAACAGAATGCTGGCTCCCCAGTGGAAGCTAGTGATCCTTGCTGCTGTGGCTTGACTTCACAGCCTGCCCAGGCGTGGGGGAAAGGCATTGGCTGGCAGGGCTGCACGAAGGACAGCGGACAAAGAAATACCATAACCACCAAGGTGGGTTTCCAGCAACCAACACCTGTCCTTCTCTAGGAGCAGGCACTACAGTGCACTGCGACACACCTCCCCACCCTTAAGTTTATAACCCCCCAGGAGCAGGGCACGGGAGAGTCCTGCAACACACTGACTGTATGGAAATGGGAGACTCCTCCCTAGCTTGCTCCTGCAACCCTACAGCTGAGGAGAAGTGAAACTTGGGGGCATCCAAACCCCAAGCCTCTGGACTTGGGCCTGCACACAGGATGCCCGCCAAGGGGCTTGGAAGTATCTGAAGCCCCAGGTGGGGGTGGAGGATGCTTGCTGGTAGCAAGGCCACATATGGTTCTTGAATGATTCACATGGATTTTGCATTGATTTGACAGATTTGACTTGGGACACGAAAAAATTTCCATAAAAAAAAAAAGAAGGAGGCAGACAAGATGGCAGCCATCCCCTCATCCTTCCTCTCCAGCTGGGGCCTCTCTGACAAACACTGCTACGGGGTGGGGCCAGGAGAACACATCCCGAAAATATCCATGAAATTTGCTCTTTATGCTGTGACCAGACCGTGAGACTTGTTTAGTCTCGCCATGATTTAAGTAGGTCCCACACATGCACCCTGAAGCTGCTTTCAAATGGGACTCGACCTTAGCTGTTTTGGTTTCAGCAAGGTAAGAAGAGGAGCAGCATAGGGCATGGCGGTGGGGAGGGGTGAGCAGGGAAGGTCTAGAGGTGGAATTTATACACTTGTTCTGAGACGGTGGGCCAGATTTCCTTATTTAACTCACTTGGACTTTTATTTGTGTTTAACTAGTTCCTTGCCAAGCAGTGAAGTTGCTCATGGCATACAAGGCAATCTCTGAACTGCTGGGGATATTAATATGATCACTGCTTTCACACAGCTGCTTCCTCTGCTGGCCTGGAGCCAGGCAAGGGGCACAGGCATGGGAGGGACATAGTCATGCAAGGGCTTGCTCCTTTTGTCCTACACAGTTAATGGAGAAGGTAGAAACACAGCATTTTGGAGCCAGCCACATTCAGAGCTGCTGAAGAATCTCAACCTCCTGAAGACAGAGCTGGGCTCATTCTTGGGAGCTGGTCAGAGCAGAAGGTATGTTGTGCAGGTATCCAATGATAGCAGGCTAGGAAGATGATGAGGCAGGGTGTCTGGAGAAGGGAAGTCTGCCCTAATGATGATTACATCATGTATGTCAGACATTTCAGGCTCCAGTCCTCCCTATAATGCTACTTTGTACAGATGCATCCTCCAAATCCAGCTCAATACATCCTGGTCCCTTGTGGAATCGGTTAGGCATGCCACCATTATACCTGTGCTTGTACTACACGTCTTCAAATCTCTGGCCTCTGCTGACTGCAAGGATACAGCCAATTTACCTTCACTGCAGTCACAGGAGAGTCACATTTGTTTGTTCTCACTTGGAAACTGTAGTACATGGTTCCATCTTGCTTTTCTCTTCTTTAGACCAACATGGAACATACATGCAGTGAGATCTAAAGAGAATTATCTTCTCAATAGTTTTTAAACTCCCAAATTCCTGGGACACTATGTCTTCAGTAGAGTCCAACTGGGTGATTGGCATTCAGGTTATCCAGGCAAAGGTGTGAGCTGACAACCTACAAAATCTGACCTGAGTTATTGTATCATCTGTCACATCTCCCCAATCCATCCTAGGACCCCTAGAGCACATCCCACAGTTCTTTGGGCTACAGTAAGTTGAACTTTTTTTTCCCTAGGAAATTTAAGGAGAGCTTGTCTATCTGACTGAGCCCACGTTGAGGACTTGAAAGAAAACACTGGAAGACAATCAGCACTTGAGGCTTTTAGTTTGCATCCACATTGGAAAGAGGATGAAATACCAACTCAAGTGAAAGTGGAGCTTAACTTCTAGCCTGTAGACCAGGACATGCTAGCTAGCCCAGGCTGCAAGCACCATCACACTTGGGTCACAGAGGTCAGTGTGGATGGCAAGAAGGTCAGGAACAGCATCTGAATAACATCCTAGGCTGCCTCTGGAATGAAGACAAATTCTAAATGATTTTTTTTTTCAGTTTGCTTTTCCTCTGTACCCTCATCCTCTGCAGAAGACTACCCAGGCTGCTGCCACACAGGGCTATACTCAGGCCTTCAGCATCAGGGAACTGGAAGACTTTGTCAGAGCCCATTTTACCACTTGCTGCAGTCTGTTAGCAAACACCTCCAACTTCTCTAATAATGAAAAGCTTCAATTACTTCTTTAATAACTGGATAATATGGGGGGGCAGGGGGAGGAAGAGGATGTAGCAGACTGCTCTGGCCCATCAAGGGAAGGAAGACAGCCTTGGGGTAGGGGCCCAGCTGTTGGTGATTAGCTGGCAGTTAAAATCCCAAGATAAGAGAGACTAAGCAGCTTGAGCTGGAGAAGGAGCAGTTTGTAGCCAAAGGCAGACTGAAACACAGATGCACGTGCTTCTGGGATGGGCCAGAGTGAAAGGGCCCTCTCCTACTGCCTGGAGAAAGGCCAAAGGTTTTCCTTGTTGTTTTGGACAAGGTTTCTTTTGTGTTGTGACTGGGGGTGGGGGCTTCTAAAGGGACAGAGCCAGTCTGTGTGGGAACAGGCACATCAGCTTCTTGCAGGGGAAGGTGTCCTCCTGTGGGTGAAAGTGTCCAGCCAAGGTGGCTCATCAGGGAGGGAACTGAGGTGGTCTGAAGAGCTTTAATAAGCACCCCGGTTCATAATGGCTCTTGTGGCAGCTGGGTGAATAGCCTTCCAGAGCCTAATCACTGCTATTCTGAAGATGCTAATTAGATGTTAAATACACAGCACCAGCCTACACAGAGGAAACACTTGGGAGCTTGTTAACGTTTGTATTATATTAATTCCGTACTTGTAATTTATTCCCAGCAAGTAGGACCCAGGAGATTTATAGTTTCTAGGGTTGGAAGGGACCTGAGCAGATCATCTAGTCCGACCCCCTGCCATGGCAGGAAAGAGCACTGGGGTCAAACGACC
>NW_017728928.1:20744592-20774311 GCF_001723895.1 Crocodylus porosus
TCTGACCCTATTTGCAAATATATACCTTTTGTATTGCTAATAAAGTGTGTCTGAAGCTGAAAGTTTTTTTTCCACCTCCCGAGAAACGAACCACGATCTTTTTTTAATTCAACATGCCTACACTGGCTATATAAGCTCACACCAAACAGGAGAGCTGTCTGAGCTGCAGAGCACCTTGCTGTGCATTTGCTCTGCTTGGAATGCCTAAACCTTACTCTGTGCTCTGAAACTCTGGCTTGAACCTTCCTGCCTGATCCTGCTTGCTCCTGTCCCTGTCTTAGACTTTCTATCACGGATCAACAGCTTGCCATGATCACAACCTCATCTTGGACTAGAATTTAACCTTGGCTTCTACTTTGGTAAACTCCTGACCTACAGCAGTCCCCTTAGATAGACTACCTTTACTCTAGTCAATCTTTTCTCAGCCTTTCCACAGGGCAAACCCTTGCTTTGGCCTTGGAATATATATTATTTGTCTACTATGCCTTTTGAGAATCACTGATATCTAGGATATGGTCTCTCATCTATATTAATAAAAGAGAGTGTGCTAGCACCATAGCTCCAAGACTTTGCCTGCATACTAAGAGGCCCCTGGGGGCAAGCACCTGGGTGCTAATTTTTTTGATTTGGTTTCCAAAAAAATTACTTATTTATTTATATATAATCTATACTGCATAACCCCCTGTGACAGGTCAGCTCTAGGAAGCAGAATAAATTTGCATGTGCAAAACATTCTTTAGCAAAGCTCCTGGCCAAGGTCAACTGGTACAGCTGGAGAAGGCTCTGCACTTAGGAGTATTCCCCTGAGGCCTGTGGTAGGGACTGATTAACAGGACCTGGCAGGACCCACAGGTGGAGTGAGGGCTTAATGAAGGTCCAGAGAGAAAACCATACTGGCCCTTCTCAGGGACTGATTAGGGGGTTGTGAGAGGCATTCCCTGTAAGGCAATCTACAAGAAGCAAACTTGCCAAAAATCGACTTGCAAAAGCTGCAGCCAGAACAGCTGAGACTCCAGAGTAGCAAGTTGCAAGACAACAAATAAACAGAGCAGCACTGGCTGCATCCAGAGCAACTGAGACTCCTGCACAGCAAGTTGCAAACAGAGCAGCAATTTGAGCAGCCAGGAACTGGCCCTGGAGGGAAAAAGAAAACTCTGCATTTTTCTACAATCCAGCCTTGGATCACAGTTCTGATCCATTAGTTGCAATTGGCTCAATAGTGACTTCTTGCAGCTACTGCCTTGCAATGAGATGGAAAGGAGAAGCTCCAGGGATATGCTGCAACAGTGGCAAGGTTGAACTGTCCCAAATTAATGATCCTCCTGAGCCCCTTCGTACATTGTTGACAGGCAACACTCCAGATGTATCTACTAACCTAGCTTTGGAAATGACATGCAACTCATGCTTCCAAATGACATCTTTGAGCACCACAAAAGACAACAGAGAATCTGGCTACATGCCCACATTTAAAGTGCAGGGCCAGACTTATTATCAGATTGGCAGGCTGATGCCACTCCCAAATGAAGAGGCCAAATTCCTGCAGATCTGCTTCATGGGTGACGTTACAAAGCAGGCTGAACAGTGTTGCAATAATGTCATTCAAACCAACCTGCAGGTGGTGTTGCAATTGTAAGACATGCTCCACAAGGAAAACAACTATGTTCACAGTTTCAAGTGTGCCATGGAGGAGGTGACTCCAGAGTACAGTGTTGTCTTCTGGAGGATGATACACACTGGAACAGCACATTGGAAGAGGCAGCTGCAACTCAGTCACCAGAGATGCTGAAAAACCTGTTTGCCATCATACTGCAGACATGTGCCATGTCAAATCTTCAACAACTATGGGACAACCACAAGGAGAATCTGGCACAGATTTTTTTACATCAGGCACGAGTGCAAAATCCAAACCTTGAACTGGACTACAGTGATGCCATCTTCAGTCAAGCTCTTATTATCATCTCCTTCCTGCCCCACAATGAGATAATGATAATAAGCTGATAAATGAAATTTTGAGAGAGACCAACTACAATATTGACCACCCTACTAAATACATACAAGATAATGAGCCAGGTCTGGTCCAAGACCAAAGAGAAGCCTTTCAAGATTACTTGAGCCTTAACAAGATTACTCAAACAGTTTTCAATGGGAATGGTGGCATCTTCTTTCTGGATGCTCCAGGTGGAACTGGGAAAACTTTTCTCCTCGATCTTCTTTTGGCCAAAATCCAGCAAACAAACAGGACTGCCTTTGCAATGGTATCATCAGGCATTGCTGCCACACTGTTGACAGGAGGAAGAACAGCTCACTCAGCCCTCAAGTTGCCCTTAAATCTGGCAAGTGCAGGGGCACCAACCTGCAACATTGCCAGGGGTACTGGCAAAGCAAAGTTCCAGCAGGAGTGCCAGCTCATTGTCTGGGATGAGTGCACAATGTCTCACAAAGCTGCCTTGGAGACCCCTCTAAGATCTTCGACATAATGACAAACAATGGGAGGAGTGACTCTGGTGTTGGCTGGGGATTTTCAACAGACGCTGCCAGTCATTCCACATGGAACCAAAGCTGATGAACTGCAGGCCTGCCTCAAAGCTTCATACGTTTGGAAAAACATTCAGCAACTCAGCCTCATGACCAACATGCGGGTGCATCTAACAGGTGATGCATCTGCTGGAGAGTTTGTTGCAAGCCTGTTCAAACTGGGACATGGGGCCATGGTATCTAAGAATCAAGATAGTTCTATCTCAGTGATCATCATTGGGAAAACAGTTGCAACACTTCAAAAACTGAAAGTGGCAGTTTTTCCAAATGTTGCACATCGCTTTCATGACCACAAGTGGCTATGCCAAAGAGCCATCCTGGCACCAAAAAATGATGCAGTCAATACCATAAACAAAGACCTTCTTTCTCAATTGCCTGGCACTGTGCAAAAACACAAGTCAGTGGACACTGTCCCAGACACCAATGAGGCAGTCAACTACCCAACAGAATTTCTCAACTCTCTCGAACCATCAGGTGTGTCTTCAAACAATCTGGAGCTCAGGATTGGTGCACCCATCATTCTTCTCAGGAATCTGGACCCAACAACACTCTGCAATGGAACACAGTTGGCTGTCAAAAAGCTCATGCCACATGTCATTGAAGCCACCATTATGACTGGCCATGCAGCGGGACAGGATGTCTTAATTCCAATTATTCCCTCTGACCTGCCATTTCAATTTAAATGGCTCCAGTTCCCGATCCACCTGTTTTGCCATGAGCATGAACAAGGCACAGGGACAATCACCCTAAGTTGTTGGTCTCAACCTGCGAAGCCCATGGTTTTCTCATGGCCAACTCTATGTTGGTGGTTCCAGAGTTGGCAACGGCAAAAACCTTTTCATCTTGGCACCAGATGGCAAAACATGCAACATTGTCTATCCTGAAGCTCTACACGGATAAAAAAGTGTCAAACTGTCATAAACTGGGATAGAAAAATGTGATGTTAAATCTTCAGTGCTATGCTAAAGTCTTACAAAGTAAATGAATAATTCTACCTCACAACTCAGTTGTTTAATACATTTAAATGTTCAACTTTTATAGGTTTTTGATATGACCAAAAGCTCACAGTGTCAAGCTGTATCAGGCAAGTAAAATAGGGTACAAAACTAAACACATACACACAGCTTATTAGTAGAGGAAAATAAGATAGAATGAAAATATTTTATTTATAAAACATTAAAATTTGATTAGTGCAACCCATGTGAAACTGGGTAATTTGACTAGTTTTAACTATGTGTTTGTACAACACAGTATGCAGCGCTCCAGCACCACACAAACAATAAAATATGCAAACCAACCAAAGTTGGAGCAGCAATCTAAGAATAAAGCTCAACAGCAAGGCAAGATGACTGATGTTCCCCTACGAGTGCAAGACCAGCACAAGACGTGTGTACAATGTACCACTCCACAGCTTATGTGGTATATAGACCCTGTATGGGGTTGAATTTCACTCATAACATAGGAGAAAATATGGACAAAGTAGTAAATGTTTAAGACATGGTGACAAATGTTCTGTAAACAGCTGCAATGCTGGTCTCCTAATGCACAATAAGCAGAAGTGACTTAATGGCTTCCTCATGACAGGTTACTTTTTATCATCATGCAGAGCACAACACAATCTGCAGTCATAGCTGCACTAACATAAGCATCTCCATGTCAGGCCAACAGTGGTCCTGCCTGCAGAACATGAACGGCGTATGCCGTTAAACTTCAGATACCACAGCATAGCTGCACAGAATAAATTACTCAAATGGCTGAAAAGCTACTCTACTCTAAAATTTGATGAGGCCCCATTGATCCATCTCAGGGCATAGCCTGAGCGGATGTTGCTCAGAGACGGGCAAAATTCTCAAATTAGACACTGATCCCTGACAGAATCACAGTACCTCTGGGGTGAATTATCAGGTCCTTCCTAAAACTAACCTGCATAGGTTCTGTGGTGTATTGGTTAGTATGCTGTATTTTTTTACTCCAGTGATTTGAGTTCATATCTCAGCAAAACCTTGTTTATCTGCAAGTGAGTTACCTGGCTAGGATGGTTGAAAGAGGAGTGTTTCTGCCTTGAGTAGGCGGTTGGACTAGATCTCCTGAAGTTCTCACCATTTGTATTATTCTGCATGTGGCAGAACAACTAGTGGATCAGTAGGAGGACATCTAAGGAAGGTTCTGGTGGGTTTCTGGAGAACACACCTTGGAAATAAACAGCAAAAAGGCAGGGTAACTATGCACCTTATAGACTAACTAATATATCACAAGCTTTCATGAACTCGTGTTCACTTCATCAGATGCTATGAAAGGACAGCATAGTGGTCAAGACACTGGGGTTGAAATCCCATACCGTACTCTATCAGATGTTTGCTGTACATCTTCCTTTGTGTCTCTACAGGGCCAAGCACATTTTTGGGACTTCAATAACACCAATTCTGGGGGCCAGATTCTTCGAGGAATTGGGTTGCTTTGCCTCATGCTATCAGTGCAATCTAGCCAAAAGCCTATTTTAACAATGTATATACGATCTTCCCAAGCAGTGGAGCTGACATGGGACTGGTGTTCCACTCACAGAAACTGCTGCTGAGCAGAGGAAAGGAGGCAGGGCTTGTGGGGGGGGGAGGGAAGAGCAGCCAATTCTGTGTAACTGATGGTTATTTCTGAAAAGCAACTTCCTTCTGACAGCAGACAGAGCACCAGTCCCAAGAGTCAAGGGAAAGCAGACACATTTTGGGTCTTTTACAAAGATCCAGCTGAGTTTAATCCCTATATATAGCCCAGGTCCCAACACACAGATTTCTGTTGTATATGCAAACTGATCAAGCTCAGAGGAAATACAAGAATCAAATTTCCAAACAGGGCCTAGTCACTAGCATCAACAACTACACTGTTAGCCTAGGCTTACATCCTCTGGACCACACTCAGGAGCGCTACAGTGATACATGCCCACACCCTCACTTGCACTCCACCCATACTAAATCCTTCAAATGAGACTACAGGTTTCCTTCGTTTTATGCTGTACATGTGTTCCTGGAAAACGGTGCAGAACTCGAATTCACGTAAAGGAACCCACTTTACAATGTAACAAATAGGGATACGTTCCAAGACCTCAACTGTACTGACCCCCCAGACCCATTTCTACCACTTTTACAAGACAATTTTGTTACTCACCAGCAGCAGACAGTACACACAAGCATAGGGTGGTGGTAAATGTTACCATAATGGGGATGGCTACTATAGAAACATGTTGCAGTCAAGGAGCGAGAAGCACAGATCTACACAGGAGACTATTTTGGTGCGTGTCACTCCCACAATGCAGCTGACTTCAGGCTTCCACCACACCGATTGCATAAGAGTTAATTTACCTCACATATAACAAATTTTTGGTATAAAAAGAGTCATTGCATAAAAGCGAATTCACACACACAGAAACCGCATAAAGCGAGGGAAACATGTATGTAGCTACTATAGCTTAGTGTTGAGGGGTGAGTCCAGTGTCACTCTTGTGCTGTATGTCTCATGTATGTTTACCGGAACTCTTGGGCTCTCTGGCCATGTCTACATTGCAGGGACAGTACATGGCAGCCAAGATGCACCAAGCATCCCCACCCCCCCACCTCCAATGCCTGTAGACTTGTTCCAAAGAAGGAAATACTCTGATGAAGCAAAGTGGGGAGGGGGAGCATCCCTCTGCAGCTACTCTTCAGACTGTGGTCTATGGCACACTTGGGAAGGGTCCCTGGGGACAACTCTGGAACAGCCTCACCACTGTACTGGAAGGAGAGGAAGGACAAATCCCAGCAATGGCACATGTTAAAGACAAGCTCTCTGCCTCAGACATAATTATGGGTATATGCACTGCTTTTAACCAGTTACATTGGATCATCTCTGGGATTTGGCACATGTTGGTCAGAACTGAGTAGGCAGAGAGTGCTTCACAGTAGTGTTGCCAGGCACAGAACAAAGGCAATGTAAACGTGCCCCTAGTGTCTTCTCTGCCCATTAGAGAGACATGTTCCTGCCTGTAACAGTAGGAAAACTGTTTGCCAAACCAATTTCTCACTGAAAGAGGAGAAACGGTCTTATTGTTCCATGGGAACAATTCAAGATTTGAGCTCTGCTGTTCAGAGATCCATTAAGCTTCTTTTGCAGGAAGGAACCAATGGCAAAGTTTCTGCACCCCTTCTGGCCATCAGCAACTTGAGGGTGGAGGGAACCAGAGGTGGAAATCAAACCAATTATCTCTTTTGATATTACAGCTACTAATCCCTTTTCTTGCTCATATGGTTTGATTCTCTTAATGGCTAAAGGCATGAGGGTTATTAGCAGTAGGATACTCAGAAAGGAATTCTCCCTGCTCCCAAAGTCACCTAGCTCATTTGATATACCGTGTAGGAAGCTGCTGTTAGGTGAGATAAAGCAGAACACAAACACTGCATTAAGAATGTCCAGTGCTAATCAAAAGCTGATGTTGCACAGTGCAGGCAACACTCCAGACTTGAGAACTGTGAGAAACAATGAGATCCACATGGTAATTTATACTCCAGCTGGTGCATTATCTCATGGAAAGACAGGGAAAAACTAGAGCTGGAGATACTTTATGTTCAGCAGAGTGAAATCACGATAGGTTTATATCTTACACCAAGATCCCAGGAGAAATTAATTCATCTAACAGCAGAAATTGTGTCATCACACACATCAGTCAGTCTGGAGAATAGGAAACTCTAGATCAGAACAATGAAGTAGGAAAGGGCCTAAAGACTAATCATGATAGAATGTAGAAGACATGACATTTGACACTTCCTTCCTGACTGCAAATGTTTTTAAGGACATTTAATATTTTACAGACAAATAAGAACTTAGATGTTTGGGAAGATCTGCATTACAATGCTCTACTCCTGGTTAGTAATATTCTCAGTCAGTGAATGTAGTTTGCTTCATGTAGCATCATTGTGAACCTGTAAACTTGTAACATGCTTAACAGTGTTTCACAGTATGTCAGACGCATGTTGCCTGTGAGTTACATAGGAACACAGGAATGGAAGGGACCTCCTGGGTTATCAAGTCCAGACAAATATGTCATATAATCCCTTCCAAATACTGACCATGCTCAAGTTGGGTTCTGTCACAGGGGCCCTGTTCCTAAGAAGGGAGAAGGCCAGCTGCCAATCTCCAGGGGCAGCTCAGGTGCCAGTTGCTGGGGCAACCGGGTTGGTCATATGACCAGAAGGGGGCAGGGCCGGGCCTTTATAAACAGCCCAGGCCAAAGCCTAACCAGCAGTTCCCTTCTAGCAGCCTGAGGTACAGGAGTGGAGCGTTGCAGCCTGACCACCTAAGTGGCTACAGCGTGGAGAGGACCCTGACTGGGAGGCCTTTGGGAGAGAGCCAGGTGGGCTTGGATCTTATGTTATAGCCAGGAGGCTTATTGTTGTGTTTCAGCCATTTGGCTTATGGTTCTGTTTAGTTACTGTTAGACCAGAGGACCGGGTGAGGCTGTAGGGGTGCGAGGAGGCCTCATGGAAGCTCCCCAGTAATCTGGGAGTTCCTGGTGCCCAGTGGGGCACAGTGAGTGGTGCCAGGTGGGCACAGCTGTTCATGCCGGTGGGGTGTGGTGTTGACCCCAGCCCTGTGGGGCGATATGCGGAGAAGCCCCAGTAAGGCGAAAGACCCTGGCGGTGTTCCATGGGGCCAGGCATGGCCACGGCCGCCTGAGCCCCAACCAGGAGTAGGACTGGAAAAGGGTCCCTGAGGGGCTCCACAGTGGTGTGGACTCCGAAGGGCCAAAGGGGCCAGGTAAGGCTTAGGCCGCCTGAGCCCCATTGGGAATTGATAGAAACCCCAGCAGGGGTGTGGACTGGAAAGGGTCCTGGAGGGGCTCCACAGTAGTGGGGTCCCCGAAGGGTCAAAGGGGCCAGGTAAGGCTCAAGCCGCCTGAGCCCAACTGGCAAGAGTATGGTCAGTAAGCCCGAGAGGGCTAATAGATAACAAGCCCAGGCCCGGGGGTGCCAGACAAGGGGCGCTGGTTGCGTGACAAGCCTAGGCCCGGGGGCGCCGGGCAGGGCGTGGAAAAGGACCTGATAACGTCCGGAAGAGCAGCGAGGCTTGGGGCGTGCTAAAGGGGAGGTAGGAGGCATGCATAGCCCATAGGGCTGGGGGTGCACCAGGTCACCCCATACAGAATGAGGAATAGTACAAGCATAGGACAGTGTCCAGGGCGATAAATGGCAGCCTCCCTTATAGAACCATATACCAACAAGACGTGGCGGGCGAGAAAAGAGGGTGCTGGATCGCCTTAATTGGGCATGGCAGGGGGCGCTAGTGGGATCACAGCCGCTCCTGCGCCCCACTCAATGACAGGTTCCTTGTCCCCACTGCTCCTACTGGAAGGCTGTTCTGGAACCTCAATACATTAATGGTTAGAATCCTTCTAATTTCCAGCAAAAATTATTAATGAACAGTTTATTTCCATTCTTCCTTGTACCAGTGTTGTCCTTTAACTTATAGAGCATTTCTGCCTCCCAAGAGAGTATTCCTTGGGTATCTATAGAAAGTAATTCAACTGACTCAGATGAACTGAAACTGGAACAGGGACATAGAAGCACTTCTAGAATGACCAGGGGACTGGAGAAGAGGTTAGAAGACCTTGCTTTTTTTAGCCTAGCAAAAGAAAGCCTGAGGCACTTTGATTGCCTTCTATAGGTACCTAAAGTGGGTAACTCCCAAGAGGCAGAAATGCTCTATAAGATAAAGGACAGATTTGGCACAAGGATGAATGGGGAACTGGCCCAGGGGTCATAGGTTACTGACTCCAGCTCAAAGGTAATCGGTGGGTTTGTCTATATGTGCACCTGACGGTGCTGTTTTTACTGCACAGTCATTTAGTACTTTAGTCTTTAACTCTGTTTACCATGCAGTTGTTTAGTACTTGTCTCCTTTTTACTGCCACCATTACTGCACAGTCCTGATGGTGACCAGGTCGTTTCTGACCCTACTGTACAGTAGTATCAGTGTCACAGTTTGTGCGTACCAATGCTACACTGCCGTAGCTTGTTGCTACGTCACTGTAGCGCCTCATATAGACATGCCCAGTAGGTGTTAAGTGCTTAAATACCTTTTGAGGCTCTGGGTTTTAGACATTTCTGAAAATCCTACCCTTCCCAAGGCCAAATAATAATCCTATGAAGCTATACCTGACCTCCAACTCCAAATCTTGTATCCACCCCTGGAGGTTGCTGGACCCCTTTAAATCTAAATATAATGATTTCCCCCCCGGCTCTTATCTAGAAAGCTCATCCAAAGCATTCAGACCACTGTATAAGGGAGGCTAGCCTCTACAGGCCCTGATGTGTCAGAGTTTCTCCCATCTCTAAATGGGAATCATGATGCTTACTGGCTTGGAAAAAAGCTGGCAGATGTACAGGTAACATAGGAGAGCAAACGGGAAACAGTGGCTTGCTTAGTGTTGTGCTTCAAAAAATTAAGCATTAACCAAAGAGGTACAGCCCCCTGCTGCTATACACCCACAGATGAAGTGCTTCAAAACTTCTGTGGCTGCATTGTCTCCCTCTTCAGCCAGACCGGAGGCACAAAAGGGAGCTGCAGTGACCCTCTGTTCCACTTCCCAACCTACCACAAGGGCTTCCAGTCTCCAGGTTCTGGGATCTCCCGGTTCCAGCACTGGGCTGTCTGGAACAGCAGTGGTGGAGTGACAGGAGAGCACTCACTGACACAGTGTTGCTCTAGAAAACCAGGACTGCCTTCCCACAGTTCGTATAGCATCCATTTGTAACCTGAAGCATTTCTAAATAGTACCCGTATCTTGCAAGGTCACTTTTGGAGCACTTTTAAAATGTTCCAAACATGGTAAAAGGGCATATCCATCTGTACAGATAGACCTTTGAAGTGCTTCAAAGGCATCTGAAGAATTTCCGATACTATGTCTGTCTCTGCCCTGAGGGTAAAGGAAGGGAAGTGCAGTGCCATCTACTTTCCCCAGCTCACTGCAGCTGGTTAGGCTCAGCAAACCTGGGGCTGACCTGTGCCAGAGCTTATCAAGTGGTTATGACATGGGTAAAGCATTCCTAGGAACCAGCATAAGATTTTGAAATGCACTTTTCCATTTTCACAATCTGAGCCCTTATCTTTATAGGCAACTGGCCAGTGCAGCACCTTGCTCTGGGGACATTCTGCACTGCCCCATGCTGCTGGAGCTGAGCCACTGGAAACATTGTCCTTGTGATTTAAAGCTCTACTGACCAGGCATTGTGAAGTTTGTGTCTGTCTGCAGTAATCTGACCTTCTGTGAATGCTATCCCCTCTGTGCTGCCTATAGAAAGCAGCAAGGCTCATGCATTTCATGACTCGCTAGGTGCCTCTCAAAGCAAGAGCATGTGGTTTCCTCTCTTATGTCCTTTCAAAGTACATGTATAAAAATCACTTTTTGTAAAATCATAAAACCATAAAATCATAGAAAAGTCAGGTTGGAAGGGACCTCATATAGTCCAACCCCAGCGCCTCAAGACAAAATCATTCCCGGTTGAACCCACCTAGACAAGTGTTTGTCTAACTTATTTTTAAAAACTTTGTGAAGGGCCCTCTCATACAACTACCAGGCACAATGCCCAAATTATCAAAAATACCTTAGCTTGCCATAGATAAAGCTGGGGGGGATGAGGCCACTGTCAAATGTTCTGCCACTTCAAGAACAGGAAGTCATTACTAAGTATACTCCAGTAGCAAGGCTTCTGGAGTGAAGAGAAAGGTCCCCAGACAAGGGGTGCAAGGCAATGGTAGGAAACATCACTACAGATGCATTCATTATGTCTGACTTGACACTCACATGGTTCAATTGAGTGATTTTTCTGGCTTGGTTTTTTGGGAACGTGCGGGTGATTTCTGAATCTTTGTGGATACAATAATCTGTATCTGTGACACTGTGTGTCCATGCCTCCTCTCCTTCAGCCAGGAAGGACTGGAAGCCAATATTACAACGCTCTTCCCTGTGCAAGTGAATATGGCAAAGATTTTAGAATTCCAGGAATGTCCTGCTCCTCCTTATCTCTTCTGCCCCTTTCTTTTAAGCACACTCTAGTTTCTGTGCCCATCAACTCAGGCATCCTTCTTGTTTGGTTACTACACTGGCCAACAAACAGCAGTATGAAAGCACAAAAAAGCAACACCTAAACTGTCCCTTGGCCCAAATGTGTTAAAGTCAAATGTTTCCCAATCAACTTAGCTCTGAGAGAAGTTTGTGGAGAACTCATGAGAGCAACGAGCTAACCTGGGGACTGGCAGGGTCTTATACAAATCCCACTGAAACAGAAAGTCCGAACCAGAAGTCTCTCTGAGGGTGAGCAGAATTTGAGGCCCTTCAGTCATGTGGGTACTTTTCAGATTCTCTCTACATTACTATAACGTCTTTATTCCTATTGTGCAGTGATATTGAAGAGTTATCTGGTATCCCCAGCCCAAATGAGATCCTTTGTGCTCAGTTCCAAATAAACATAAAATGGTACACCCTCTGGTGCAATCTGCATTATAATGCACAACCAAACTAGATCTATAGGACACACAGGTATTGTTTCTGTCACAATGCCTACCACTGCACAGTGTTAGAGATCATATTTGTTATTTTTCAGTGGAGCTAGTATTCTGCCCACCTGACAGAGGGACAGCATCTGCACAGAGCAGGAGAGACCAGTATGTCCTAATTACAAGGTACAGTCTTGATTTTAACTGTGTGACAGGGTACATTGTGGAATAGTCTTCCTCCCATATGGAAGTCTGCAGAGGGTACAGGACATATCTAAAAGGGGTCCTATCTTGATCACTGTGGACCTTGTGCAGTTAGGTCAGACCCAACATGTCACTTGGCAGGCCCCTACTCCTCACTAGTAATGAAGATCAACAACAGCCCTGAGCCCAATCTACCATCCCATGAAGTTTGAGAAGTCTAGATAAGTTACGTCCCAATGCTGCCAGGGCCTTCTAGTGTCCTGGTGATGTGAGCACCATGCAAACCCTAGAGAACAAAATCAGGCCTTTACAATCATGGGCAGGATACAAGAACAGAAAGGGAAAAAAAGGGGAATCTGCAAACTCGTATCTAATTCAGTGGGGACCAGGATTTCATGACTAAACTTCACTCACAGTCCAGCAAAAGCCAACAGGACTCAGCACTATAATAAAAGAACATATGTGCCTTCTTTCACTAAAACTCTAGATTTAATAGGAATAGATGCCTTCTGCTGTTCCAGTGGAGTCTCTGATATAACAAAACTGGGCACTGAGCATAATGTCTTGGCTGTCCCAGCCAGCAGCCATCACTGCAGCTGGTGTTCAGTGAAGAGAACAGCTGGGCATGCCCAACAGTGAAATGTTTTATAACCCACTTCCTAGTAAGTTAAAGAAATCCACAGGATGTGTGAACAGCTCTTGGCATTTCCAACCATATCATCAACTCAGAACAAAGCCTTGTGTCTTGCTTCATTCCTCTCCCCTTCCTTACTGAAGTTTGGCATTCACTGAATATTTAAACTGACTGACTTCTTGTCACACATGGAGATACTGTGGGTATCCTTAATGTTGTCCGTCTCCAGTACAATAGCTCTGCATTTGCCTGGAATACGGGTGCACTGGAGGAGAGGGTCATTTTATCACCTGGTGAAAGATGCACCTTAGCAAGGTGCAGTAGGGCTCTTCTCTGCCTCTGGGGTTCAATACAAAAAAATATTTCATACTCTGCTGCCCTGCCTTGCAGGTCAGCCATTCCCTTGAGGTATATTCTCTTCTGGGATCTCCCTCTCACTTTAGTAGGACCCCACTCACCTACCGGGGGGAAAAAGTCACACAGATCACGTGAACATGCTCCAAGGAATAGACTGCCCATGGCCAAGATATTAAAGCACCAAAGTGACCCAGGAATCTTAGTGTAAATCTTTACACTTAATTCCCATTTTAAAATAACTTGGTCATTAAGGATCTCAGCTTCCACTGGCTCTCAGTGGGAATTTGATTACTTAAATAATTCTACCTACTGTGTTTAAGATGCCACCTACTAAGGCACTGTTTCTTGTCACTGACTATTATCTACCTTACATGTGGGATGTACAAGTTAGCAAGGCCAGAGTTGAGATTGTATCACAGACTCACCATTCAAGAGAACCCTCTTGGGATATCAGAGAATCTTTTAGCAGTCTGGTTCTTCAGAAAGTAACGCTATAGCCCCCCTTTTCAGGGCATCAGTGATAGTGGCAACCGACTCAGTATCTGTGAAAACCCCTTCTGCAGTCTCACTCCTGTTCCCAAGCAGGGGCTCACAAGGCTTCTCCCAGAAAAGCTCCCAAAATAGACAAGAACACAAACTAGGCACCCAGCCTAGGCATGAACTTGTTGTTCATCTTCAGTTCTTCCCAGTTCTATATTCCTCTATAGGCACCATTTACTAAGCTACCTTATTCAAATTTTTCTGCTATTTTAAGGCCTTTCTGCAAGAAGTAAGTAAATAAATACACTTCTGTAGTTCTGACACTGTTTCTCCTCTGCCTCCCTTCTGACAAGTTCTTCCCAAAGGATCAATTCCAGGATCTGCACTTTTTTCACCTTCCTTATAGCACCTTGATGAGACTGACACATCCTCTAGATGGAACAAACAAGCTTTCTGCCTCTTTTTGAACCCATCCTGAACAGGGAGAGGAAGGAACAATAGCTGAATAATCACAGGTAAGGCTGGGTCATCCCCCCTTTCAAGGTCTAGCCAGCCTCTGATACCTTCATTCTGCATTTCCATACTTTACAGGTTTGTTTTTTATTAACTGTATATCTTAAAATTTCCTGGTTTTTAATCATTGATTGTTTTGTAAATCTCAAAGTGTTTTAAGGGGTTTTTCTTTCCTTGTAAATTATTAACATGTACAGTATTTACAACTTTAACTGCAGTGTAACAGTCTTTTATCTGGATCACACACTATTATCTAGGCAGTTAGTCATGTGCTCACATTCCCCATAAGTTTAATGAATACACTCTTAATGCTTTATCTGATTTATGGCAGAAGACAATAAGACCACTCAGGTATTTTCTTTTTTAAGTGCAAAAACAGTTCCCCATATTCCAGCTGATGGGTGATTTACACAGAGAGAGACTGAGAGTGGCAGATGCTTCTACAAATAACAGGGCTTTGTTGGAAACAGAAGTTAAAGTTTCACATAGTCAGTAAATAGAGAATTCCAAGAGATCAAGGCCTAAATAGAGCTGAGAAGTGAGGCCTGATGATCAGATCCAAGGGGTGATGTAATAGTAGGCTAGATTCTGGCTTGCCCACCACATACCTAATTTTCCCATATAAGGCCAACGAGAGCAATAGTGCTCCTGGCAAGCAAATCAATAAAAACAGATGGTGGGCTTACAATTAGAGATTAGGCACATACCAATCCAGAACAAATAGACCATAAATCATACGTGAAGGAGATATTTATAGTTTATATCACATTCCTTAATTAGTTCAAAATGGCCCAGAAAAAAAATCTGCTTTTTTCTGCTTTGCTTTTCCCCTGATTTTGCAAGGCTACATTCTTTTCTCTGGGGGAAGGAATGGAGTAGCCACAAGAAATATGCTTGTGAGATGATATACTCCTTGCTACCCACAGAAGAACGTAAAATCTGCAACTCTATATGGTTAGAGGAAGGAAAGACTTAACAGAATAAAGAAAATGGTTTGCATTCCAATGATGCAAAATTGTATTTGAATATGTGTACAGTCCAGGAAAAGAGGGCATCTGCATCCGAGATAAAACACCTTGGATTTGCCCCCTCAATACTGGCTTAAACCCTCCCACTCATACAACTTCCTACCTCTGTGTCCCAAACCAGTGCCAATATGATGGAACTGATCCAAAGAAAGAGGATGAATATTGAAGAAGCTTTCCTAGCTGAATGTCACAGGGGCATCTCAGTGGAAGAAGCGCTAGGAGATTCATTCCCAGGATGTTTTGAATTACCCTGAACCCTGTTTCAGAAAGTATGTGGGAAAAGATCTTGTACTAAGGGGGTGCTATACTGCCTTTTGCTAGGAAACCCTAGGGTATTAGTGGCAGAACAAGGACCAGATGAAAAATCGGGGGCGGGGGTTGGCTTCAACCCCACATAGAAACCTGAGAAAATTTCATCTTCAGTGAGGGTCCTAAAATAACAGCTTCCCGCTTGTAAGAAATTTGTATACAGACAGTATATACACAAATTTATTAAATGGGAAAAAGAAAATAACTAAACCATATCAAACATAACAAGTATAAAACATGCCAACTATCAAATAACCCCAAAATACTAAGACAGACCTCAAACAACAGAAGAAAACCCCTAAATAACAAACAGCCCCAAACAATAACCCCTTTGGGTCTTTGATGTCAGCTTCTTTCTGAAAGCCTCCCTCACCCAGAACATTGCTACCTCACTTAGTAAAGGGTGAGAGGCAAGGAAGAGTCTCTCTCTAGTTCCCTGGGAAAGATCTCAACCCACTGGCTTCTGCTTGGGATTGGGGCTGGGGCTGGGGCTGGGGCTGAAGTGTACCCAGGGGTGTGCTGCCTCATGCCAGTTTTTGGCTTGCTGTATCACTGCTCAAGGACATCACTTCTGCTACCACTCTAGGGAGCACTGAAGAAGGCTGACTGCTACCTTTTGAAGTTGCCACTCTGCTGCTTCTTGCCATCAGGTTCGCTGCTGTCACTCTGTCAGCAATACTGGGGTCAATTGAGATGTCTTGTCTACCACTTGAGGGTTTGGGCCCCACACTTGAAGTTGTGGACAGATTGGAAAAAGCCCAGCACAGAGCAACAAAAATTATACATCTTGCCTCCCAGGTCCCTAATAAGGAAAAGTTGAAAGAACTAAGATTACTTGGCCTGCAGAAGAGAAGACTCAGAGAGGGATTTAACAACAAGCTTCAAATACCTGAAGGGCAGTTAGAGAAGATAAATAAAGATGGGCTTTTCTCTGTGAATGTTGGGGACAGAACTGCAGCAGGGGAAATTTACGGAGATTAGGAGAAACTTTCTGACTCAGAGGGTGGTCAGCACTGGAGCAAGCTTCCTAGAGAAATTGTGGAATCTCCATCCTCCAGGTCAGACAGACACTTGGCTTGGATAGTTTAGTCAGGGATGATCCAGCCTTGTACAGAAGGCTGGCCTAAATGACTTTGTGAGGTCCCTTTCAGACCTACTTTCTTATGATCCTATAAGGAATTCACAAAGGGTTTCTCAATAGAACAGATATAATATTAGCATGGTTTCACACTGAAGTTAGTGAAAAGATTCCCACTAACTTCTCTAGATTTTAGACCAGGGCTTGGCACGCAGGAGACTGCAAGACTTACCTGGTTAAGTAACGCATATACAGTATCAAGGGCAGTAAGAAAACTAGTGTTAGCATTGCTTCAGAAATTCCTGTGGTTCAGGAGTGGTTGATGGTTCTCAGCCTGTGGCCTCCTAACATACCTGAAACATATAGACACTGGGACGTGACACAATTTTCCGTGCTGTCCCAATTCCCTGCCAATGCACCCTTCCTTCACAAGAAGAACAGGAACAAGAGACTCATACATGTTATGAGTAGTATTAATAGAGCATTTAAATTCGCATGAATGACTGCATGTATTTTTAGACAGAAATTATACCATTAAATTAACCAGCTCAATAAAAACGGTTTGTTTCTTGAGGACACAGTTACACAAAAGGTGAGATATAATGTGGCAGAGAAGAAAACAAACAATAAGCCAATTAGCTCCTAAAATAGAATAGAGCCCGAGTCTGAAGAAAAGAAATAAATGGTTGATCCACCAGGAAGCCTCAAGCCATGACAGTTCTCTCTGTCAATGGAAAGATTAGTAAAACTCACAGAACAAATAAGAAACTTGCTGTTCTGCATGGAGATCATGATGCCCACAGGCATCTCACTAGGTACTGTATTACAGAAAGGACAAGCCCAACAAATAAAGTACTGAACACCAAGGCTAAAGCACAGACAGTCAAAAAGCTTGAGGCTAAATCAATTCAATTTTTACAGGTTAGTCTAAACTGCAGAGACTGAACTGGTAAGCAAGTGAACAGATATTCACTTTGGATTCTGGAAATGCAGTAACATGCCTGCAGTGGCCCAGGCCAGTAGAGTAAACCTCCCTGCTTGACTGGAGCAGACAGTTTGAATCTGGAGGGGATCTGGGACAGAAGTTCAATAAACTAATTTAATCTACATTTGTTAAAGTATGATACTACATCCGTCCAAATTTATCCCAAACTTGTATCAGCCATTTTGGCTAAGTACAGACAGTCAGAAAGCCAGAGGCTGAATCTACTCATTCTTCACAGGTTAGTCTAAGCTGCATAGATTGAACCAATAACCAAGTGAACAGGCATTCACTTTTGATTCCAGAAATGCACCCGCATGCCTGCAGTGGCCCAAACCAAAAGTTGTGGGGGAGGGGATGCTAGAGCATGGCCCACCCACCTGCAAGGGGAGGTTTGCAGGGAAGTACAAAGCATCCTGGGATGCTGGGGAACTGTAAGTTAACTTGAAACTAGAGGGGATCTGGGACAGAAGTTCAATAAACTGATTTAACTTAAATCAGTTAAGTCTGGTATTACATCCATCCAGGTTTATCTTAAATCAGTTTTGCCATTTTGAATGTAGCTTATGTGCACTGCACTTCTGTTGTGTTATAGACTTGAACCGTTCTCCAATCACTTATACTGGTGTATGTGTCATTTTTGTCCCTAGCCCAACAGTGCTTAGAACTGGGATTGGATTTTCAGAGGAATCTGATGGACTTCAGTGCCATTACATTTCAGAAGGAATGGGTTGCCTCCCGACATAGGTTCTGTAGAAACTCTTGGCTTTGTGCAGTACACCAGGTAGGTGTAGGGTAACATTTTCAAAGACACTTAAGCTGTTTGCAGATGTTAAAAATGTTTAACTAGAAGCAACCACATGTTACTTCAACCTGGCTTTGCAGCATTTGTTTAGATTGGGGCCTTCAGTGGGACTTTTTGGAACTTCTATCTAAAATCTGATTCAATCAGCTATTAGATAAAAGCACCAAAAAAGCCCCACTAAAGCATCTGATCTATACAGATCCTGGGGAAGCCAGATCCAATGCACTCCCTCTTCTGAGTATGTGCTGGGCTTAGTGTGGGGGCACACAGAGTTTAAAAGTAAAGCGACATTTTTTAGTTTTTTGTTTGTTTTTAGCTGCAAGCAGCTATTGTGACTTCATCCCAGAAGGCTAGACGTATTTAACTCCCATTAGTTTCTATGGGAGGATTAGGGGTATACTTGGTAGCCGTGTTGGTCTGAAACAAAAAGACATACAAAAAAATAGACGTACAAAAAACCAAGAGTTCTGGTTTTTTGTATGTCTTTTATGGGAGAGTTAGGCACATAAATCCTTCGTTGATGTGGACCTTTGGAACCTAAGTTAGTTTGTTGAAGATTAATACGTGATTTAGAAAGCTACATCCTAAGTGATTTTTATTTTTTTCTATCAACTTAGAAATAATATTCAAGAAAAATCATATTCATTAGGAATCTGCATGATAGTCCAACTGAATTTGTTATAAACGGTACACTTTTCATCTTTACCACTTATGCTGTCTGTTTCTCTCCCGGAGTCAGTGAAACTTTCTAGGCCAATTCTTTCTCTCACTGGTGTAAATGCAAAGTAAACCTATTGATATAGCAATTCCCAAATGCCAAAATGAAAATTTATCTTTGCATCTTATGTGCTTGAATAAGACTCAGTGTTATGGCAGAGCCATAGCCACCATCAGTGACTGAACATTAGCAATTAGTAAATGAAGGCCTGACCCTGAAAAGTGCTGCACCCTAGGAAGGGCTGATGGCATAAGCCAGCTGTGAGTAATCAACACCTCACTGGTTTGGCTATTTAGGACCAAATCTTTGAAGTTATTTCCATTGGTGCCTTTGAAGCATCCAGATGCACCCAATTTCGATCAATAGGAGGACCTGACGAACAACAGAACAGCAAGTCCCAGACTTTTCCACAAAGCATTTTGTTGCTGTGTGCTATTTATGAATGACCATTGTATAAATGGGTCCAAGGCACCCTCTTGTTCTGTTCCTCAGTTTTCTCGCCTGCAAAAGGAGAATAGTAGCAATGTCACATGAGGACAAGGGCAGCCTTATAAGATTTAACCCCAAAGTGCTTCCACAGCATGGGATAGATAGCGCTCCAGTAAATGGAAAATGATTCTGTCTCACTGTTGGAGCAGGGTTTTTTCTCCTGTATTGAGGTAACTCAACCAACGAATGCCTGAGATATCCAAGGTTCACTTTACAGTGATACAGTCAGATGCAGTAGTGTAATTAAGTGTGGGGAGGGAAGGGCAACCAGGGAAGCAGCTCCAGGAGCTTGCCCTTGTGGTGGTGCACAAAAATAGCCACAACCACAACAGTAGGTGCTGATCAGCACTGCAGCAGCCAACTCTGCCCTGGGCATTGCATAGCTGCCTGGCCATGCCCCCAGGCAGAAGGATAAGCAGATTGCATCCTTCAGCCTCTATTCAATTTTCATTCAGGCAAAAATCCAACTGACTTCATGAACTAAATAAAAACCTTGGGGTTTGACTCAGAGTGGATAAAATTAGGGTGCGCTGCTGTGAAGTGATAAACACCAAATTCCAGTGCACACAGACCATAGCTTCTGTTGTATAAGATGTGTTTTCTTTTCTAAAAAGAAATGTCTAAAGCTAAGGTGTGCCTCAGGCACCAAAGATGCATAAGAAAATAAACTGAAATAGTTATAATAAAAGTTGGCCAAGATCCAAATAGAGAGGCAAGGAATTTTTCTCTTATATTGAACTAGCTGCATGGTTGAGAGAAAAAAACGCTTTAGAGCATTCTCCATCAGAACCTACTGAAGAATCAACCAATCAAATCAAATAATAAAAAGAGGATATCACTCAAAAAAAACCCTTGCCTCTTGCATAATTTATGGACTCTCACATCTATAACATCATTCCTACACTACCAAAATTCAATAATATTTATGATTAAAAATGTATTCCCCAGTATTATCCTTTTTTGGAATGTATACATAGAAAATACAGTAATAATATATTAGATATGTCTGGTCCATAGAAATCGGGCTAAAAATGATCACCTCATTTCTAAACCCTATGCCCTGTATCACTGTCAGGAGAACAGAAAATCAGAATAGGCATGAATAAAAGGAAAATTCTTTGGAGCTGTAGGTTGTAGCCATATTATTCCAAGGACCAAAGAACCTTGTCACCCTTTTGGAGTTGGCATTTGTCTTTTTTGTTATGTTATCTAGATCACAGTAAAATAAATGAGGTACAAAAGCTGAGCAATGACCAGCATCTCTCCACTGACCACTGGTTATGAAGAAAAACCTGAAAATCAAATAGTACCACTGGCCAGACCCAAAGCCCTTTGAAGTGAATGAAAAGATCCCTCAAGCCTTCAGTGTGCCTGAATCAGATTCTGTCAGACTGTCACTTCGGATAGTCAAAGCAAGACGCACACTGCCAAGTGTAGCTTGGAGTCAAGCTTCAGGATACAAGTTTGATTGAGCAGTTTATGTAAGGGTCTGCAAGTGGGTCTTTTATCTTGCTGCCTTTTGCAGGTCACTCAGCTGTTAGTTCTTCAGAAAGTTCATTTTCCACCAAATAATCATCAGTCCCTGACAAATAATGAAAAACAAACTAACCCCCTCATCCTCCCTGGACATTAGGAGAAAAGCTACCTTCCACTCAGGCTTCTTCCTAGCACAGCAGGCCAAATCCTCGCAACAAACTTTTTTCACACAACTTGCTTCACTTCACCCTACTCTACCCTACTCCCTCTCACTCTCTTTTCTGGGAGCTTTTCAGAGCTCCTAAAACTCTCTCATTAACTAAATCCCCCATACCTGCGCTCCTCAACAGGCCTGGCTGCCCCTTCTTAAGGGAAGGGAACCCCCTTCCACTAAAGGCCCTTGCCCTTTGGTTCTGTATCTTTCCCCATCTAGGAGCTCCTCCAGTGAAAGCACTGCATATGCTCTTTAAACCACAAATCATTGCATGTGGTGTGAGAGATTTTCACTATGTTAGTGCTATAAGGCATTGAGGAGATGAATAACTGGTCCTTGCATACCACCAAGCTATTCATTGACAACTGGTAAGGAGTGAATGGATGGGAATGTTTGCTCACATCCATGCTAGCCAAATGGAACCAGTTGCCTGGGATGGGAGTTAGAATTAACAATTTCAAGTCATGAAGCAGATAAAAACAGACAAGGAATTAGACAGAACTTCAGCAGACCTGGATTTTGTTCTTAGTTTATCCAGTATATACAGTAAATATGTGTAAACAGTGCTATCTGGGTCATAAGTAGCCCATAATGGAGATGCAGTTCATCAGGTGATCTGGGCTCTTCAAGCAGAATAAAGGCATGCGGTACCCAAAATACTACTCCCAGAAGGCACCAGAGCAGCTCAGGCAGACACCGCTTAATGTGTACGGGGATTTTTAAAAGTTTCCTTTTAATTTTCTTGATCGACATTTTTTTTAAGTGTCAATAGAAAAAAATCCACCAGAAAACACCTATTGTGCAGAAATGCATTTTCCATAAATCAAAGCAAACAAAACAAAAATAAAAATACCTGAGAAGAGAAAGTCTTCCAGGACATGGTTCCTGACCATCCCCCTCTAGGTCCCAGGCAGCCGAATTTCCTGCCCATCAGATGTGGATGGTATCTTAGCAGATGCCTGCCTTTTTTTTTTTTGTACCAGCTCAAGGGTTTTGTTTTGGCTACAAAGAAGGCAGGAAAAATGGTCCAGGGTTTGACAAGTTCTCTCTGATAGTGATCAGGTAGGCAATATCTGGCAAAGAAGTTTAATCAGCCTGCAAAGCAAGATATTAACTCTCTTTATCATACACAGTCTATCAACAGAGTCTCATGCAATAAATCAGCACTTTAAACTATGAGGATATTACTCTCTCCAAACTGGTCCTGCAGTTCTTGTGGCAGGCTAACTACTGCATTGTGCCTCTCCAGGCCTGTCAATGGAGAAGATGCCCTGAAAAGGTCTGGTTTGGAGTGGGCCATGACAGACTGACTGATGGGGTACAATCACAAGGCCTTTCAATGCGATTTGCCTTTGGATGACACATTGCTCATCTGTATATAGCCTCAGAGAGTTGAGAAGCTGTTTTCCTTCCAGACCATATGGAGAAGAGGGCCATGCAGGCCAGGCAAAGGCTGTTTTGGTCTCAGACAACTCCCTAATAATATCCAGAGGGCAGTGAGCTCTGACCATAAATTCTCTTATCCTAGTGATATGTCCCCTTCCTCTCAGCCACAATCCCATCATACTTTCAGAGTGTGAGATTATTCCTCCAGGCCTACACCATTCAGGAAAGCCTGCTGTGTCAGGGAGATTCCTATGTGACTGGTTTTCAAGATGCATTTCCCTTGGGTGTTGACTCCACCAGCAAGAAGGTGACATGTAACCCAGAATCAGGGCTTAACTTTTCATGGCCTCCTTCCACTGAAGACTGCCTACAAAGAGCCATTTGTGATCAGGGAATCCCCAGTGTATTTGGTAGATACAAGCTGCACACTTCCATCAAAGTTCTCTGGATTTTGTCAGAAAAACACACTAAACCCAAACTAATTCAGGTTTTTAATAAAAAAATATTAAAAATAGAATGATAGATTCTAGACTGCCCCCAGCCCCGGCTCTGGTGACAAAGCCACTGCGCTCCCCAGCATGTCCCAACAGCTGGTCTGGCCCTGCCTGCTGCCACACACAATCACACACGCAGCCCCAACCCTGCAGCTCCCAGGTTCCTGCCAATCCAGGAGTTTTGCTTAAATTTTCTCCAACAGCCAGGAGGCTGAGACAGCTTATAAAATGCGGGACCATCCTGGTTGATCTGGGACATACAAAGTGTTTCTACACATGCAAATGGTGCAGGGTGGGTTTACACATGCAGAGATGCAGGAGCAGTCAGGAGGAGCTGTAGGCTCCCTCTGTATGCTAGCCCAGGGGCTGGCAGGGAGCCTGGGGCCAGGAGACAGCTGTCTCCTGGAGGGGAATGGGATATTGCTCCCTGCCCACAGAAGCTGCCTGCTGCTGGGGCGCCCACTGCCAGCAAAACCCAAACAGGGACAATGTGCCCCTGCCCCAGCAGCAGGGAGCTTCTGGCCCCAGCTCCCTGATTGGCGGCAGGGTGCTTGGAAAAGTTGCAGGGGAGGGGCAGGTCCCAGCAGGGGTGACTGGTGCCTCCCGAGTCTGCAGGGGCACAATTTGTGGGTAGGCCGAGGGGTGGGCCAAAAGCCCCATATCCACTCCTATATTTATGTTGGCTTAGTGCCCCTCCCCCTCAACACACCACTGGCCTGCGTGGCAAAAAAACTGCCCCATCCTGAGCGGTGCGGAGATGGGGGCCAATCTCAAGGGGGGCACATGCCCCCCTGTATGTCCGCTACCAGTCACCTGTGGGTCCCAGCCCCCCGCCCCAATCTACCAGTGGGGCATCTAGAAATGAGTCCCCAACTGTGCAAGGATTCCCCACCCAGCTGAGGACTCACTGCTAGCTGCCCCACCAGTGGTTTGGGGCAGGGGGCTAGGACCTACCCCTCCCCTCAGCTCCTTCCAAGTCCCATGCCTTGATCACCCAATTGGGTTATGGGACTGTGACCTGCCTCAGACTGGAACAGTTCCCAGACGGCCCAGGGCTGCATGTGCAGCCTGGAGCTGGCTGGGGCCTACCTGAAATGGGACAGTCCCAAGCCACGTCCAGGCTCCATGTGCAGACTTCCCCATGCAGCCTGGGGCTGGCCAGGAACTGTCCCAGTCGGGCAGGTCCCAGCCAGCTTCATGCTGGACAGAGAACTCTTCCCGCACAGGGAGCTCCCAGCCTCTGCTCCATGACTGCAATCCCAGAAATGGGTCTGGGAACAGGCTAGGAGCTTGTTCCCAGCCCCATCTCTACAATCACAGAGCAGGAGCTGGGAGCTTGTTATCTCCCAGCCCCCGCTCCATGATCACAGACCTGGGGCTGGGAGATGATTGTTCTAGTGGCAGAACAATCAGGAAACTCCTGGAGGCAGGGAAAAATCTCCCACCCCCTGATGCACAGGTGACCGGGAACAAATTTCCTCTGGGTTGGTCATCTACATGTGCCATACTGCACAGTAAATACTCGTAAGTAAAATTTCTACTTGTGTTTCCAGATAGCAAATTTACTCACAATTAGAGCAACTTACTGTGTAGTAAGCATCTGCATGTGTAGATAGTGACACTATTTGTGCAGTAAATTTGTTCTAATCTTAAGTAAAGCATCTCATGACCCATAGTCACCCTAACCATATGCCTAGATCATCCTTGACCAGTGGCTGCCCAACCTCTTCTTGAACGCCTCCAATGATGGAAAGTCCACAATTTACCTACATGGTCTATTCCAGTGACTCATCACTGTTCTAAGAGTGATGAAATTTTCCCCCTGATATCCAATCTAAACCTACTTTGCTGCAACTTCTAGCCATTGGTCCACATCCTGCTTTCTGCAGCAAGACAAAGTCAAGATATTCTCCTTCTTCTTTCTGGTAGCCCGTCAGGTATCTGAAGACTAGTATTATGTCCACTCCTAAGTGCCTTTTTTGCAAGCTGAACATGCCTGTTTCCTTCAAGCTCTTTTTGTATGAGTTGCCTTCCAAGCCCTTTTTCATTTCTGTCGTCCACCTGTGGACCCTCTCAAACTTCTCCATGTCTATAAAACATGGAGCCCAAAACTGAACACACTACTCCAGTACCACTATCACCTCCTATGTCTTGCACCTAATGCTTCTCTTGATGCATCCCAAAAACCACATTCACCTTTTGTGCAGCTGTATCATGTTGAAGATTCACACTGAGCCTGTGATCCACAAAAACTCCCAGATCCTTCTCCATACTGCTGTTATCCAGCCAGGTGTCACCAATTTTGCATTTGAATTTATGATTATTCTTCCCCAAGGTGAAGAACCCTGCATTAGTCAGCACTGAACCTCACCCTGTAAGCTCCAGCCCAGCTTTCCAATAGGGCTGTGCAAAATGGCACTGTTCCATTCTGACTTCAGTTTTGAGGTCTGGATGGAACAGTGTTTTGTACTGAATATAATTTTGAGTCAAAACAGCCTCACTGTTTTTGCTTTGTCGAAACAGTGAGGCTGTTTTGACCCTGTTTCGACAGATTCACAGGACCATGGGGATGGGGAAGTTCCCTACCCCAACTGGGGGAGGAAAGCAGTCCAGCTGGGCTGCCTCACTATCCCTACGTGCTAGATCACCCACCATGCTAGACTGCCTGCTTCTCTGCCCGCCCCCCCACATAATTTAGCATGGGGGTTGGAGAGGAAGCCCAGCTGGGCTGCTGTCCTGGGCCCTGCCAGATCTTGCACCAGAGATTGGAAGTCAGCCCAGCTGGACTGATTTCCCATCCCCAGCACTATGGTCAGAACATTTTGACTAGCCTCATTTTGTTTTGAGGCTATTTCAATGGCCTTTGTTTCATTTCAATTTTGCTGTTTCAACCTCAAAATGAGTCGAAACAGTGTTGAAATGAAATGGCCATTGAAATTTCACACAGCCCTACTTTCCAATCTATCAAGATCCTTCTTAATTGTGCTCCTGTCCTCCAAGGTGTTTGCAGTCCTTCCCCGTTGTGTCATCTGATAATTTGCTCAATAAGCTCTCTGTTCCACCAAGCAAATTGTTAATAAACACACTGAACAGCACTGGACCCACAACAGCCCCCTGTGGGATTCCATGCAGAATCTCCTGCTATTCTGATGTGGATTCATTTATAATTGTGCTGTGCTTGTGGTTATTGAACCGGTTGTCTATCCACCTTTTAGTAGGTTTTTTTCCAGGCAACATTTCTCCAAGTTGTTTATGAGAAGGTCATGCAGGACCTTGCCAAAAGCCTTGCTAAAGTCCAGATACACTATGTCCACAGCATTCTCTTCATCCATCCAAGTAGTTACTTTGTCAAAGAAGGAGATCAAGTTTGTTTGACGTGATTTGTTCTTAGTAAATCCACACTGGCTGTTTGTGATCAGCCTTTCCTCCAGATGCTTGCAAATGGCCTCCTTTAGGATATGTCCCTGTAACTTCCTAGGTATTGAGTTGAAATTAGCTGGTTCATAGTTCCCTGGGTTCTCCTTTTTACCTTTTTTAAAGAGGGGCATTACATTGGCTGTTTTCAGTCTTCTGGTATGTTGCCCAAGCCCATTTTGCCATTGTCTATATGCTTTCCTTTTGCATTTGAGCCATCCTGGATGTTCCTTGTGTTTCCATCATGTCAGAAGAGTTTCTTGTTGTGCCCTTTAAAAGTTCCCAGCCCTCCTGGGAGCTTCTCCACCACAGAAAAGCCTCACACAGCAGGCAGTAGAGAAATATTCTACTAGGCCGTGTGTAGATGAAACAAGAGGCGTGTTTGCACAACACTTAAAAGTGGGTTAAATGCCTTAATGGTGCTAGTGCTTGCACGCCTCAGTGGTGTATTGTGCATTCATTCTAGCCACTGTAGGAAATTCAGTGGCATAATGCACCTTAAATGACTTGGGGTGCAGCAAACTTTGAGGAGTTTTAGTTTGCTGCCGCTACAATCGCGGAGCAAAGCACCAGGCTCTGTGCAGCTATGTGGCTCTGCAAGAAGCCCTACAGGCAGCCTGGCAGCAGCCTGGGAAAGCAGGCTCTACCCAAGAAAAGCAGCAAGCTTGATCTTCCCTCTTCTCCCCAACCTCCCGACACCTGGAGCCTGCCTGACTGACCTGCATGGGGGCCCAGTGCTTCCCTCCACAGCTGCAGTGTCCCCCTGGACTGCCTGAGCCAGGTGCCTGTGGGCAGGTGCCACCTGGGGGGGGCCACAGCTGCTGCAGAGGGAAGCACCAGCCCCCTTCCCTGCAGCCCAGGGACCGCTCCACCTGCCGGCAGCTTGTCCTCCCCTGCCCACTGGAGAGACAGATACATCAACGGGGTGTGGGTACAAAACAGGGGTTTAATCAGTCCTAAATTGCAGCGATGCTTTTTAAAACCCACTGCCTTAATTTAGGGCCCCTGTTTCATCTACACATGCCCCTAAGCATCAATCAAACACTCAGTCACTAGCTCTCAGAAAAGCCTCCTCAGAGCAGTCCCACTACTGAGCTTCTTATCTCAGAGCAACTGCTCTCTGCATACACCAGTCTCCCAACACTTTGGGAAGTTATTTATGATTTTCAAAGAAAAAAATACTGTTTTCCTAATCAGCTGCAGGGCTAGAAAAACTGCCTTGGAAAGCAAAATACACTGGATTGTTATTAGTTCTGAAGGGGCAGCTAGCTCAGATGACTGCTGATAGAGGGCACCATCATCGACTTAGTTTTTGACCACTACTGACTCTTCTACACGCATTTTACTTGTTTTCGTAGGCCCCCAAGAAGATGAGCCCTGATTGTGCCAGTCATTGTCTATGTATCTAATAGGAGTACAGTCCATGCCACAAACATCTTATAATATAAATGGACAATGGAGCTACTTAAATATATAATAAAAAGCTATCCCTGTTTTACAGTGGGGAAATGGAGGCACTGAAAGATTAAGTAAGTTGCCAATGGTCACATGGGAGATCTGGAAATTGAACCCAGATCTCCAAGCATAAAATTTAACCACAAAATTCTTTCCCTCTGTAACAGCTGTTCACAAAATTACAAGATATTGTGAATCCAGCTCTTGGCAAGTAGCTGCCTTCACAGGCAAAAAACATATTTCCCAGTCACTACGAAAAGAGCTCCTTGTAGCCAATGCAGGCCAAACAGACAAGATGAATAAAATAATATTGTCACAACCTGGATGCTTTCCAGCTGGTAAAAATGTCAGGACGCACTAGCCTGAATGTGAGGAAAGCTTACACCCTGGGTGCTGATTGCCTGAACAAGATCGTTAACTTTAGGATGGAGAACCTTCTGGCAGATGCAGATCCAGGGTTTTTAAAGGGATATATAAGAGCAGAGACCTGGGATGCAGGGGTGGTTGCACTCCCTGATCTCAGACTCCCACTCACTCCATCCCAGCCTGTGCATGCAGATTCTGTCATGGGAGCCTCCAGGAACTTTTAGGTCCCCAAATAAGGTAATCCGCTCCTCTCCATGCCCAAAGTCATGTCCCCTCCCGTCCCACCACCCTACCAACCATTGCAGCTTTCCCTGCTGTCCTGGGGGTGGGAGAAGCTCCAGAACTGCTCATCTCTGCTCCAGCCAGGATGCACAGAGGCTGAGCTCAGCTGGGGACAGCGACAGTGGGCAAGTGGGTTCCCCCTCCCCATGCCTGCTCCTTGGGGACCAGGCAGGGAGAAAGAACTTGCCTAGCACCACTGCCACTGTTATCATCCCCCAGCTGCACCCAGCCTGCACATGGCAGTGAGTGGAGGTAAGAGGAACAGGAATTGAAGGAGATGACTTTGAACAGGGAGGGGAAGGAGAGAATAGTTAGTTACCTTGTTTGGAGTCGTAAAGTCCCCAGATGATGCCTCTGTGGTGCAGTTCAGTCCAAAAGCAGGGTGCAGTCACACCATTGCAGCCCCTCTGGACCCATCCCTTCCTTCAGCAGTTCTCTTTAGCTCTATATATTGCACGCATGCACGTGCGCGCACACACACACACACACACAGAGCACAAAGAGTAACTTCCCCCGTGTACAGAGAGATAGCACAAGAACCATGAACTAATATCAACAGCTAGCAACCTTTACAAACCATGGGCTGGAACAATCTAGCTCCAGCACAACATGGGTCAGTGGCTTTGGCAATTTATCAGTAGCAGGAGGCTTTGCTGCAGCTGTGCTAAGAACAGGCATCTGGGAGCTGCATACACACCACTGCCATTTCTCTCTACTCCCTGTTTCTAAGCTGCAGTCTGGGCATATAGCTACCAGCCAGTGGGGAGCTGCAGTGGGGCTGGGTGCCTGGAAGCAACATCCACTCTGCTGCCACTCCCCTGCTTCCTAGCTGAAAGCTGTCTGTCCAAGTCCTCTAGCTACAGGCAAAGCCTCCAGACCTGCAGACTGGATCCATAGATTCATAGATTCATAGATGCTAGGGTCGGAAGGGACCTCAATAGATCATCGAGTCCGACCCCCTGCATAAGCAGGAAAGAGTGC
>NW_017728928.1:20775581-20785318 GCF_001723895.1 Crocodylus porosus
TTGTCTTTTACTTGGGTTGCCATCCTCAGCTCCATGGTAGCTTTGGCCTGTCTAACTGCCTCCCTACAAGCACGAGCAGAAGAGGTATATTCTGGCTCCATGGGCCAGATCTGATGCATGAAGCCATGTGTCACCAACCCTAAACTTTCATCTTGCTTCAGCCAAGGCCAGCGCATTATCTATATCCCCATTTAGCCTATGGGGCTAAAAGCCTGTTTATGTGATGAACAGGCTTTGCATTGTCTCTAAATACACAAAAATACTATCCCTGCCCTGATAAGTCTCTTAGCTGAGCTTTCATTGAGCAGGAATTTCTGCTGCCAGGCTTAGAAATGTATAGCATCCCATTTTTATTAGTTACAGACTTTCTTCAGCCTTCCCCCTCCCTGTGGTTAAGAGAAAGCATTTTTCAAAACTACCATCCTCACTGCCAGCTATTAGCAGGCTCAGCTGTATGCTTCCCTTTAGGTCTTTCTGGTAAGGCAAGGTGAACAGAGGCTAATTTATGTAATCCATCCTTTTGGAGCAGAATGTATTTGGTAGTGGTTGCTGAAGGGACAAAGCAATTGATGTGGATTTCATGCTGTGATGGTGTCTCAGAAGCATTATCTTCAGTGCAAAGATCAGGATCAGGCCTGTTAGTTGTGTCTAGCTAAGGACCCAGGTAATTCGTAACAACACAAAAAAATAGACAATTAAGATGCTTCTATTGAGGCTCAGAGTAAACAACTGTGAGTTCTTATGGTAGCATCCACACCAGTAAAAACCCTCACATGCCCTTCCATTCCAGGAATGGTGCTCACTTGAATTCTGAAAACTTGCTTCACCTAAATCCAACTTTCTTAAACTGAGTCCACAGGCATAACTACTAACAAGTTTTGTGCCCTGGGCAAAATCCTGCTGGAAAGCAGGATGTAGGGGAGTGGTCAGTCTTATCTATCTTGGGGACTCAAAAGTTGTTGCTGTGACAAATCATTGTGTGCCCACCCTCAGCTGCTGCCACTGAAACATCAGCAGCTGCTACAACAGCATGGTGTCCCCATACCCAGGGATGACTGCCAAAGACTCCCTGGGGGGGTCTACCCTTCTGGCATCCCCTCTAAGTTGGTGCCTGTGGGTGGTTCCCAGCTCACCCACCCCTAGTTATGGCAGGGGAGTATATTGCTAACCTCATCTTTTCTCTGTCTTTGATAAAACTCTATGTTGAAGAACAGCTATTTATGGGCAGCATTTGTGTGACAGCTGCCATGTTAGCCAACACACTGGTGACAGAACTTGGGGCCTCCAGAACTAATAGCATAAGCTACTACACCCAGAGCAAAAAAGGTAGGGATCTTTGGCCAGATCAGTGACACAGTCTTACTCCCTACAGATTAGGGACTGGGACCCCTATGGATTAGGCACACACTCACATTCACAGGTGGGCACGACCTGTGAGAAATTTGGGAGCTTGGTACATCCTGGTAGTAATGAGGGAAATAGGAACTAGAGGAATTCTATTTTAATTTTAAGCTGAATTTACAAATTTTGAAATAAAGTTATGGACAACATACTTCTACTTCATTTACCCATATTACTTGCAATACTTATTTCACTTGTATTTTAATATCTATTAATAAAAAATATTCTCATATTTTGGGGGCCAAGTACAACTATACTCTAATTCCTCCCTCTCATAAGCACCATCAGTGAGTTACATGATGTATGGTCCTAAGTTTTAACTTTCCCTTAATGGAACAGACTGGCAGATACTTAAAAATTGAATAAATGTTGATTGTAAAGTTAACCTACATTCCACTCATGTTTGACCATATTCCCAGGCCCCTGAGCCAGATTTCCAGATGGAAGACAGGCACCGCCAGCTTGCTGCTTTGACCTAAAGAAAGGTTTGCTGAGCTGACATTGGCCTGATTCTCACTTACATCCAGGACAGAGTCCTATTTCACTTTTTTTTAAATGCCCAAATAGCACTTGCCCAGTGTTTTGGGGCACTGTTTGGGGACTTAGTTGTTTATTACCTACTATTCTATTTTAATCTTTTGTCTCTTTTATCATTGATCTTGTTTTTATTGTAAGCCTCCTTAGGCCTGTTCTGGAGAGGACAACATATACATTTAATATTTTAAATGTGGTGCTCCCTTCCTTTTGTTATCAGAAACTGTTTACACTGGGATATAGTCTTACACAGCTACATACCCAGAACTGTGAAAACACTGGTCCCCATTCTCCCAGGGCCTCCTCAGCAATGCTAGAGGAGTGTCCACATTCCACATTCTAGCTACATTCCACAGTTTTGAATTCATGTTACAAGCCTTGCTCTTAACTCTAAGGAATTGCATTTGGTGAAATGGCTGAAAGCCTTTCATATCATTGTGAATGGGAGGGCATGGAGGATTTGTTTGAATGGGGCATTTAGTAAAACATATTAAAACTTGTAGGCAACTCAAGCAGAGAAGATCCCATTCTTCTTTGTTGAACTCACTGTACTAATTTGAAGCAGTTTGTGTACTTACCAAAACCCAGCAAAGCAATTTTCATGCTGCAGAGAGCATAAGACCTAACTGTTACATTGTAGCTTGTCCTACATGTATGCATGGATGAAACAAAAAGCATCTTCTCCACCTCAGTGGAACCCTGAAGAGCCCACGCAGAACGCTGCTCCAAGTAGCCCAGGAGAGTAATGGAGTATTCTCAATCCCCTGAGTGGCACATGATAGCAGCCAACCAGGAAAGATCAAGCAGACTGGCAGAGTGACCAGAGCTGAATCCTATCATGTCATTAGAGCAACGCTGGATACATCCTAGGCCTGTGCAAAAAAAGTGGCCATGTGGCATTTTTTGGCATTCAGGACATGCAGATCAGAAATGGGCATTTATTTATTTATTTATGACTTGGATGAGGGGGTGGAAAGCTCAGTGATTAAGTTCACAGATGATACCAGGCTGTGAGGAAATGCAGGCACATCAGAGGATAGTGTAAGGATCCAGGATGACCTTGACAGGCAGGATTTATGGACTGAATGGAATCAGATGAGGTTTAAACAGGGAAAAGTTCCAGGTTCTTCATCTGGGTAGGAAGAGCCTACACCATGTCAGTGACATGTAGAGGGGGCACAAGGGGGCACATGCACCCCCCCCAAGATTGGCCGCCAGCAACACTACCACTGGCTTCTGTGGGCAGTCGCTGTCCCCCAGGTGCTGCCGATGCAGCTGCCGGTGGCTGTGGGCAGTCTCTGCTTGCCACAGCCAACACCACGGACAGCAGCAACAGGAAGTCCCCGCTCACCACCTGCCACTCACCACTCCCACCCCCTCACCACCGACACCACTGCAGCCACCTGCAGGTGGTCCCTGCTCAATCCACCTTCACCGCCAATGTCACTGCAGCCGCCTGCAGGCAGATCCCAACCCTGCCACCGACACCGCCACTGCCATCTGTGGGTGGTCACCAGGCCCCCCTCCCACCCCAACCGCAGGAGGTATGGTATAACATCATTCATGCTACACCATACCTACATGATGGGTGGTGGTCCACTGACTGGCACAGCATCTGAATGGGACCTGGGGATCACAATCGACTAGAAGATGAACATGAGCCAGTAGTGAAATGAGGTTGCCAGCAGGGCGAATAGAACTTGAGTGTGCATCAGCCAACATGTTGCCCATAAATCCAGGGAGGCGCTTCTCACTCTACTCAGCATTGGTGAGGCCACAGCTGGAGTACTGGGTCCATTTCTGGGCATTACACTTCAGGAAGGATGTGGATATGCTCGAGAGGGTACAGAGAAGGGCAACCCATATGATTAGGGGCCTGGTGAATAGGCCTTATGAGGAGAGACTCTGGGAACTGGGCCTATTCAATCTGAGTAAGAGAATACTGAGAGGTGACTTGATAGCTGCCTACAAGTACATCAGGGGTGAACATCAATATCTAGGGGAGCAACTTTTCAGGAAAGCACCTGTTACAGGGAAAAGCAGTAGGGAGGACCCCAAAATACAAAGAGGAAACCCCAGGGACAGAAGCCCACAGGCGTAAAAGAAGGAAAAGTCAAAGGTAAAGGGAAACACTTACCCACAGCGGGACCCGCGGCGAAACCAGAACCTGAAGAAAGACCCACACAGATCATAAGCCTTGCCTTTATACAGCTGTGGCTGGCCGGTGACATCATTGGCATTCACTGGCCGGTGGGAATAAAACGAACCACCAGCGGAGATGATGGGGAAGGGAGATTGGTGCCAGCAAGAGCACCAGCAGGAGGTGCCTCTCCAAAGCTCCCACAGGAGCAAGAAGAGTTGGAGGCTGCTTCCCCTGGCAGGGAAGAACCCTCCAGCACGAGCTGCAAGCCAGAGACTGCTAGCTGCAGTGAGAGGAGCTGAGAGCTGGAGGCAGTGCCCAATGACAGGGAACGCAGGCCTAGGAGCAAAGGGGCACAGAAAGACCCCAACATCAGTGACTTCAACAGAGGAGCCAGAGAGGCTGATACAGCTCCCCACACCAGACCAGGTGGGACCACTGAGAGCACCAAGAAAGCTGAAGAGGTTCACCCGGTGGGAGACAGGAGGCAAGGGCAGCATGAGGGGCTGTGAAGCACGACCACCAGCAGCAGGGTGCCGATCCTACAAGCAACGGGGGGACAGGCATCCACCGGAGGACTACAGGTGGTCTGAAGAAGCAAAAGGCTGGGTGACGGGGAAGAAGAGCCATGGCAGAGTCTGCAGGCTACCCCAGCTACATACAAGGCCTAACCCAGACCCAAAGTGCCAAAGGGTGAGTGGGTCAGCAACTAGGCAGAGGGGGTCTGGCAAGGGAACAGTTAGGTCCCTCAGAGCATAATAGTGGTTTTCTTTTTGTTTTATGTTTCCCCCTTTTGGAGGGGCTGAGGGGCAGAGCTCTTTTGTAGCTTTATTGTTGCTTAAGACGTGGGTTGGATTGCTAGCCTTAGGGAAAAGGTGGTGGCCTTGCAACCTGGGCAGGATACCTCAGGCGATTTAGCTTTAGCAGGGAGGGTCACCCCCAACAGAAACAATCAAGGGCTCAACGGTTGGGAGCTTGGCCGTGAGGACAACAGTGACCCGTCAAGGCTTGGTGTGAGGGCGAGGAACAGGGGAGGTGGAGCCTCGCAGAAGACCGCCAGATAAACGTTCCACTGCCAGGAGTCCCCAAGTGGTTGGACCCTCCACTGAAAGAATATTTCAAGTCGTGGCAGGTGAGATTGGGGAAGACCACACTAGGAGTAAACACCTTCTCAACAGTCCACAAGGAACAGTAGGGTGAACACAACCAGCCATCTGGGCCAGAGTCACACGTGACTGGATGTTCAAGGCCAGGCGGGCACAGTACCCCTTGGGAGGATGAGGACCAATGGGCACAAGCTAATTGAGAGACAATTTAGGCTGGACATAAGGAAAAACTTCTTTTCCATAAGGGTAACTAGAATCTGGAACACACTCCCAGCAGAGGTGGTGCAGTCACCATCCTTGGAGGTGTTCAAGATAAGGCTGGACAAGCACCTTGTTGAGCTCATTTGGGCCCAATAACCTCCTGCCCATGGCAGGGAACCAGACTTGATGATCTTGCAGGTCCCTTCCAGTCCTTTGATTCTATGATTCTATGTCAGTATTTGGCACCAAGGCTGAAGGTGTGCCCACTACATCAGCTGGTTAATGCAAGCTAAAGAGCCTGTATCAGTACTTTAATGGCTCGTATCACCATAGTATAAGAGTATAATCATTAATGAGGGACAAAGCAGGAGGTAGTAGGCATGATGCCATGGGAGGACATGCTGAAAGATAAAAAGGCCTAGGAAGCTTAGAAATTTCTAAAGGGCACAGTGTTGGAAACCCAATAAGAAACTTTCCCCAACTGATAGAAGCACAAGAATAGTAAGAGACCCATGTGGCTGTACAAGAAGTTTTTAGGATGCCTCAAAAGCAAAAGAAAAGCATACAGGCAATGGAAGGATAGGCAGGTCACCAAGGATGCATACCAGAAAATAGCAAGAACTTACAGGGTCAAAAAATCAGGGAAGCAAAGGTTAACAATGAGCTTAACCTGGTGAGGGAAATTAAAGGTAACAACAGACTCAATAAATATGTTGGCCAGAAGTGAGAGACAAAGGAAGTTGTGGGTCCACTGTTAAAGAGCCAGGGTGTGTTCTTAACAAGATGCAAAGAAGGCAGAGCTGCTCAATGGCTACTTTTGTTGTCTTCATAACAAAATAAGTTGCAACCAGCCTTCATTTGGATAAGGAAGGGGACAAGATGAGGGTTGAGATAACAAGAAAGACAGAGCTTTTGATAGGTCTACATAAATTCAGATCAGCAGGGCGTAATGAATTTCATCCCCGTGTATTGAAGGAACTGGCAAAAAAGATCTTGGAGCCCTTGGAAATTATATTTACAAGGCATTTATTTGGTCACAGCCTCAAACCTAGGATCTTGACCTGGCCAGCATAGCCACTGAGCAGAGCACACTGGCCACAAGTACCCACTGGACTTCAAACGAGGTGAAGGGGCTACAGCCTGATGCACTCAAGGTTAGTATGTGCCAGGTCTTCCCCCAATTGACAGAAGGAGCAGGTGTTAGGGGGTCTATGAAGTGCTCCAGATACACAGCAGTGGAGATGGCCCTAAGCAGAAATTATCTGGGCAACAGGGCTCAACCCAATTCCAGATTTCTTTACTGGTCCCTCCGGAGTATACTTTGACTCTTCTTTCTGCTTGATTTCCCACCTTCTTGACCCAGATTGCTCTCTGACTCCACTCTGCCTAATCTCCTTGTTTCCTGACTTGGCTTGTTCCTAGACCGCACTCTTAGACTGACCTCCTGGCTCTGACCCATCTTGTCCCAGGATTCTGCTTGCTTCTCCTGATCTTGGTAAGCACCTCAATTCCCCTAATGGCCCCAGACTTGGCCATCCATGACACAGGTGACATTGTGGAAGACAGGACTGGAAAAGGGCCAACATAGTGCCCCTCTTTAAAAAAAAAAAAAGGCAAAAGGGAGACCCATGGAATTATAGATCAGTTAGTCTGACCTTAATACCCAAGAACTTACTTGAAACATAACATAACATTTGCAAGCATCTGGAGTAGGAAAGGCTCATCTTAAGCAGTGAACATGGGCTTACCAAGAGCAAATTGTGTCAGAAAACTTGATCTCCCTTGACAAAGTAACTAGCTGGGTGCATGAAGGGAATGAAGTAGATTTGTTAATCTGGGCTTCAGAAAGGCTTTTGGCAAGGTCCTCTATAACCTTCTCAAACAAACTGGAAGAATGTGGGCTGGACAAACTATTTCAGGGTAGACAGATGCCAGGCACAATTGTTTCAAACAAAAGGTAATTATAGAAGTGGATCCATTTTAGAATGACAAGAGGTTTTGAATGGAGTCAGGAAAGAATTTTACCCCATGGTCAGACTGGTACATACAGTGGGGGGTTTACCTTCCTTTGTAGCAGGGGGCACAGCCCTCTTCCTTGGATCTCTCAAGTGCATTTTAATAATCCCTGCAACATCTGAACACTGACCACTTCCACTGTCCCCCTACTTTACCTGTCATAAGTTAGGGTGCTTTTTGGTATCTTTGGGCTATACACTTTTTAGTTGTGCAACAGGTTTGATTGTGTAGTTTTAGGTATAAATTAGACAAGGATTTGCATGGGATGGTTTGATAGGCTTATATTTCCCACCACCCTCCCCCTAAATCAAAGTGCCATCCAAGCATAAATTTCATACTTTCTAAACTAGTGGTGCCCAATTCATTCAGCCCTATGGGTCAAATGAGTGATGGCAGAGTTGATCTGCAGGCTAATGAGTGGTACTGGGCTAGTCTGCAGGCCAAATCTACCATGCAGAGCCTCATTATCTGGCCTGCAGGGCTCCCGATGGGTTTGGAAATTTGGTAGCAGGACAAGCTGTGGCAGCATTAGTTGCAACAGCTCCAGGAGCCAGAGCCCATGGACCAAATGACACAATAAAAATATACGAAACATTCTTAGTTCATCTACCTATAACAGTTAGAAAATAACAGGTGCTGTTCTTTTGAAACAGTCTTCTCTGGAAATCTCCTGTGGAACCAGCTTCAAAAGTACCCATGTCCACAACCTCAGCAAGATAAATACTGCCCTAGAAGCACAAGGGCCCCTGGTTTTTAGCTTGGGCCACTGCCACCAATTGGCCAGTCTTCTCCAAAAATATATATCTATTTTATTTAATAAAATGGAAAGTGCAGTGAACCAGCTTCAAGAGGAGGGCTGGAGAGAATTCCAGCTGAAGCCTAGCTCAGATCCTATTGGTTTGGGCATTTTCTTGGAAACTGCAAGAAACAGAGTGAGCATAGATACTGGGTCTCCTGCTTCCAGGGCAAGTACTCTATCCACTAGGCTATTTGGCTAAAAGACTAGAGGGGTACCCACCTCACCACTTCTTTCTGGGGTCTGCCCAAGTTGGTTCTATTCTACCACAGGTGCAAACAGAACCTAAACAGTATCCAAGTGCCAAAAAGTTGCAGTTTTGTATTTACACAAGTATTACCTAGTCATATGAAAGTAAAATAGCATTAAGTCCCAAGTACTTCAGAACCAGTTATTAGCAAAAATAAGACTGCCTTCTGACGGTCTCCTACCTTTCTGCTGGCAACACCACTTGGAGGTCACGCAAAATACAGTTCAAACCGTCTTCGGCTGTCCTCCATATTTCCAGGGAGTTTTAACACTTATGGACCTTTTAACACACTCAAGGCATCTGACAGAGTTCTGCCTCATTTGGATGTTTCAGTGCTAAAGGATCAACTTTGTTTAACATGAGAATACATAACACAACCACCAGTTCCAACTGTCTCATGCCTAAGCCTATTAAAGGCAAAGTTCCCCACAGCACCCCACATCAAGGCTTCCTATGGCATTGATTTTACCTTGTCTGGACAGAGCACTTTAGAGCGTCTCAGCCTAGGTATCTTATCCCCACATGTCTCTGTGCTAAGAACAGAAACAGTGGTACTGAAAGCACAGTTGGCCCATTCTCTAGACTGAGAGCAAATTCTTCCAAACATTTGGGCATCTGATCACAACCACGTCATTCCCTCAAGTCCCACTGGGGAGCATAAAACACCAGCTGAAAAAGCCCCAGTGTCAGCAGGCTTTACATTCCAATGCCCAGAGCTCACAGAGAATCCAACCTGGGAACCTGGCTAGTCAGCAAAGATTCCCAGACAAAACCCTTCCCAGTCTTTCCTGAGTCTCACTGACATCATCCATCCACGTGCTCATGAAAAGCAAACACCAGTGCATCCCATCGTAAACCAGATGTTAACCTGAGGCTGCAGGAGAAAGAAAGCTGGGAAAATAAACACACCTCACATTGTAAATCCCCAGCTGCTAGGAGGATACACAAGCTGTAATGTTAAATATTTAATTTTTTTAATTTTATTTAATGACTGTAGTTATGAGGTAAGCAAATTCAATTCCCAGAATGGCAACTAAACATTTTTCCCAACAGTTACTAGATAAGAGGTTTACCTCCCAGAGCAACACAGCACTAGTGAGGATGCTGTACTTGGGTAGGACTTTAAAGGATGGATGCTCACACTGGAGCAAAGATTTCATAGATTTCAAAGACATCAGGGCTGGAAGGGACCTCGGGAGATCATCGAGACCAGCCCCCTGCCCAAAGGGCAGGAAGTCAGCTGGGGTCATAGGATCCCAGCAAGATAAGCATCCAATTTACTCTTGAAGGTGT
>NW_017728928.1:20785418-20834524 GCF_001723895.1 Crocodylus porosus
AGTCACCCATGACAACCAAGGTCCTGGAGCAAGCGGCCTCACTCAGTTCCCGGGCGAACTCCTGGTCAAGCTCAGGACTTTGAGTGGGAGGTCTGTAGCTCCGAAGTGGGAGGTCTCCAAAGCTAACCTGGAGAATACATTCCCCAGGCTAACTCTGCAGTGAAGTGACCCATGTGATCAGCTAGAGAGGGCAGAGCAGAGGGAAGCTATGGGAAGGGCAGGGGCCCTGGGTAGGGGAATAAGGATCATCTTTCCCTATTACAAGGGTTTTCAACCTTTTTTAAGGAATGTACCCCTTCTGGTGGTGGCAGCTAGACAAAGAGCAGCAGAGCGGGGGGGAGGCAGTGGCAGGTGGATGCAGAGTTGGGGGGAGGGGAAAAGTGGTGGGGAGGTGGCACGGGGTGGTGAATGATGGTGCTCCATCCCCGCCCACCCATGTGTACCCCTAGCACCTTTCCCAGTACCCCTGTGGGGTACGTGTACTCCTGGTTTAAAACCCCTGCCCTATTATAATCAACAGAGAAAACTGGAGTACCGAGAAGGAAATGATTTGCCTGTAGCTAACCAAGGCTTGGGTGTCAGAGCTGGGAATGGGGCCAAAGGCCTGGATCCTCCTTACCCTGCAATGTGTGCAGTTATTTGTACCAGAACAAAGTATGTGTGAAATAGGGCTGTGTGAAATAGCACTGTTCCATTTCACCTTGTGTTTCAATGGTTTGAGGGAACAGTGTTTCATCTCAAATTTCATTTTGAGTCGAAACAACTGTTCAGTTCCATTCCATCAAAACAGAAGGGCTGTTTTGACACTGTTTCAAGTTTTGCTGGGGATGGGAAGTCAGCCCAGCTGGGCTGACTTCCCATCCCCAGTGTTAGATCGGGCCGGTGGAGGGAGGCAGCCCAGCTGTGCTGCTTTCCTGTCCCCTGTGCTAGATCCTGCCAGGGGTGGGAGGCGGGCAAGCTAGACTGACTTCCCATCCCCAGCCTATGGTTGAAACTTTTCGACTTTCAAAACGTTTCGACCAGCCTTGCTTTGTTTTGAGGCTATTTCGACGGCCTTTGTTTCATTCTGATTTTGCTGTTTCAACCTTGAAATTGGTTGAAACAGTGTTGGAGCGAAACAGCCAGTGAAATTTCGCACAGTCCTACAAATCATCATGAATCATAGTATTTCCCATTGATGAAAATAGTGCTCAAGGTGTTAACCACAGGAGGACCAAGGATAGTACACAGGACTCCTGGCATATTTGGGACTTTCCACAGCCACCTTGTGATCTACAATATGGGTTCAGGTAAGTTCAATCCATTTCTAGTAAGGCCCTTGATCATTGGTGACATGTAGGGGGTGCACACGGGTGCACATGCACCCCCTGAGCATGGCAGTGCACCAACGCCAGTGGTTTCTGCAGGTGGTCGCCAACCCCTGGTCAGCACTCACCACCTCCTCCCCACCACTGCCAACAGCACCAGCAGCGTCTGCAGGGGCTCACTGCTTACCACCACAGCACTCCTACCACCATGCTCCCGCTGCCACCAGCTCTGCTGTACTCCCCAGCTGCCAGGGGCACATGTTCACTATCACGGGCATGAACAACAACAGAAATGGAAAGAAAAACACTTTTCTAAGATCAGGAAGAGGAAGAAGTTGGGGTCCCTACTCAGCCCCCATCTATCTTTGTGTTTCATGCTAACTTCACTCAGAGACGGTCTAACACCTCCTCCCCCTCTCTCCGCAGTTTCTTTGAACCCATTATTTTGATTCAGGCCCAATGTACCTTGCTGTACAGAGTGTGTCTCTGTTCAAGGTTTGGGAGGTTGGGGGAGGAGGAGTTGCAGCTACTAAAAGCCTGCTGCTTCTTAACATCCATCCACCCTAACAGGCTTGGATAGCGAGGTTCAAATTTCTCCTCCGCAGAATTTAGTGAAAGCTGTAATTTATCACTTCCTGCATACAGCATTTCCAAAGACCTAACTGAAACTGTATTGTGTTCCTGTGCAAAGAAGTTTACACACTTTCTTCTCCCTTTGGTCACTGGACTGAATGCAATGTTACTAATTGACTCCTTGAAGAGCTGTAATATTTGACAGCAATTATTTTTTCCACCCAGAAATCCCAATGCAAATATGCACCACTCCTCAGAGCAGGGGTGGCCAATTATTTCGACTGAAGGGCCACTTAAAGTGTTTTGGTGAGCTGTCAGGGGCTACACATGTAAAATCTTCCAGAAGATATCATTTTATAGATAAAACACATCCATTATTTTTTATTTTAATTCAAAAAATATTTTTGTCCTGATTAATGTTTTTTGAGTAACATATAGAGAGACAATTGCATGATAGCTCAGAATTAAGTCTTACTTTTTATATTGGGAGGGGAGTGTCAGGGGAGCATGGGTGGGGTACCTGTGAGTCCGAAGGGCTGCCTGCACACTAGGTGCTGGAAGCCAGCAGGCTGCAGGTGGGGGAAGAGGCAGAGGGCACATGCAGGAGAGCTGATCAGGGAGGTGCAGGTGCAGTCCATGCCCTCCTTCCCTCCTAGCCTGTGCTGCCCCTGCAGCACTCTGCATGGAGATAAGTCCCATTTGCACCTGCCAGCCCCAGCCAGCATGTGTAGCTTCCCAGGGGAGCTGGTGCCCAGGTGCTGCTCAGCTTGTCTTATCCCCTGCATTCTTCTCCCCACCTCTCCTACCACTCCTGCCTCCAGCAGCACCTCCTCCTCCTGCCCCTGCTACACTGCTCCAGGTTGGGGGGAAGCTTCAGTCAGGCAGCTCCTGCACAGGGGACTCCAGCTACTGTTGGCCTGCTACCTGCAGGAGGCTGCTCATCCCGCTGGGTGGGCAGAGCAGGTGGAAGGCAGCCAGGAGCTAGAGCCTTGCATTCTGGGGCAGGAATCGCCTGGCTGCAGATCCCCACTCCTCACCCCCTGTCATACGTCCTACTGCCACCTCCAAGCAGCATAGCAGGGGCAGAAGGAGTAGCTGCTGGAGGCAGGGGGAGCCAAGCAGTACCCAGGCAGCTGCACCTGCACTGACAGAAGCCCCACTGGGAAGCTGCCCCATCGTGCAGAGCACCACAGGCCAGATCCAATCAATTGGCAGGTGCCCACATGCAACCCAGATCCAAACAGTTGATGGTCAAGATCTGGCCTGCAGGCCATATTTTGCCCACCCTTGCTCAGAATTATTATTGCCCTTTCACAGAGAGGGAAACTGAGTCATGGGAAGATGAGATGACTTGCCCAAATTTACATCAGGATATATTCTCAAGACTACAGAACACCAAGAACAAAACCAGATAGGAATTACTAAGACTCCATACCTCATGGAGCTCATGGAGGTATCTTGCTACAATTGCAAGGTTATTAGAAGTAAAAGATGACTTTTAACAAGTGAATCCTTAGAAGCTGACTGATCATTTTTTCAAAATGAAGAATAATTTGAAATGTTTGGAATCACTTCTACCTGTTTTCTTTGCCAATCCTGTATTCATGTCCTGAGGAAATGTCTCAGCCATCATAAATTTCCAAGACACCTCCCAAAGCCAAACTCCGTGAAATGCACCAAGCAATGTTCTCACAATATATGATCACTGATCTAGAACAGATTTTGTTTAGGATCACTGATTTACACCAAAGGTCCCCTTCTCAACCCATAAATTCTTGTTTAGTCTCTTGTTTATAGGGAGGCATTATGCCTGGTGACAAAAGAAGAGGATTGGGAGTCAGGACATCTGGGTTCTGTTCTTAGCTCTGCTACTGACCCAGAACATGACTTAGCAGAAGATGATCTGATTGTTAGGATGTTACTGGGATTTAAGAGGTCTGCACTCAGTTCTTGGCTGCCACAAATGTTCAAGTCTCTTACTCAGTCTTCCAGCTTATACAGAAGTCAATAGGAGTAGTACACACTTAAACCCATGCAAAAACCTTTCCAAATTCAGGACGGAGATGATAAAACTCTCCTATTTCCCTATTCTGAGCCTAAATTCATCTTTCTCTGTGGTAATCTATCTGGGGGATCTGTCTCTATACACTTTATGAATTCTGCTTGGTGGTGGAAACTCTGTGATGCAAATTCAATTTTAAAATGGGGCTAGGAACCTTCTCTGTTGCCATCTTCTTACCTCCAGGTTGGACTCCAGACTGACAATGTAGAGGCAATAATTAGAACAGCTTCCATCCCAGCGGACAGTGGAAGGCCAAAGTCTGGGAAAACAAATTATTTCAAAGTTCTCTGCAGAAAGCTGGGGTTGAGACTACTGGAAATTCCCTGGGGGCAGAATAAGGAAACTAGGTCTTGGAACAGCACTTAAAAATATTAAAGGCTGAGAAGTTGAGGAGGAGACTCAGTGACGTGGGAAGCCCGGACAAGAGGAACAAAATGAACTTTGCTTTTGTAGCACAGAGGATCCTTGGACCAGGGCGGGGTGATGTGGAGGGGGTGCAAGTGCACCCCCTGAGCATAGTGGTGCACCCCCCACAAAAGTCACTGCTTGCCACCCCGCTGCTGACACAACCAGCTGTGTTGGTTGGTGGTCCCCGGTTCCCACTGGCCACCACCGACGTTGCTGGCAGCAGCTGCAGGGGATTGCTGACCCTTGGTTGGTGCTCACCACCCCCTACCCCACTGCTGCCAACAATGCCAGCAGCGTCTGTGGGAGCTCCCCACTCACCACTGCCATGCTCCCACTGCTGCACTCCTGCCACCACCATGCATCCCCAGCTGCCGGGGTCACACGCTGTTCATGGCCAAGTAAAGGAGGAGCAAGCTGAGTAGAGATTGGAGAGGGAGGGGAAGACAGACAAACAAACATACTCTGCATAATTCAGTGGAGAAGCCATTAGCTGCAGGAGAAGGATCATAACATCTGAAAGGACTCACACTTTAACAGAGAAAGCTCCAAAGTTGTGAGTCAATGGAGGGTTTATCATTCTTTGCCTATTTTTACACTAACTAATGTAAAGAATAATGTGAAAGGCACAGGTTTTTGTGGGTGATATCTTTTATTGGACCAAAGGTATGATTGGGATATGTGGGAGGGCACTGGTGGTGCCTGCCACTGTAAGGGCTGAGCCAAAACAGCCATCAGGTGCTTAATTACAGTGGCCATTTTAGAACTCTGGCTGCCCAGATAAACAGAGCAGTTTGCTGGTGGCAGGCCAGGCAGAAACATTGCCTGGCTGCAAGGCTGAATGCAACATCTTGCTGGTAAGGCAGGAGCTTAAGGGGATGGTTTGGAGGCTCCTGGCCCTGGGCATGATTTAAACTGCACCTTGCTGGGAGTGAGTGGCCTGGTGTGGTTCCCAGTGGTGTGGGAGCCCCCAGGAAATGCCAGGCCTGTAACCACCCTGGTGAAAGGCAGGCTGGGGCATCTTAACCCCTAGCCCCCACAATACTGTGGGTACAAGGGGGCCAGGCATGGCTATGGCCACCTGAGCCCAAGGAGGGTGTAAGACCCAGACAGGGCCAGGCACAGCTATGGCCACCTGAGCCCCAGTGAGGGGTGGCCCCAGTAAGGGGGTGGAGATGAAGAGCCCCAGTGAGGGGGTAACCAGAAGGCTGGCAGCTCAGTATATATGTGTGCGTGTGTATAGAGTTGCCCTGGGAAGGGCCAGGGCAAGCCTGGCCCTGGTTGGGTAATTGGCTGGCCACTACCCCAGTGAGGGTCACGAGAGAGGTCCAAAAGATGGTGTCTGCCACCCAAGGTGTATGCTAGGTAAAGCCTGTGGCCAAAGGGGCCTGCTCCAAGAAGAAGCAAGGCAGCACAAATTGCTGATGCATGAAAGAGACCCTGTGAGAGGGGGTGGAGTGTGAAAGGAAGGCACTATGAAGGTGGGTGTATCTGAGGCCTGACAATGACGGCTATGTTTGGTCCAGCTGTAGGCCGGGAGCATTGTCATCTAGATGTCATCTGCGAGGCTTGGGCTGCGGTGTAGGGTAGGAACGGAGCTGAAGATAGCGCCCCCTGGCATTGGGGCAAGAATGGGCAGCCTCTCGCCTAATTAACACCATAATTATGTATCATCAAGGTGTGGCAGATGAGGAGGCGGGCAGTTGGCTCAGAAACAAGTGGGCAGGCCAATGACAGACCAGCCCCGAGAGAGCCGCCTGTTACAGGATAGATTTAAACAAGCTTTTGAATGCAGCACAATGATTGTGTTTAGAACCCTTGGTAAAGCTTGAGGGTTGTTGGTTGTAGCTGTGTTTATCTAAGGACATAGGTAGACAAGGTTCTTTGGGTAAATGTGGTATCTTTTATTAGACCAACTAAATAGTTGGAAGAAATGTTTTTTGCAAGCTTTTGAGCACAAATACCATTTGTCAGACACAGGGAGAATGTGACTCTCCTTATGACTCTCCCTATGCCTGAAGAAGGGTGTTTGTGTCTGAAAACTTGCAAAGAACAATTTTGTCCAACTATTTATTTGGTCTAATAAAAGATATCACACCTACCCAAAGAACCTTGTCTGCTTGGTAAAGCCTGTCCACTATTTCCAGCATCCCCAGTTGGCTAGAAGGCTGACAATGAGCTGATCTCACGCCTTCATCACCTCTTAGCTGAACTGAAGCAGTGTGATACATCTGGGCACACAACCTTTAGCCTGTAGAAAACTACAACTTATACAATATGCTGCAGTACACTTATTCAGCAGTGCTGGCTTCTGACAGGACATCACACAAGTTTTCTGGCTCCCCACGGATTTTCAGACCAAGCTGATCTTATGTTCAAGTCACCCTAAGTCTGGTCTGCTGAGTATCGAAAATACCACCAAAAGCTCAGTGATTAAAACTGTGGCCAACAAGTGATATCCTGCAGAATAATGCATCTCTGTATAACTAAGATAAAGCTCATCTATGCAGGAGGCAGAGCTTTCTTGGTGGACGGTCCGTGACTAAGGAATAACTTTCCCCAGGGACTAGTAACCATCCCAACCCTTACCGCCTTTTACCCCAAGTTTAAATTACATTTCCTTGACCTTCCTTCACTAACAGCTAAACAAGGCACTCCACAATACACATTTCACTCCCCTTAAGAGCTGCATAAGAGAACAAACAACGTGACAAAAAGCCAGGGTAGAGATGCACCTCATAGATTAACTGAATCAAGTGGCATAAGCTTTCATGAACAAGATCTTACTTTATGCCATGAAAGGACTTGCATAGAGCAGACTATCAAATGGAGAGAGTGACTTGAAAACAAAAGAGAGAAAAGAGGGAGGTGGGAGAGAGAGTTGGGAGGGGAACAGGGTTGAGACAGATGTTATTCACATTGCTTCATGCACTGTTGGAAGAAACTCAGAAATACTATTAATGAAATGGTGCTAGTGATGGTGGAGCAAACTGCAGCATAACTGCAATGAGAGACATAAATAAATCCCTCAATATGGGGTTTTCTTCAGTCCAAATGCAGCATAATGCAAGTCTCAGAGAGATGTGAAAAAGGTAAGTATCCGAACTCCCATCTTTAATCACTAATTTCTCTTTGATTAGGTTGCTAGTATGTGACTGTGCTTAGCAGAGGACTTTCTCAAAAGACTTTTCTCTCTTAATTATTATAGGTGCTCCTTAAAAAAAATATTTTGTGATCTTCAATATATTGTGAAAATAGAACACACATTGGGACCTGATCATCTGCAGAACATCTGGTTGATGCAGTAAGAGCAGCAAGTTTTCCAGTGCAAGGAAGGAATATTTGCCAGTCCCTTTGTGTTCTCAGCAGAAACAGTAGCAGCTGAACACCTCTTCCGGTACAAAGGCATTAATACATACACTGAGCACAGCAGAGGAGATAAGCAATGTACAAATGCTAAAGGTGGCTGAGAATGCTGTCCTGGTGTTGGAGGAATCCATCTATTAATAGTTCGATTATGAGAAACCATCTTAACATTGAATGCTGCATAGTACTGCATGAAAGTGCAACAAGCTCAGTGCTGGGATGGCAAAGCCCCCTTCTCCTGGCCACTACCTAGCCCCCACTTTGTTTCACCCCCTTCAGCTGCTTAGGATCCCCACCCTGTTGTCTCTCCTGCCACACCTTGGTGTTACAAGCTGGCAGGGAGGCTGCCTTTACAGGGCAATAGGAGTTTTGGATGGTAAGCCCTTGTCTAGGCTGCAGTCCTCTGGCCTTGTCTCCATTTACTATAGCTGGGCCCACTTTTCCACTGTCCCTGGACCACAAGCTCCCAGGCCCCAACTTCAGCCATGCCCTCAGAGCTCTCGGTCCCTGTTCAGGCTAGGGGCCCAAGTTCTGGGCCCCTGGTCTCACCTTCACAAGTTCTGGGCTTGTACCTCAGTCTTTTCTGTGTATCGTCCCTCAGCAAGCTCTGGGCTTGCACCTTGAGTCTCTGCAATCTGTCACTAGAGTTCTTCTGCCAACAACAGCACCTAGGATCTGGAGTGTCCCTGGGCACCCTGCTCAGTAGCCTTCTCCACCCCTATAGCCACAACCAGTCCTCTGGTATAAGTAAAAACAAAAAACAAAACATGAGCATCTACCCCAAACCAAAGAAGTCCTCCTCCCAGGATTAATCTTGCCCTGTGGAAACCCTTAGTCAAAGTGCCTGAGATACTTATCTATTTCTAGCTCAGGGTGCAGGGTTTCCTCAGCCCCGCTACAGCTCGGAGTCCTTCCTCTGGGCCATCCCAGCTAACTCCTTCCCAACGCACTGGCTTCTGCAGGTCCTATACCCCCACTCCTGCTCCACCTTGGGGCTTGTGCTTATAAATCACTTCCTGGGTCACCTAACCCTCCATGTCTGTCCCCAGCCACTGTTTGTACTTGGAATGGGCAGCTATTTCATTACAAAAAGCAATAGCAAAATCTACAGCACAAGATGCAAAACTGCAATCTGCCATGAATGACAGCACGGCTTTGGAAACAAAGAGTTCTGAACAGAACTGCTAAAGATTTTTTTTTCCTAAGGGATAATTTCACTTTTTTATCAGAAACCAAAAACCTGAATATTTTCATGTAAAACAAAATGTGTGAAAAATGCTGTTTTTCACCAAAAATACTTTTCATGGAAAAGAATGTGCACAACTTTCATGATGAAAATGTGGAGAGCTTTCACATACAAAAAGAAGAATGTCTAGCACAACAGATCCTGACAACAGGTATATCACATATATTAAAAATTAAATTAATTCAAATTTAAATGGCAGAGGTCTTTGTTCCTGCCACCTGGTCCTCTACCCAGAACACTTCTATAGGTTTATGAGTCTACTAGCCAATTGCCCATCAAAAATGATGGGGGGCGGGCAGGGTGGCTGGAGACAGCAGCCTGCATCAGGCCCTGCTCTCCCCCACCTTCGGGACTGGGTCTGCTCCCCCTCTCCCCCCACTATTTCAGGGCCAGAGCAGGGGCTGGGCCATCCCCACCCCCCTCTGTCTTCTTGCAACACCCCCCCATCCTCTGTTGCCACCACCTGCAGAGTCGGGGGGCCGGGGCCAGCGGCGTTGGGCTTGCTGTGGCCAGGGGTGGAGCCAGCACTGCTGGACCATTGACTCTTATCACCTGCTGGGCAGGGGACAGAGGCTCGGAGCCAGGCTCACTCCCCCCACCCTTGCCTCTGCTGCTTTGGGGCCGGGGCCACTTCCCCCACCCAGCCCTGTGCCTCCATTCCTCTTGTCTGGCCCCACCCTCCAAGTCGGGCCTGACCCTGTTGCCCCCGCCATTGCTTTGGGCCTGACCCCGTTCCGCCCCAGCAGTTCAGGTTTGGGGCCATTCCCCCTGTCCCCCCCTTGCTACAGCGGCCCTAACCCTGTTCCCCCACTCATGGCGCTGCCACCTCCTCCACAGAGTGGAGGGGTGCTCCCCCTTTCTCCCACTCCACCGCAGGCCTGGGTTCTCCCCACTGCTGTTGTGGGGCCTGGCGCACCCCCCCCCCGCCCATAACCTCCATTTTGGGGCCAGGCTGGGCCTGGCCTGCCCCCCCGCCCTCCTTGCCACTGCTGCTGCCACCTCCAAGCAGCAAGGCAGCTCCGTTGCTGCCGCAACCAGGGAGTAGGGCAGGGGCAGCAAGGACAACTCCACTGCACTGTCACCTCCTGTCTGAACACTGTATTCGCACTCTGATTGGTTGTTTCTGTCAGCCAGAGTGTGAATAAAGCATTATGGACAGACAGACAGACTATGGTTTTCATAATATTAGAATTAAAAGAGAACTGGAGAGTCTGGGTCCCTCAACATAAAGAAAAGCAGGGCATATTTTTAAATATGTAGGCCTTGGGTTCAATGTTTCCTAGCAATGATCTTTTTATTGGAGACATACAAACAGCTATCTTTCATCCCAGTTAACTATAGAGATCCAAGACCATGGAATAAGGTTTGGAGTAGCAATGCACCTCAGTATGACAAGTCCTGAGGCCAAAAAATTCAGTCATTTGGATTCTGCTTCAGCAAATCTAGCAGCAAATCTAGTTTGATGAATAGTTCAGTGTTGATTACAGATGATAGTTCCTGGATTTGACATGGACTTTGAGGGGTTTTGCCCTTCTCTGTAGTAGGAAGAATGACCCTCTTCCTTAGATGTCTCAAGTGCATTTTAATAACCCTTGCAGTGGTGAGACATTGACAGTGTTCTCATCCCCTGCTTCAGTTCTTGCAGGTTAAGTGTTCTTGTGTTTGGGGCAATATATATTAGTTGTTGGACCGGGTTGTTTGTGTAGTAGTTTTAGGAATAGGTTAGCCAAGCTCTTGTATAAATGATTCAGATGGGGTGATCCTACCTTGAACAGGTGGTTGGACTAGATGACCCCTGCAAGTCCTTTCTAGCCCTGCTTTGTCCAGGAAAGTGAGGCAGCATTGGGAAGGGACTGCCAAGTCATCCTTGAAGGCATTCAGCATGCAGTCTGAGTACAAAGACTAATGCATACAGACAGAGGCACTGACTGAACAGAGGAAAGAGAGGATCTGACCTCTCCTTGCTAAATGAGAAATAGCTGATGTTCTATGCCCTGTGGAAATCTATTTAGAGGAAATTTGAAAACATAGCCCTGCACTTACCGTGATATACGTGGAGGGTGCTCAACTGGTTACCACTTAAAACTCTTGCCAACAGCTGAGACAGTGGGCCAGGCTGGGCCTAGATCTGACTGAGTGCCCAATGAAAGGGGACTGGGCACTAAGACCACTGACTCACACGGAGGACTTTGCTCAAGAATGTGAAAAGAAGGATGGTATTGTTAATGAAAAAGTATAGGTAAGTAAAAGGGACTTAAAAACAAGCATTGCAGCTCTTTATGAATTGTGACAAGCCCCACTGTGATGTGAGCACCTGCAAATCTCTGATAGCAGCCTCATGTGCAATGCCTGAGGGAGTTGTCATTGCTGGTCAGGGCTCTGAAACAACCATTATGGCCGCATCCAGACAAGTGTGGATATGTGGTATGTGGTGCTGCAGACCCATCTGAGGCACCACACACTGCACATGCAGGCTTCCCCCATGCTGCTACCTTGCAGCACAGGGGTAATGGGGTTTGACCCTGAGAGATCCCGGGGTCAAAAAAAGCTATGCCAACAAAAGGCATAGCAGTGCAAATGGCGGCAGCGTGCATCACCCAAAACCAGAGCCTGGCCAGCTGGAGCCACACTCTGGCTGTTGGCTGGGCTTCCTGCCATGGCTGCAGCCCCAGGAGGCCCCCCAGAACCCTAGGTAAGGCTTCTGGGGCCAGCACAGTTATTGGCCTCAGCCTCCCTTACCCCATGTGGGGTAATCTGCTGCTTGCCAGAGCATACATGGCATGGGTGTTCCCCAGGGACAAGTAGCAGTAGTACATGGTGTGCCCCTGCTACTTGTCCCCAGTGAAACAAACATCTGTGGTTATCTGGACATGCCATATGTGCCTAGGCTATCTTGTTCCAAAGCCATCAGTGAGACTGTGTGGATTTTGGGAGTAAGGGTCTATACCACATGTCAAGGGCCCTTTGTAGGTATGAAGTTGGAGCCTGTGGGAGCTGTAAAATGAGTGAGTCTATCAAATGTGTGTATTTTGAGTTTGTAGGAAGACTCTATCGAGGGTGTCAAACATATAGCCTGATCCAGCCCACAGAACCTTTCCATTTAATCCACCAGTAGACCAGTGGGCTACCAGAAGTTGGGGGCAGGGATAGTGGGTCACAGAAATCAGGGTCTCTGGGTCCCAGTGGACATGGCCATTGGCAGTAGAGGTACAAATGATGCCTGTATAGATACAGCCATTTCTCATCCTGCAGCTGCCTAGCCTATGCTGCTCCCCTGAACACAGACTGCTGCCTGACCCAAGCCACCACCCCTAGACCCATGCTGCCACCACCACTGCATCCACTGCAGTCGCTACTGGCCACATTTATCTGGGCTGGAAGGACCTCCCCACAAATCTACAGGGCCCAGAGAGAGTTTGTCACCCCCTACTCCATATCATTTAAAAGGGAAGATTTTGCATCTGTTGTCAGAGGTCAGAATTAAATGGGTGTTTTTGGTAGAAGCAGAATGAATGTTGAAGGTAGAATTAAATAATCTGTTTTGTGGGAAGCTGCAGAATTAACTGATACTGGAAACAACAGCTGGTCTGTTTCCAGACAGCAGTGGAGTTTCAGCAGTGGGCTGGGCTGTCACTATTACAGTGACTATATATGAAGCATAAATGGCATATTGAATCCATATGTGGAAGTACTACTGCACTCTGCAGGCAATACTGAATTATTAATGGATGTGAAATGGAAGTTAAATGGCATACATTTTCCAAATTATGGCCCCTCTTTCACATCCAGCTACCCTTTGCTCCATTATGGTTGCTAAGTGATTCAATCGCCTTTTACTACAAGAGTTTAAATGACTTCTAGCTTTGTACTATGCCTATGGGTATTAATGGAATACTTTGTTCTTATCTGCAGTCTTTCATCTGAAGATCTCAAAGCACTTTATAAACATGAATTGACCCATGCAACATGCTTGAGAGGTGAGTATTTTGATCTTGATTATCCAGACTGGGAAACTGAGGCTTGACCAGGATCACACAGCAGGTTAGTGACAGAGCCAAAAAATAAAAGCCAGGAAACTGGGCACAAATGACCAGAACTCACCACTGAAATCACGATCTCAACAACTATCAACCACTGTCATGCAGTCTCATAGCCTCTCCTTAACAGGCTTACCACAGTTAGACATTGCTCAGTTTCCATTAGAATGTGCCAAATGAGAGAATTCAACTGCTGTTTTCTAATCAGACCTAGGCAGTCCAAAGTTTTATGGAACTGCTTGTGTTTCAGTTTATTACAGCACAACTATTTGGAAGGGTCTGAAGAAAATTAGCTGAAAGCAAGTGGAGCACAACAGGCTACAACCAGGTGGAATAGCTACTTCAAATTTTCTAATTGCTTTTCAGAGAATAAATGACTGCATTAGTTGTCTTAAGGTAAGGCAATCTTACAGCAGAAGTCTTTTGGGAACATGCTGTAGAATCCTAAAATAAGGAGGTAAAAGGGCAAGTAAGACATCCTTTCCCCTCACCTCCTCCCTTCTGCAATTGGTTGACACACACCTCCTATCCCACCCTGCTTGCTGAAGGAGCTTACTACACCTCTGGCACTGCCAGGTACTACCAGTCTGAGCACTGCAACATTTGGTGGCTAGGCCGCATTGCAGAGGGCACCAGGACCAACTGTTGGGAGGAAGAGAGATTGTCCCACTTTGGGGACTTTCACGGTGAAGAAGGTATATTAGTGTTGAGCAACTTTTCCACGTAGTTTTGGAAGTGTAAGCAGTACTGCAGAGTGAGTTTTTACAAAGCTCAAGAATAGCAATGCAAAAAGCCAAGAACACACAGAGATCAGGAACAAGTACCTAAGTCTTTGCTGAGATAAGATAATGGCTAGGGACAGACATTCAAAAAGCCTGAGACTGAATTGATTCAATCTTTGCAGGTAAGTTTATCCTGGTTTGCAACTGCACAGACGTTCCCTCTGGACTGAGGAAATGCAGGCACATGTTTGCAGTGGCTCAGGCTAGAAGCTGGGGGCACTAGAGCAGCCCTCCCTCTCTTTCATAATGCTGAATTGAGGGGGTGTATGGCCAGGGGATGCTCTGATTAGGAAGGGGTTTAAACCTCCACCCTAGCCTATACAGTCCCAGGCTTTTTCCTGCTCAAGGAGTGGGAGTGTTACCTGACCTCAGCCCCCCACTAGCACTCTGAGGCAAAGGTGGGGTGTGCAGTGCATGCATGTGTTGATGATACTGAGCTTTTCAATCTCCCTCTCTCTGTTTCTTCATACTGTCTGCAAACCTGACAGTCAAGGGAACCAGCAGGGTGCTGATAACACAGCATTTATCAGCCCATCAACAAAACAACAGCCTCTCTCATTAGTTCAATCCAGATGTGCTTGGTGAACTCAGACTGGTGGGGTGGTGTAGTGTCCCACGGGAGCGGGGGCGGGGTTTGCAGCCTCTCAGCAGTGTGACGGAGGAGGGGGAGTGATTGTTACAAGAGTGCTCTGCCATGGCAGAATCTGTATATCAGTAAATACTTAAGAAATGTAATGCCACTTGAAGATGTGGGGTAGGCAGCAGTGTTTACAAATTTTGTCTGACTTATGAATGGCTTTTAGCATGCAGCATTTTTCATGTAGTGCTAAAGTCATGACAGTGCTAAAGTCTCTGAAGAAAACTGTGCGTGCATTGACCCACTTCTTTTTTAGTCTAGCAGGATTCATGTACAGTATCTTTATAAGGTTAATATAAAAGACAAATAAACTAAAATACACCTGACTGCCTCCTTGATTTCTCTAGCAGTGGAACCTGACCTGCTTCAAGGCTTCTAGCCCAGTTCCCATTTAGCTGAGGGAAATGCCATGCAACAGAGAATCACAGAAAATGAGGGTTGGAAGGGACCTCAGGAGGTTATCTAGTCCAACCCCCTACTCAAAGTAAGACCATCCCCAACTAGATAATCCCAGCCAAGGTGTTGTCTATCCAGGACAAAAATCTCCAAGGATGGAGATTCCACAACGTCTCTGGGTAACCTGTTCCAGTGCTTTACTACCTTCCTCATGAGAAAGTTTTTCCTAATATCCAACCTAAACTTCCCTTGCTGCAACTTGAGACCATTGGTCCTTGTTCTGTCACCTGCCACCACTGAGAACAGTCCAGCTCCATCCTCTTTGTAAGCTCTCTTTAGGTAGTTGAAGGCTGGTATTCAATCTCCCCTCAGTCTTCTTTTCTCCAGACTAAATAAGCCCAGTTCCCTCAGACTCTCCTCATGACTTATGTCCTCTCATCCCCCTAATCATTTTCATTGACCTCTGCTCAAATGTAATGGGGGCCCACAACTGGACACAGTACTCTAGATGTAGCCTCCCCAGTGCCTAATAGAGGGCAATAATCGCTTCTATAGCAGACACCCACCAGACCAGGAGGATGAGGTGGATGAAGCTTTCTTCAAACAGCTGGCAGAAGTTTCCAGATCACAGGCCCTGGTTCTCATAGGAGACTTCAATCACACTGACATCTCCTGGTTGGGGACAACTTCCTGGTGCAAGTGTTGGAGAGACCAACTAGGGACCATGCTCATCTTGACCTGATGCTCACAAATAGAAGAATTGGTGGGGAATGTAGAAGTGGATGGCAACTTGAGCAGCAGTGACCAAGAGATGGTGGAGTTCAGGATCTTGAAGAAAGGAAGGATGGAGAGCAGCAGAGTAAGGTCCCTGGACTTCAGAAAAGTAGACTTTGACTAACTCAGTGAACTGATGGGCAGGATCTCCTGGGAGATCAGTCTGAGGGTGAAAGAAATCCAGGAATGCTGATTGTATTTTAAAGAAACCTTACTGAAGGTGCAGGAATGAACCATTCCAATGAGCAGGAAAACTAGCAAGTATGGCAGAAGATTAACTTGGTGCTATGATGGTGATTGTAGTAAACCCTTATGCTCCAGCACAGCCACATGGTATCGGATTGGTATCTTGTTTTCCCATGGGTCTTGCTGGATAGCTTATAGGAAAACATCTGAAAAAGGGGGTGGCATTTGTGCAGCAGGAATGCAGACAAAGGAATAAATTTAGCCATCACAATACTGTAATCAGGTGGTCTGCTCTTCTAAGGGCTAGGGGTCTGAGGCAAATCAACTCTATTCTGAGGTAGAACCTCATGAAGAACTAGTTGTAGCCTGGTACCTTGCACAAATTTAGGTGATTGCCAGATGAGCACCTGCTTTCTAGAAATGCTGGAACAGGGCATTTGAGGGAAGGGAACTAGAGGAGCAGGGTTTTTTTCTAGATGGCCCTGGCCTGGATCTGGATCTCTAGGAGGATGGCCTGTAGAAGGACTGAGAAAGAGTTGCTAGAAGCAAGCAGGCTCTGGAAAGGAAGCCTCCAAGTCAGGGGGGAAGGGCCTGGTTTAATTGTTGGATTTATTTTAAACTATTCACTGGGGGGGCTTTGAAGATTGTTGGTGTTTTCTAGTAAATGAAACCCTAAGAAAAAGGGTCTGTCCCTGAGCTGGGGAGAGCTAGCTGTTTATAAGGCCTAAGCAGAACCCCAAGAAGGGAGTCTTTTTCAGGGCACTGATGATGGTCACCTGCCAATCTGCCAGTGGATGCATTGCTGCTTTCCTTGTGAAATCACTTACTGTATGTGGGCAGTAGCTGGTTTAGCTATCATAATGCATTGTGACTTTCAAGCCATTCCTTGTGACAGTCTGCTTCATGATTGTTACTGCTAACCCTTTCAGTACTGTCATGTATTATACACAACTAATTAAATGCTTTTTTCAGATAGGCAGCAACTAAACTGTTGTGAAAACAGCTTTTCAAGGCAGAGCAATGCAGCAGTTAATCAGGATGGAATCTGGGATAACTACATGTTGCTTGGAATCCTTGATAGCTGCTTATACCAAGTGATGTAAAATGACAAATATTTATCCATACTCAGCAGTCCTTTATCTTTCCACTGTCATAAGGCTTTAACAGTCTTGCTTTTAGGAGGAAGAGTGTAAGTAGATACTATATAAGGGTAAAAACTGGTTTGAGCAGCTGTCAGCTTTTGCATTTGCAACATTCTTTGGGAATCAAAGGATAGAGAATGGGGAGGGGAGAGTGAAATGTAAAGGTAGTCTATATACACCCAGGTCCCAGAGAACAGAATTAGCTTGCAAAGGGCAATCAAAGGTGATTCTGTCTGGAGTACCTGCTTACAATAGTATTATCATAGTCTTCCTTGCAAAAGTGAGATTTAACCACAGGTTGGCTAAATCTGGCTATAAGCTTTAATATTGTCTTAGTCCAAATTATATATGGCAGCTACTTTGTATTATGCTACTAGCAAGTGGTTTAAAGATGGATTAGAAGCTCCTCTACCACCATCTTCTGCCACAGTAAAACCTTGATTGGGCCATGGCTATCCCTACTCCCAAATCTCAACATCAAACATCAGGGGCTCTTGGTATTACATACATCTATAAACTACATTGGGATCCCCCCTCACCCAATGTCCCTCCTAAGCTCATAGCCCCTTTTCCTGCAGGCAGTCTGTGCCTGTCTTCTAAAAAGCTTAAATTCCCCCCTTGTCTCAGCAAATATATTAAAGTGTGTGTGTGTGTGTGTGTGTGTGTGTGTGTGTGTGTGTGTGTGTGTGTGTGTGTGTGTGTGTGTGTGTGTGTAAAACAAGGAAATCATGGAAAGACCCTCATACATGCTGAAGGGCATGCTCTTGAGTGTTACCTTTTGGAGATGCCCCAAGGCAATGCTCAACCTGGGCACCTATCCAAAGAGGCCTGCCAGCATTGTAGGACCTGCAAGCTGGCTGGGTCCTTCTCTCACAGTTTGGGTGACCAAAATGATGCACTACACCAAAGCACATACCTATACTGGAGCAATCCCTAATATAGGTAAAGTGCTGTGGTGCACAGTGAGACTTGAATGGGGTGCTGACTCCAAGAACTTACTGCCATGTTTTATCAATGCAGCTGGCATAGATTCAAATAAGAACAATATAGACAGGGCCCAACTCTCCCATTTAAATGTCTTTGCAAGCTTCCATTTACACCACCATACTAGGCATACATTTGACTCTACGGTGCCAGAAGTAAGTCCAATACTTTTCCCTAAGAAAAAGAGAGAGAGAAGGGTCCCCAAACTGGCAGTGGTCAGGCAGAGTCAGGGGAGAGACTGTGTGCATTACAACAGGGAGGAAACTGGCTAAAATCCCAGTGTGGCCATGGAAGCCACAATACCGTTGCCGCTGTTAGGGAAGTCTGACTGTGGGAATGCAGGCAGCTGGTCTCACTGGGTAATGCTTGAAACGTTTCGAGTTTATCAGAAAGAACACAAGAATACTAGGTAAAGAGAAAGAACTCACACTAGCAAAAGCTTTAACAAAAGTTAATATACAAGAAACAATAGTATGACTTGGCTAGCAGTGTACCTAACACTTCATCTGACAACATTAATACAGTGAAGAGACAAGAGCATAGGATCACAGGAAAGTGACTGGAAGGGACCTCACAAAATCAGCTAGTCAAGCCTCTGCTCAAGGCAGGATTGTCTGTCACTAAAACACCACAGCCAAGTGTCTGTCTAACTTCTCTTGAAAATTTCCAAGTCTAGAAAAAAGAAGAGAGCCGTGTATCTAATGCATAATTTAAAAACAGCAAAAATGATACATCAGATCAAGAAATTGTAATAGCAAAAGCAATGAAAGTTGTGACAAAACACCATGCCACCACTAGGAATAATGTCCAGCAATAAATGTAGAATGCAGAAGATGCCACAAGAAAGGACACTTTGTAGGGGTGTGCAGATTATCTACGCTTGTGGAAATAATTCAGGAAGGGGAAATAGCATCAGAGAACAACAGGTCTGGGTTTCTAGGAAATATATCCTCAATAGAAGAGATAATACCTTGGTACACACATAGACATTTCAATAGTTAAATCATTAAATTCAAAATAGATGCTAAAGCTTCAATAACTGCAAACTCTGTAAAAGATTATAATCAGTCCTGGGGTGGAGACTGAAATATTCCCATAAAATTCTGTGAGGGGCAAGTAATACTGCATTTAGAGATTGTAGTCAACTCCAAGGAAAACTGGAAAAAGAAGGAAAAATTTGTCGCAACCTGTGTGACACAAGGGTTAACAGTTCCCTTACTGATATTCCCAGCAATACATGGATCCTCTCTAGCTTAACTTTTCATGAGAAGACAACTTAGAATGCCATTACCTGTGGTACCAATACAGTTTAAACCTAGATGGGCCAACCTGAAGGAATATAAAAATTAAGATTTTGAACTAACACTGTACAAGCAAAAACTTCAGTATTAAGCACTGAGCAAAATCACTGCCAGACCTGCTGCCAGAGGACAATTTGGCTCAGAAGCTCCCAACTGTCTGGAACTATTCAAAATATGGAAAACACTTCTAGATCCTATGCCAGAAGATGCCAGAAGGCTTTTTCCTACAAAACAATGTTCATCTTCAATATCTTCCATCTTAACAAAAAGAGGATCAGACACTAATATGAACAGGTCACAAAGTGAAAATGAAGTCCCTCCTCAAGGAAGTCTTCAGGAAAGCTCAGCTGGAAGGGAAGCTCTTCAGAAGTTAAAACAGGGTTGGGAAACCTGAGCACATCTCCTCAGACACTTAACCACTAGACATTCATGTTCTTAGGTTGGTTTAGCAATGTCAATAGATCTAAGGGTTATATGTTATTGTTAATCTTTTATAATGACTTGTAATCTAATCTTGTTGTTTGTAAAGAAAGGGTAATGTGGAATGATCACAAAGTCTTGATCATTCACACCCACTAGAGAGGATTAGAAGGCTGTACTAGGGGAATAGTAATACATTTTGGTCAATCTCTGGATGGAGCCAGATTATGACCCACACTACGGCTCCATGTGTGTGTCTGTAACTCATACTATCCTCATGACTTTTACTTCCTTTCCTTTCTCCTGATTGTAACTTGTGTGTTCTTTCATAGGATTTAATTCATCATTAGTTGGAGTCAGACTGTAGACTAGGGCAAGGTTTTCACAAGCAGAAGCCTAATCTTAACTTTCACGATGCATAAGTAGGCAACTAGGGGAGGGATCATTCAATAAGCAGCCAAGTGACTTGATAGTATGGGTCCGGTTGATTTTTAATAAGATGTATACAATTAAGTTACACAAAGGCCTCTGAAAATCTCACCCCTATAAACCAACATATGGGCTCCTGCTTTTGAAAATGTTGTCTAAAGCTTGAATTGTAAAGCTATTTTTTGTCTCTAAAATGAGGAAGCAGGACCTGCCAGTCTTTAATTGCAGCTGATTTTCAGAATTGCTTTCCTCTTTTTCTTCCTGAGTTTCAAGAAAAAAAGTCTCATTAAAAAGAAAGGGAGAGATTTGAATGGTACTGACCTTTCTAATTATTGGAAACAAATAAATCAAGAGATGCCTTCTGGGATGTTAAATAGTGTCTTTGGCTAAGACGGACTGCTAGGTAATTGTTCATCAGCTTTTCACTCGATGAATTATCTTGCTACTATGGATTGCAATATTATTCTGAACTTGTATTTATGTCTCAGAGACATCCTGCAATATCTTAACTTCTGTCAAAAACTGTGTTTTTGTAGTGAACTAAGCTAGGACAGCAGCCAACATCATTTTTAAACATTACCAGAAGGGCTGGCAAGGATCCACCACTAACTCATTATAGTTCCTCCATACCTTCTGCTGGGGATGGCAGTTGGCTTTTTTTGGGATCCTGACAGAGAATTTAAATTAAAAGGGGGGAAAAAAACCCTCTAAAAAATAAAATTCCTGTATGTATGTGTATATTAAAAAATGTCAAACATGCCTCCCAATATAGACAAATAGCTGTGTTCTCTGTAGCATGAACTGCTTTGATTGAAAACACATTTGGTAATTGAATGAGCCTCTGTGCTGATGACATGATTATCTGACATGTACGCAAGTAAGAGCTATAACCTTTGGGATCTTTCCCTATCTAGAAGAAATGGCAAATATCCCCTCAGGGCTGCTTCAGTTCCTTTAGCCCACTCCATTGAGTAGAAGGACATCCAGTATGCACAAGGTCACAGACCTGATTGCAGAATGTGATGACTTGGTGTCTGTCAGAAGTTCAGATGCAAGGACTGGAGATCTTTGGGGCCCCTTTCTATCCTGCTTCTTCCCCTTGAATCTAACCCACACTCAAATTTGAACCAAATTATTCAGCTAAAGCAATTTCTGTGACCGCAGTACTGTATAGGCAAGCATTGATTCTGTAGTTCAGAACAGGCCATCCACCCAAGTACTGAGAATTTGGGACTTAGGCTTTTATATGCTTCAGTCATTTCTGTAAAGTGGATTTAGGCTTTAAAAAAAAAATCAAATCACCTACGCACTTTTGAAGACGTTGTTCCATGTAACTCTCACTCTATCACATGTTCTATCAAAGACCATGTTAGCTATGGTTAATTTGTCTACCTTGTCAACTATTTGCTTGTTTTCATACTGAGACTAAGGAGATTTTCCCCCTATCTTATGTTTGAATAGTGTTAGAGGAAGGATAGTCCAGTTATTTGAGTGTCATCTCTAGAACTTGGGAGAAGAATGTCCAGTTTCCTGTTTTACTACAAATTTGCTCTGCAACCTTGAGTATGTCACTTAGTCTCTCTGCACCTCTGTTCCCCAGTGGTATAATAGAGATAACACCACTACTGTACCTCACAGAGGCTTGTAAATAGGGATGGCTGGGAATTTTCAATCAGCAACTGCCCAGCTTGAAAAAAAACTGAAACTTTTCACAAGAAACTATTTTAATTAAGCTTTTGCCAGGAAAAAAATCTTATGTCCAGGATAGCATTTCTGGTAAAAACCAGAGAAACCCTCCCACTAGAGAATAGGAAGAACCCAACTCTTACCCCTTTGGATGCAAAAAACCCAGGTTCAAGTCCCTGCGCTCTGCCTGAATTGTGGCATGGACTGCAAGTAGTCACCCTCATTCTTCGACCGTAATACCCACCAGACTGAGGTTCTGTCAGTTTATCCTTTCATAGCTGTTTCACGTTGTATAAATACATATTTATTGGACCATGGCAAGAGAGACCACTTATATATACTCACATAGTTACAACACTCACCTAAGATACAAGACCCTCAGGTTCAATTTGCTGTTCAAAATGAATCTTTTAACTACTGGGCTACAGGTTATTCTGGGGCATTGTTTACTCTCATATTCTGTGAAAAACTTTAAAATGTTGCTGGTTGATTGAGAAGTAGAACAAAAAAATAGCTGAAATTGCCAGCACTGTTGCAAAGCATGAAAAACAAGCTCTGGTTGTGCAGTGTCCAGGTAGTATAGCAGTGGAGACCATATAGGTACATAGGATAGAAAGGTTAGAGGGTGAGTATTGTTTCCACCGAGAGTAGCTGAGGCTGGTTGTTGCTTTGTTTGTAATGCGTACGACATCCTTTAAGCCACAGAAATGGGACATGATATATTATTCTACAAATAAATCCTACATCTGAAATACACAGATGAGAATCTCTCTAATCTATCTGGCTAGTTATGATGAGCTCCTCACCATGGCATTTGAACATCTAATCTCATAGTTATGCAGAATAAGCTCAGATAATGGAAGAGAAACAGGAGGCATAGATCTACATTAAAACATTAGCATTTTATTTGAACTAAGGATATAGCTACACTGCTTCTGTGGTACCCTTGAGCACAGGAGTGAAACCAGTCTGGGGATCTCTCCCTGCAAACGCTCTGAAGACCTCTGCCACCAGTGTGGTTGAGAGTAGCTGTGGGGACATTTCTACAGTTGTTTTACTCACACATGCCCAGATTTGGTGTGTGGTAGAGTAACTGGGTGAGGTATTCTCAAGAGCATCCTTCATCAAGAATGCCAGGGATGTGGTGTAGACTTATGCAGAACCTTTCAAGGCATGTACCCCAGAAGCAGTTATCCATTGTGACAAAATGTTACAGTGGTAAAATGCTCCCAGAAATACCCTTGGGTTGTGTAAGCTTATTGGTCCCCTATTCTGCTGAACAAATATGCCCAGGTTATTAATTTGCCCAGAAATCATGATTTACCACAGGCACTTCAGGAAAGTAACCAAAAAAAAAAAAAAAAAAAGGGCTTACCACAAGGAAGAACAGATAGTATAAAAAAAGAAAAAGTAATCAAATTCTTTGACAGCAGAGTATGGTAAAAACAAAGCTGACAAAATACTTATCTTATTATTCAGACAACCACCTGGCCCTCATAAATATTCCTGTGAAAATCTCCCAGGGTCAGCATCCCCTCAGTCACAGCTAGCTACCTCAGCCAGGAGCATTGCAGGGATCTCTGTAGCCACCCACTGAGGGTCACCACCTTGAGACCATCCCACACAACCTCCCCCCACCTACCTTCAGGGAAGCCAGAGAATCCTCTAGTGTTTCTACCTGTGGATCCAGGACATTCAACTTCTCATACCAGTTGGTCAGCTATATTCTTCTCCTTTCTATTAACAACAGTGTAAATCCTTGACTGACTCCACCGATTTCTGTGCATGTGTGGCGGGGGTGTTGCCATGGGTAAAAACTTACCTGAGGGACAGGAGCTGAGAAAAGCATGGCGCTTGTGGGATACTGCCAGGGACCGGAAGTGTGGCGAGAGAGGAGCCACCACAAAAGAACATGCCATGCCGGAACCAGAAGGAAAAAAGCCACAGTGGGCCACGGGAGAACTGGCGCAGGTACTTGCACTGATGTGGACCCGCTTTATGGTGGTGTGCCGATGCCGGTTCACCAGCCGGCCCCCTGGAGGGAGAATAAAAATCCCACCAAACAACGAGCAGGGAGGACCAGATGTGGGTCCTCCAGAAGGCCCAGAGCGGCCAGGAACAATCTGTAGCTCCTATGAGAGCACGTGGTGGCAGCCCCAGGAGGGGGCATGCCTAGACAACACTGGCTCAGCACAGCCTAAGTTCTTACCTGGGACAAAACCCTGGACCCTGAACACAGCCAGCTAGGAGTGGAACACTGATGAGCCTGGATAGAGGAAAAAAAGAGGAACCTTAAGCTCCTGTGATTCAAAACCAAAAGAAAAGGGAGCGTACCTGGGAACAAGGCAACCAGAGATGGATAAAATTACAAGTTTGGCTAACGTGAGGCCCAAAGCCAGACAGTACAGCATCCAAACTGGACTTTGAAACTAGGAGGGCTAAAGCCCTTACCATGACAAACAAACTTTGTCTTAGTTGTGACTTGAAATTAACATCTTTGGTTGGCGTAAGGTGTGGTGTAGGGCAGGCAGCGCCCCAAAACAGGAAACCAGGCAAGAAGACCGAAGGAGAGAACCAGGGGAGGCGGGACTTTAAAACATCCTCCCAACAATAACCAATACCAACAAGACGTGGCAGGTGAGAATCCCTGGGGAACTTTCAAGGCATCTGCCTGGATGACAAGCAGCACCCGAAAGGCCAGAAAGAGCAAAGCACGCAAGCGAGTGACACGGGAGGTTACAACATGACTGCAGATTTATACCAGAGTAACCAAGATAAGAATTTGGCCCAATGAATTGCAGTTTTTCAAGTTACCAGAAATATAAGAACTGATCCATGCACCTGTGGCAAATGGGGTTTCCTGTCTTTCCTGCCCAGACCATGGGGGCTAGATCTGATGATCACAATAGATCCCTTTCAGCCCTAAACTTCTGTGAATATGTGAAATGATTTTCCATTTCAGGTCTAGGGTAAACTAGATGGGAGAACAAGGATTCCACAGGCTACTTCTTTTGTAGTGTGGAAATAAAGGGTCAAACTTTGGCTGTCTTTGAGAGAGGCTTGTGAATTATTTATCCTCTTTTCTTAATGGAAGAAAAACATATGCATACTGCTTGCACTGAAGGTACAAACTACACCTTTGAAAATCCTATAACAGCCCTCTGCTTTTTTCCAAGTGTGAGCATCACCTGTAGAAATGGGAAAGGAAAAGTTGTGGGAGGGGGGGAGAAAGAGCAAGAAGCGTGAGAGCATTAGGCCAGGGAACAGGGAAGTAGATCACCTTGGAGTATGATGCATGTCGAGCTTCTTGGCAGTTGTTCCTTATACATTTGCAACGGGATACTCTGACCTGGATCTATCCCAGTTGATCCAATTTCTGGACATTCATGTTCAGATCAAGACAGCTAATATTCTACAAAACAGACCTGCTTGCAGTATAACTGTTAGTAAATGACCATGCAATTGTCAGATAATAACTCAAATGGAGTTCAAACCTTTAGCTCTGCTGTTCTGATCATGAATCATTTGCTGAATAGGTGGCTATTTTTGCTAATCTGACATCAGTGTGACAGCAGCCTGTGCAGTGAACTATTGTGCAATCCCCCTTTTGTAAGAAGCTAACTTTCCATTCCAGATTTAGCTAACTTTTAAACTATCCAAGACTAAAATACATGATTGGTGAGACAATGAGACTCATTTTTGGTACTGATCTCTGTAAGGCACCCTGGAGAATACTTCGTATTTCAGACATTTTTCTATTGAAACATGACATAAATTAAATGGAACTGCAGTAGAGGATAGTATAATTTGAGACATAAATTTAACCTCTACTGCATTGTGTTACATCTTGGAGAACCATTAATTCCATGGATGAAGTACAGGTCTAAATTATCACCATTACTTTCAAAACTTTTCCCTGTAAATATTTACTATTAAAGTTTTTTCACTGGTGAATATTTTATATTATTCTTTACAAATTCTTGACTTTAGATCGTAATGATTTTTTCATGAAACATCTAAGGCAACTTGTTTTTTATGGAAATAATTTGTTGTATTTTTCTAGTACCTTCCACTTGAGGATTTGAAAGTCCTTGTTCACATTCATTAATCAAGCTATAAAGGCACTGTATAGGTTTTTTATTTTTTTAGGGAGCTAAACTAAGGAACAGAGATAAAGTGGTCACACAGTGAGTCACTGGAAGTCAGAAATAGAACCCAGGAATCCTGACTCCATGTGTCCCACTGTAACCCCTAAACAGAATTGACCCTATTTGTTTCTATTTATTTTAATAGAAATTCTGGCCCGGTTAGATATTTCACATCATGATTCTCAACATTATTCAGTGTTTGAGATTATGATCAACAAATTGATCTAGTGAAACACAAGAACATCTCCTTCCTCTCAGTCCTGCTATTTCCTTACAGCTATGGAATAGAAATCCAGTGCAGGAAAATATAGCAGTGGTAATGTCCAAAAGCCATGCTGGAAATAAAAGATGCGGTCTAATATTTGAGGATTAAAAGTATTGGTTTATGGGTAGAAGTTGGGTAGAGATAAAAAGCAGAATAAAGGCTGCCCATGGGATTGTGGATATAAATTTTCTCACTTTCAGTTATCTATTGTTACAGAAGTGCCCAAAACAGTGGATTTAGCTACACATTTCCCAATTGCTTTCTCATTTCAAGTAAAAAGGCTTTATCAAAGAAATGTATTTATGTTAATGGGTGAATATAACATTTTGAAAAGGGGTGTGCAGAAGGTGTGGTGCATCATCAAACAACACAACACATTCTTCTCCAGTTAAACAAGAAGCTAGAAGCTTTAATAATGTGCTAGTGGCCTAGGGCTATATTATGCACTTTAAGATTAAAGCAAAAACAAATATAACTGTGTTGAAATGTGTATTAATTTGCTATATTATATATTATGTATAAAAACAACAAACTAGGCAAAAATAGCATAAAAGTTGCATTAGTCCTGTAGTCATTATAATTATATTTACATCTTTTCTTCAGATTCATAAAACAAATCTAGCTTTCTAGGGCATCTTGACAGAGCAACCAACTCACTGAAATTTATTTTCATACCTGAGTTAAATATTCACCTGAGTTAATGGTTTTAGCTAAAGCAAAAAGAATTTGCGGGGTTATGAAATAAGAGCTACATTACCTGGAGTAACTTTTAAAACTGCTGCATTTGGGAAAAGTCACCAGTTCTAGAAAACTCTTTCATTATTCCAGTTTGTGTTAAAATGATTGCATAAAGAGAGTGACAATAGTAATGAAAATTAATACAGTATCATTTGCAGTATATCCACATAATGTAAAATACACAACATTCTCAATTCCCACTAACTTCAGTGGAACTTGATGGTGCTCATTACTTTCCAGCAATTTTTCAGAAGGAAAATCAACTGGAATTGACTCCTGATTCACTGAAGAGAAGGGAGTGTCTCTGCACAACACTACATCTAGGAAGCTTTGAATTCTTTTATGACAAAAAATTTGGGTTTTTAACAGATAAAGCAACAAACTTTCTGGTAGTTATATCCATAAGACAGTCCTGGGTGTTCACAGACTTACGCAAAAGGAGCCTATACCATTTCAAATCCTGGTGTTACGCACAAGCTAACTAGCTATGCTGTTTCCTGCTTGGGAGGTAACTGGTAGCCCTTCACTGAAAACAGAATCGTTATGTTCATTGAGGTGTCTGTCTAGGACAATTCACTCTGCCTTTCAGCAGAACTAGTTAATATTGTTGCCATTCATACAACACTGAGAGGAAGAGTTCAGCAATTACAGAAAACCACAGGCTAGTGTTGATACAAGATCAGTCTTTCAATTTCAGGACAACTGTCCTGTTCCAGGGAGTCCTTGGGAAGCCTGAGACAGTGATTCAGGTCTGTCTGGGAAAAACTGGGAAGGTTGTCTGTTTTATTGTTAAAATGTTGAAATGTTCCCATTGAGCCTCGTAGATTCATAGATGCTAGAGTCAGAAGGGACCTCAACAGACCAAGTCCAAGCCCCTGCTTAGGCAGGAAACAGTGCTGGGGTCAGATGACCCCAGCCAGATGCCTATCCAGCCTCGCTAAAAGCATCCCCTAAAAACAGGGGATGTGGGATGTGTTTTGGGAGTGTACATAGGCAAAAGGAGTGTGGGAAAAGGATTCCATGTCACCCCCTAAAGGGCAGCAATGTACAAGGGCTTCTGCTTCCATACATGGGAGTTGCTCGTTTGTTACTTCATGTTCTACTTTCTTCTATGTCTAGGCCCCCTTGCTAGATTATATTTCCCATGATGTACCACCTCTCCTCTCCAAAAGGGGAGGTAGAATGCATCATGGGAAGTGTAGTGTGATCAGGACACCTGGCCATTAAAAGTTTGAGACTCTTGAACTGCAACTCCCATGAGTGACTCTAATTACAATGTGACATTAATATTCCAGGATTTGTCCAAAATATTTCAACGTTTGAATTTTTGACATTTTTTTTCCAAGGGAGAGAAAATGTTTCAACAAGTTCTCCTTAAAACTCTTGAGTTTCCAGTGAAATACATGATTTTCCATAAAACCTCCCTGACTTTTATGAAGCTGACTAGCTCTCTTGGCTGCCTAAAGAGAAGTTGTAAACACTGTAAATTTTAGTTTTTTAGCAGATGTCATCTACAAGAGCTCCCACTGAAATGGATAATTCAGAGGAGGCCTTTCACATAGATCCTGGTCATGCAATGAGTTCCAGTGCACACAAGTAATCAGAGAATATCCAGCAATGTCCAGTTTATTTTCAGTAAAGTGGTTCACTGCATTTTGTACACTGTGGGTAACATGTTTTTACCCCTTTTGACATGAGCAGGTTGGCAGAAATTTGAGGTTCTTGTAAAATGTTCCAGTTAGGAGGAGAAATTGATGATGGAATTAAGCATTTCTTTGCAGGAATTCCATTTACAAAGAATGTACAAAGTCCTGTTTCCTGGGCATTAAATTAATCAACCAGCAGACTGTTTCTTGTTCGCAGTCCCAGTGCTTTGTCATCCAGTATCTAAACCAAAGCTCTTCTCTGTAGGGTTCTCTCAAGTCCACATACCTATGCTAGTTTAGGATTCTTCTTCTCCTCCTGTGTGTGCTTCTCTTTCTTGCACATACAACCAGAGCAGTCTAATTTACACACTCACATAAACCTCTGCTTACAACAAATCTGCTCTGCCTAGATTGTTCAAATTCCTGAGCAGCTTGCATTTGCCTTTGTTTTGGGTGGAGACCTGTGCCTGTGTTTTGGGTTTGGAAACTGTTCTTATTTCAGCTACTTGCCTCCATGCAGGACCTTACTGCTGAACTATTCTAAGGGGTGCTGGTTACACCCTTCATCTTCAAATAGTTTTCACCCAAACTATAATAATAGGAAACAAAACTTGTGGAACAGACCATATTCCAGTAAGACTAATAAACACCAGAAGACTTTTCAGAATGTAAGGAAAAACATTATGTTTCTGAAGCTTCATATTTCTAAAGCACCAGGTCCATTAAGCTCCAGTTTAATGAAAATCATCTGACAGGAAGGCACCTCTGGTACTAATGGATTAGAGCAGGGACACCCAACCAATGGCAACCTAATTTTGTTAAGGAGAAGTGTATCGATGATGAATTGTGAATGTATCCTTCGGCTGTGCCCTGTGATTTTTGAATCTGAAGTTTTTGCATCAGCCCTGTTGCTATGGGTGGGAGGTGTCACCTACCTATTGTCTGCCATTCTGGTGTGAGTCAAGCAATGCTCCTAGCAGCTGCAGTCTCTTCTCTGCTATAGCTGCTCTACTCACCTGTTTCCCATAGGGAGGAAAGAATGTAACTCCATTGCTTCCTACCTTGTCAGGTTGTCAGAACAGAGGAGAACATGACAGTAGCGCACAGCTCTTTCTGCCTGGGCAGTACTAAACAAAAGGACAGTTACTTTCCCCACAGGTATCTAGGACAGCCAAGGAGAAGATAAAAGCTGAGGAACTGCAAACTATTTATGACTCTGGTTGTCTGCCCTTGATCAAGTTAGAGTAGCTTGGGGACTTCCTTTTTTTTCCAGCTGGATATTGCTGCCAGACACCGCATACCGGGGCTAGTCAGAGCACAACACAAACCAGCACACTCCAACATAAGGAGAACAGCAATTAAAAATCATTGCTTAAACCAGTAGATAAACAAAAGATTGAGGGAGGAGATATATAATAATGGAGACAGGCCAATGATATAGAGTGATGGAGATCGTTGGTGAACTAGATGCAACAAAAAGTACAATTTAATACAGTCAAAAGAAAATCCATACATCTAGGAAAAGGTAATATAGGTTCATATTCACTGGATGTGGAACTCTGTTCTGGGAAGTAATGACTCTTAAAAAGACTTGCAGGCATGGTGGGGACAATCAGCTAAACTGAGTTCCCAGTAGGATGCTCTACTCTCCAAAAAGGGTAAATGTTATCAACACACGTATAAAGAGAAGAGTGGTAGTGACAATTTCTGGCACAGGTATGGTGAACTGACATACTGCATCCAATTCAGGTGGTCACAGTTCAGAAAGGATACTGATATATGGGAGAGATTCAGAGAAGAGCTATGAGACTGATGAAAAGATTGGAAGACATGCCTTACACTGAAAGACTCTCAGGACCTGAAACTCTTCAGGAACATCGCTTCGGTAATGGACTAACAAAATCCAATGGCCAGGAGTTGAAGCTAGACAAATTCAAGCTAGAAATAAGAACGCATATTTTTAACAATGAAAGTTAATCATGTAAATCACTGGAACAGTTTAACAGGGCTTGTGGTACACTTAACCATAGCTGGCAATTTTTAACTCAAGATAGAACATTATTCTCAAAGATACACTAGGATTCAAACAAGGTTGTTCCATGGCCTATGTTATACAGGAAGTCAGGCTGTCTGGGCCTTACTGGCTAGGAAAATACACTTGTAATGTACTTGCTGAGGACTCTTTCTGCTTACAGAATCTCCTGCTGGTGACCCATGAGTTGATTCTGCTCCGTTTGCACCTCCTGAGAAACAGAAGTAGAAAAGGGGAGGCCAGAGATGCTGTCCTAAAGTATTAATTGGATACTTATGAACAATTTGAAGTAAGTTTAGCCACAAGTCAAAAAGGTTATTTCTCTGTACAACAAAGAGCATATTGGAATACCACAGGGATTCCTAACCCCATAGCATACATGTATGAGAAATGAAGCTTTATAACATTGTGGCATAATCACTGGACAGTTGGTTCCCATAAATGGAATGCTACTGTTACTTGGGAAGCAATTACCCATATCACAGAGGTTGCTGATACTCCTTTTGGAGTTTTCCATTTTCTTTTAATGTCAACGGAAGTAGCCCTGCAAGTTTTTTATCCTATAAAAACCTTCATCAAACCAGACCATAAGGCCATGGAGAAAGAAGGTGCTGGCTCTATTTTCAATAAGTATTTTTCCTTTTAACAGGTGTTTTTCTTCTGTCTCTTCCATTTAAAAAAATTAAATTTCCTCTGTGTCTGGTTTCCTTTAATTTATTGCATACCTGGAAAGCCCCAATCCACAATGTCAGTAGAACTATTCAAACTCTAAAAGAAGGTACTTCAGTAAGTATTAGCAGGTTAGGCTTGCTAGCTATAATTAAGTGAAACTCTAGTGGAGTTCGATAGGAAGATTTCAGCAAGGAATGCAGCAATGATCCCATTCACTTTTTTTTCTGTATTTATTTTATTTTGTTCCCTTTCTATATTTTCAGTCTTTCCATTTTTAAGATCCTTTATTTTAATGACAAAATTGACCTCATTCCTTTAAAATATATATAACATCAGGGGTTCATTTTCCATCAACCACGCTCTTTCAGCTATGTATTCCTTCTTGTTTTATGTATGTTGCCTCTATATTTTTATTACAGCAGAGAGTCAATTACCTGGAAGTTGATTATGAAGAAAGTCAATTAACTGGATGGTTTTGTATTATGCAGGCTGCATTTGGGTTTTGCTCATCAGTGAGATAGCTGTGCATTGTTTACTTACTAGTGCTTTGAGATTTTAAAGCATTATATGGTATGATACCTTTATTTCTTGTTTTTTAATATTTGTTGTAAAATACAGTAATTAAAGTATACCACACTTACTTGAATCCAAGCAACATGGGGTGGGGGGGAAAGAGTCTTGTCTTAGATTTGAATACCTGTCTAGGCAGGCAGTAGGTCAGCTCCAGCTTTGCCCTGGGCTTGAAGCCAAAGCTAGAGCTGAGCCACTGCCTACCTTGGGCCAAGGTGGCTTGTGTGGTAGGGGAGAGGGCTTCCTCCTGGGGGAGCATAAAGGAGACCATGTGATGGGGAGAGGGAGGGAGTGCAGGAAAGACCTGTCTGTGAGGCTTAGGGGGAAAACTGTGTAGCCTGCCTCCTGCTCAGTATCTGCTTGCCTATCCTCAACCTGCCCCCATACCGCTTGCTTACCTTCTACAGTGGTTCTGACCCCTCCAGCCCCAATGCAGCTGGGCCCAGAGCTGCAGGTGCTCCTTTTGCCTGGCTGAACATGGCTGGGGCCAGGTGGGGGACACCACTGCTGTCTACCCCAGAGCTGGAACAGAGCAGCAGAAGGTAATTGCAGTGGGGAAGGAGTATGGGGTGTCAAGGGGCAGGCATGCAGCAGGGGCGTGCAGGGAAAGCAGGGGTAGGCATATGCACAGGGGTCAAGGGATGGGGGTCAGGAAGTAGAGGTCAGAAATGGGAATGGGGATAAGAGGTATTGGCAAGCAGGAATGGGGATAAAAGCGGGGCAAGCAGCTGGAGGGAAAACATGATGGAGGGCAAGCGACAGGAGACAAGGATAGGTGGATGGCAGGCAGGAGGGGGAAAGTAGCAAGGGGGCAGGCAGAGAGGGTGAAGGGAAGAGGGACAAAGGATGAGAGGTGGTAAAAAAATTAAGAAAACAGCCTTCCATTAATTAGATTCTATATGTGAAAAATTATAACACATTTATAATTTTTCACATATAGAGTGTAATTACTTGGGGGTCATATTAAATTCAAAGTCACTTTGGATTTGGGTAAATACAGTAGTTTTCAGCACTTCATACTTTGGTGTTTGATTATCTGGAAAAATTAATTATCCGGAATGATGGTGACACTAGTTACTCTGGATAATTCATGTTTTACACTAATTTATACATTTTCTAACACATATTCCTCCTGTGCACACTTCTTTTTTACAACTTCTCAAAAGTGGATATTGTTGTACTGACTCAGCAGCAAAGACGAAGCAGTAGTGATTTCACTGAAACCTGCAGAACATCACTCTGAAAAATAAATCCTCCCTCTTCCACCCCAGATCTCCACTACCAGAACCAAATGGTACCCAGACTGGACTGGCCAAATTGGGCACAATATTTGACCATCTACAGTAGAAGATGTGTGTTGGGATATGCTTGAAATGGTGCAAACATGCCTGCTCACTGAAGTAATGATTGTATGCACTTCTGTTGGGAAGGGTTAGGGCTGAATACACTTATATGAGAGGTCAGAACTGAGGACATTTCCAGACAGCATGGAGCTGTGTGCCCTCCCTGCTAGGAGGTTTTGGAATACATATATGGGTACAGATACACGTAGTCAGAGGTGTAATTAGCAAACTTAGTACCATGGGCAGAAGTGCTCTCACGTGTCAGAGGGCAGCACAGGAGCAACTAATATGAGGAATGCTGAACATTTGAGTGCTGTAGGATGTTGCTGGTGCCCCCTCAATATCAGTGCCAAAAGTCAGTGCCCCATGTTATGCTACTGCACATAATTTTGTGCATGGGGTGGAAGGGCAGGAAGGCATAGGATGCATACCCTTTCAGGAGTAAAGTGCATTTTACATAGTTCTTCTGCAGTAATCCCTCGCAGTCGAAGATAATTGTCTTCTATGATTGTCTTATGTGTGTCTGAATACGGCTGATGAGGCCTATCTGGGATCGACAGACTCTGCTGTAGCTTAGAAATGTGTTTCTGTGCAGGGAGGGTGGCACTGGATTCTTGATTTCATCTGCAACATGCTGTTTCTGCTGCTCCCACTTTTCCATCTCCTGTTGTGAGGCTTCAAAGTACTGAGATGCCAGCAGCAGACTCTTTCTCCATTTGAGGCGGTCCTAGATGATAGTGTCCCACAAGTTAACATCAATCTTTTTTTTTTTTAAGCTGGCCTTGAGGACATCCCTGAAGCATCTACACAGGAAGGAGCACAGGGACCGGGTGCTACACTTTCATGCAGGGAGCTATTTCAAGACTTTGTGTAGTCCACGGACACCCCTACATGCAGCTCTGTAGATCAGAATTCGCATGCAAGCCCAAGGAGCTTGCATCCAGGAGAGAGGCAGGATGGGGCCCAATGCATATCTATCTATTCAAACCCTAAGTGGTAGTGGTTGGTATGAAAAGGATGGGATTTGAATACAGCAGTGCTTTTCAACCGGTGTGAGCTCCTTGATGTGCCATGGGAATGTGGGAATAACGAGAAGATAGTTCTCCAGCCGCCTCTCACTCATGGTTAAGCTGCGTCATGGAGAGTCACGTTAGACTCCAGCACGCGTTGGCTGCGAGAGACCTGCCGTTGGTGAGCCCCTGAACAGCTGTGCCGCCGAATTTTACTGCAGCAACAAATAAGGTACAAGCTCCCAAGTATGAGGATGGGGAATACCTTCACAGATGTGCTGCAGAAAACGTTTTATTAGTGCACATGGGCCTCAGGCTGGAAAAGGTTGGGAAACACTGGAATGCAAGTTCACAAGGACAGAGAGAGCACTACGAGGGGGCACGGCCCAGGGTGGGTCCCTCACGGTGGACACGGGTAGATCACATGTCACTGCACGCGTTTTGCTGCTACAAGGGGCAGGCTGCATGTAAGGCTTTTCTAATGACTCTCCCACCGACTCGCCTTGTTTAATAATATCTTGCTTAATGTCCCAGCTTGTTTAATGTCTCAGCCACTGGTGCTGGCCCTACATAAGCCCTTGCTCCTCATTCCTTATCTCCCCAGGGATAGACGTCTTTCCTGTGCAGCTCCCTCACAAGCAGGGAGAAGCCAGGGGCAGAGGCCGGGCGCCGGCCCGCGCATCGCCCTAGCACCGCCCACGTACGGCCGCCGCCCCTCTGCCAGCACTAAGGCGGGTTCTACTGCCGCCAACCGCCACCCATGACGGGCGTCAACCACCCACCATTGAGAGAGGAGGTTTAAATTGATAGGCGGATACGAACACCCAATGGGAGCTGTGGGGCGGGGCAAAGGAGGGGGAGGTGCTAGAATGGTAGCTTGGCGAGGTTGCTATGGCCTGGCTGGAGATGGGCTCTGGGGGGAACCAATGAGCATTGGCGCGGGGCTGGATGGACGTGGCTCCTGGCCAATGGAGGTGTTGGTGCGGCCCGTGTGGGCGGGAGCAGTGGGGGCGGCAGGAGGAGGGGGGTGTCCGAGTGGCGCTAGAAGACCCCCGAGGAGCGGGGAGTGCGCTGAGGGACTGGGCGGGAGGTGCCGGCTCTGGGGGTGCCGCGCAGGTGAGGGGCTGTCGGGGGGGCGTGTGGCGGGGTCCTGGTGGTTGCATTGTGCGCGGGGGCGATGGCGATGGCCGGGGCGGCGTGCCCCCTCCCCCTTCGCTTCCCCGCCGCTGGGTGGGTGCGGGGAGGGAGGGGGGTGTCTCGGCAGACAAAGACCCCGCCGCTTCCTGGAGCCTCCCTCCCTCTCGCCTGCGAGCTGCTGCCGCCGGGGAGATCCGCGCGCTCCCTGCCCACCTCCTCGGGATCGATCATGCGAGGTGGCCATTTTCCCCATCTCCCCCCGCAGCCCGGGCACGGGGTCCCTGGGGCGGGTGCTGCGCAGGGTCGGTGTGCGGGGCTGGAGGGGTCCGCCCGCGCCAGGATCGTGTCCTTCTTGCCGGGGGGGCGTGGGCGAGAGGCGGCCGTCCGCCGGCGTTTGGACCGGCAAATGCCGCGGGCATCGGGCAGGGGGGTGGGAAGGGAGGCGGTTTGTCTGCCCTGGGAAAGCCGCGGTTCAAGTCGCGGTCTTTTGTCCTTTGCTTGGGGAGGGAAGCGAGGGGCCTACAAATCCCACTTCCCAAGTCGTTGTGTTATTATTGAGCCTAAATCGGAGAAGGAGCTGGAGCTGGAAAATGGCTGGCTGGCACTCGGATGCTTTGGGAGAACGATAACAGTTTGAAGGGTGATCGTGTTTCTGCGGAGAACGAAGAATAGAGTCTCTGGATATTCCTGCCCTTGAAAACGCGGGGACTGCATTGAGCGCTGCCACTCCCCATCTCTGCGCTGCTTGCTCTCCTCTTGTGCAGTTAATTGTTAGTAAAATATGTGGGACTGTTGTAGTGTTTTTCTGGGGGCTGGATTTCTACATGTGAAAATGTAAGGTGTATTTTTTTTAAATGTCACTCTCTAGTGAAAAGCCCTCAGTAAAGCAAACCACCCTTGATTTTGTTTTTTGTAGAGGTGTCCCTCTTTTGGCAAACTGAGCTTACCCAGAGCTGCCCAGCAACCTTTGAGTTGATGCCAGAAATGGAAATGTAATGCTCCCCCCCATTTGTGTTCCCTTAATATTAAAATGCATATCAATCTGATACTAGTTAACCTGCTCCTTAAGAATATATTCTGGATTAATTTTGATTATAAACTTCATTTGTTTCTGAGGTATGGTTTTGAGTAAACATAAGGTTGGAGGGAAATGGGACTAACTGATATTACAAGTGATAAATTTATAGGAAGCAACTTGCCAGGCAGACTTAATTTTTCTTGATGGTGAGTGCCTTACAGAGGAAAGAAACTAGGATGTTGCAGATCTCCTTATGCTACAGAGTGAAGTCATGATCTATCATATAAGAGATGAGTAGTTTTTTGGAATCTGGTGGAAGGTGCTCATGTTTTAAACTTGTCTTGACCTAAGCGATGGGTACAGTGTGGATAACAGCTCTCTTTCTAGCTGAGATAAAGAATCTGCTAGAACTCCTGCATCTGTGGCACTTCCTGCAGCCCATTTTCCATCTCTACTAACAAAAGTCTATTGATGCAAAACTGATGAACTTCCACACCATTTGAAAGAAGCATCACCAGATCAAGAGTTAACTGGAATATAGTAAATGAAGCTGTTTGCTTCACAGCTCTGTAGTTGACTGAATGACCTCATGCTTGTTTTACACTAGCCTCCTTTAACATTGTATCAAGTGGACGGGCTGTAGATCTGGACACAACTGTATGTATGCTCACTTGGGAGTAGATGTATGCAAGAATTTAATCTCCCAATGTACTGTAATATCTAAACTGGACCTTCACTACCTTTTATTCAACCACTTGTTAGCTTAGCTGATCCTTTGATATTCTAATGCTCTAAATGTTTGGAATAGTTTCAAATTTACTATAAAAATAATTCTGATTAATAAAGCAAGAGACTTAGTGACCTGAATACTTGGTGTGTAGTAAGAACTTCAATTTCTTTTTCTTTCTTTCTTTGCTTTTCCCTATTCTAAAAAAAATTATCTGGCTTGATCTTCTGGGTCTTAGGCACTTAAAGCTAAAATTGTATAGTTGTAGAACTTTTAATATAATGGCAGTTGCATGGAGATAGTGTCTTTTTCTGAATCTGATTCTGTCTTCTAGTTCAATGGTTCTCAACATTTTTGGACATGAGGCACCCCTCTGAAAATGTCAGCCCTTGCTTTTCACTTCATCTTTTGACTACAGAAAGTAATTCTTCTGTTGCAAAGAACTCTTACCGCAACAAGTCAGAATGTTTTAACACTGAATTCCTATTTGAAAACTCTGGGTTGATCTTGTCAGTGATGTTGGCACACCTAACAGTGCTAATGTGTGGCACCCTGTAGGACCCTTGAAAGGATCTCAGTTCACCCCGTGGTGCTATGGCACCCTGGCTGAGAATCGCAGTTTTAGTCTAAGGGACAAGATTGGTACAAGTTCAACAATGCTTATCAAGAGACTTCTTTCTCAGCTCCCTTCCAGTTCTTGTAGTAAAACTGAAATCAATTTCTTAGTTACTTTACATCTTTATACCTAAAATACTTTGAATTATATAGTTGGAGAGTTTGGAAAAACTTCAGAACAATAGAAGCTAATACTTATTGTAGTTGAAATAGTAGAAAGGTGAGGATATAAGGAAGGAGAGTGTGGTTACAACCTGCCACAACTCAATGTATAAGTACCTCTGAAGGAAAATACTCTAACTTTTCCTAAAACTAGACTAAAAAAATTATCTTACTCTACTGCTTTGTGGTTTTTATCTAGTTATTTAACCAGAAATAGTTTTGGGGTGGCTTTTTGTATTTGGTTTTGGGGGTTTTGTGTTTTGTTTTGTTTTTTACTAGGTGTAGGTCACCTTGTAGTAGATCTCGGGCTCTGTTTCCTTTTAAACTTTACATAACCTAAATATTTACGTTACTGTTTTGTAAAGCTACTCTTGCTTTATGGTTGTGGCATGTTGAGGTCCCTGCTTACAGTATATGGACTCAGCAAGTAGGGGGCGAGCGGCATGACTGCCCTGGGCACCGAAGCAAAAGGGTACCAATAGGTGATGCCAAGTTGGGGCGAGGTGTGTGACGGAGCCATGAGCACCTTGTTGGGGTGGGGGGCATGGGGAATGGGGGAAGGTGGCTTCTGCCACTGCGTACGCTCCTGGGCAAGTGGAGTGGGGTGGAAATGTGCGCCCCCTGGATTTGTGCACGTGGTGAGGGTAGGCTGCTGCTGTGGGCTTTGTCCTGGGCGCCAGACTTCCTAGCCATGGTTCTTTCTGTCTCTCTTTCATTTTAACAAAGGCCATTCCATGTGTTAATACTTAATAGTACTGCTGTATACAAACTAAAATGATACTGTGTTCCTTATTTGGCAACATGAAACTCAATAACTTCAGGATTCTTTTATAAATGTACTGTAACTTAGATATCCAAAAAAAAAGTAGTAGAAAATATTGGTTAACTATTTTATAAGTTCAGTGAAATGCATTATGAAATATTGTATGCTGAAGTTTTACTTATGGCTGATGAGAACTTACACCTCTGTCCTTATGACTGATGTATCTCTTCTCTGTCCAACAAGGTGACTGCTAGTGGACACCTCTACTTCTGTAATGGCGCAGAGATCTGGACAGGAAGACCCAGAGAGGTATCTCTTTGTGGACAGGGCTGTAATCTACAACCCTGCCACCCAGGCTGACTGGACTGCTAAAAAATTGGTGTGGATACCTTCAGAGCGCCATGGTTTTGAGGCAGCCAGCATCAAGGAGGAGAGAGGTGATGAAGTGCTGGTTGAACTTGCAGAGAATGGAAAGAAAGCATTGGTCAATAAGGATGATATTCAAAAGATGAATCCCCCCAAATTCTCTAAAGTGGAAGACATGGCAGAATTAACTTGTTTAAATGAAGCCTCTGTATTGCATAATTTGAAGGATCGATATTATTCTGGACTCATCTATGTAAGTATTTGTCATTAAGTTCTCCTTTTAGAAATAGATATAGTGTTGATTTAGCCAAAATCCATCAAACTGCTTCATTTGTTTGTTTTTAATGTGGAAAGCAGGAAGTGTCCTCGCCTTTGGTTTGTGTTGGCCATGGACTCTATCTGTGTTATACTGTTTTATAGTCGTAAAGGCTACTGTAACACACAGAATAAATTCTTCTACTGAAATGCTATAACCAAGATATCATCAGTATTATATCTTTAAAGCACAAGTCTTAGGTGTGTTCCTAGTTAAGTATGTCTGAGGAAGTACTCTAAGTGACACAGTGAACAGTATCAAATAGCTAGCACAAGTTCACTAGAAAGCTTTCAAAATCTAGCATAAATGAATTGCCATTTATTAATACAACGCATGAACAAGCTGTTTTGCTTTAGTCTGACTAGCTGCATGTTAAAGATGGTAATGAGATGTTGTGGTATCTTTAAATAATGTAGGGGTAGGAATGTTAAATGTTTCTTTTGGAATCCAATATAAACTTACTAGGCCAGGAAAGAATGTATTCACTGCTTAAAATAAACTGATAAGATACAGTTCTCTCTTTCAGTGTGTTGGAAATAGAAAGTGAAACATCTAGTTTATCACTATCTTCCTTTGGAGTTAAGTCACAAGGGGTGATTGCCTCCTCTTTGAAATTAAAGCAATGGGGTCAATGTTACAAGAAGGTCTGTAGGACTATAGTAAGACTGGCATGTGTTCTCTTTGGCAAATTAGAATTGTCGTTTGCCAAGTCAGAGTATCTACAAGCTACAACTAGACTCCTTGTCCAAAAAGAAATGGTAACATCTGTTTGCTTGGCTCATTTTGGTAGGCACTAGTTCCAAACAGACTCAGACTTCTTCAATTCTTGCGTCCCGTTACTGGAGAGCTAACCTGTTTGGTTTTGAAATATTTCACATTGTTTTTATGACTAAACAAACTGGATGCTGAGCAAGGAATTTCTATATGCACTGTGGGCCAGTGCTTACAATGAAGACCTTAAATGTCAAAGTAGATGTAGTGTGAGGACTTGAACAACAAATATAGATATGAATGCTTCTCTGGATAAAATTGAGAACCTGTCACTTTCTATTTAAATAAATGGTACTGTGTTTTGAAACATTGTGTAATTGTGTGATGAATTTAAAAATAACGCTTCCATACAGGAGTACATGTATTTACATATGATTTCATTTAACTTGTATGTAGCTGATGTACCTATGCCTCATCTAATTCCAAAAAAGGTGCTTGTTTGTTTCCATTCTTTAGTCTGACTATTGATGCTGTCTCTAAAAGTGGTCTGTGCTATCAGGATTTCTTGAGTCACATCATTGCTACTGCAACAGCATCTTACTAAAATAAGTTTTCCTTCAGTGTGGAAAGAGGAGAGCTTGAGATCAAGATGATGCCGTAGTTTAATGAGGTAAACTAAAGATCTGACTGAAGAGGGTTGTGTTAATGGATGCTACCCTTACCAAGAATAGTATTATTTTTTTAGCCAGAGTGAATTGAGTTGAGGTCACAAGTTTGGTTAGTCAAAGCTATGAGCAGTTACCAAAGTATTAAAATTAAATAGTAAAGACAAATGAGAGCAGCAACAGCTGTTTTACGGTTAGGAAGAAGTAACTTTGAAGGGAGAAAAAATATTCTCTCATGGTCAATTTTTTTTATTATAGTCTTTTATGAACTGGTTGTGTACAGTTGTATGAAATGTTTGAATTTTGAAAAAAGTACAGAAGTGGCTATAATCGCTCTACTAGGAGGGAGGAGGTAACTGTGTGTGAGAGTGGATGCATCTCAGTTCCTTGGTTTGTTTTGCCTGCCCTCCCCCACCCCAGCAAAAGGTCTGGCCCTCATCCATAAATCATAGTTCGAGACAAAAGCAGAAAAACTGCTGGGGCACTGGGAGGTATCAAAGCTGGCTAATGCCAGCCAGAGTGACTTTTTAAGGCATTCTTTATCTGAGCTCAGTGGTTAAATCTTGGAAAGATGGTCACTGATAACTGAGGCTCATTTCCCCCTACCCCCCCTTTTATTTTATTTATTTGAACCATCCTTAGAACAGGGGTTCTCAACCTCTTTCTTTCTCAGCTGCACCCCAACCCCAGCATGCTCCAAAAACACGCCATGGCTCACCTGTGCCACAACAACAGTTTTCCTGCATATCCAGAAGATTAAAAGCCATATTAAATTAATAGTTATGCAGTTAAACACAACACAGTACATACTATAAAAAGAGTAGGTGCAAAAAATGGCATTTGATGGGGGAAAAATGCATGTGTATCCAGTGCAGAGGTGTGAGCCCAGGTGTGTGCATTGAGCAGATGGGTGCATGTGTGCTTAGATCATTGGTTCCCAAACTTGAGGCACAGCCCAAATCGGGGTCACAGGGGGTCCTCAGTAGGGTCATGAAGGGCGCACACGCACACTCACCCACGTCCTGGGAGTGGTGGATGGGATGGAGCTACCACACACGAAAGGTAATGGCAGCTCTTCTGCTGTTTCCACACTCCGCTCCCAGCAGCCCCTGCAATGCCGGGTCAGGAGGTCCTGTTGGTGACTAATTTAGGGTTGCAGCAGAAAAAGGTTGGGAACCACTGGCTTAGATGCATACACTGGGGACAGGCAGGTGTACATGTACTCAGTGCAGAAGCGCAGGTGTCCAGGTGCTTGCACTCAGGAGATGAGCATGCATTTGTGCCCAGCGCAGAGATGCGTGCACCAGGGAGGTAGGTGCTCATGTACCTGGCCCAGAGGAGTGCACTGGGGAGATGGGTGTACATATGTTCCCTGCAGAGGTGCGTGTGCCCAGACCCATGAATTGGGGCCAGGCAGGTGTGGAGATACCCAGCCACCTTCTGAGTGCATGCACCTCTGTACTGGGTATACGTGTATCCAGGGCAGAGGTACAGGCGCCCAGGTGCATGCACGTGTACCATGCGGCAGGTGTGCTGGCGGGGATCCCATCTATCTGCCCGCTCGCGCTTATCGCTGCCTCCTGATAGGTGCCTTTGGTGTTGGTGCCACTGCTGCAGTAAGAATTGACAAGGATTTCATGGTTGAGCAGGGCACACTTGTACTGATGTGGCTGGCAGTGGGAGATGCAGTTTATTTTGGCAGACCCCCTGAAACTTGCTTGCGGACCCTCAGTTGTGAATTGCTGTTCTAGAAGATAGTTTTGATGCTTTCTCTTTATCAATCTGTTCAGTCCTTCTCCTTCTCTTCCCCGCCCCCCACAATTTTTGCTTGGACTACAGATGCTCCTGCAGTATTCCATATTTAATTTCAAATAAATAGTTTCGTGGTCTTCCTTGAGAGTTTGATACCACCTCTGCAACTTTGTCTGGCAAGTTTTAATGCCAGTTGTGTGTAGCTGAAACTAATATATAGCCTCAAACTCCCATTTTTGAAGGTGTAGATGGAGCTAACAATTATATCACGCTAACAAACAAACAAAACAAAACCATCAGTCCAAGATGTATTATTATGGAATCATGTGAATATAAGTTAACAAGGGTAGTATAACAGCAAGGATTTAGACCCTGCTTTTATCTAGGTTCAAAATTAGGGCAGTTTAGCTCATCTGTATTGCTACAGCAGGATACAGCATAACTACTGTGTCCCCCACAGTAACAGCAGTTCCACCTCCCCTTTCTGAAATGCCTCAAAATGTATGTTTACCTACATCCTGAGACAGTGTTAACTTTGTCTCTCCTCAAGAGTAGCATTGTTACAGTCTATAATGCAGATGGGGAGAGGCTGTAGTATAACTAGACTAAGATTTGGATCATCTTCTGTCCTTCCAGCACTGTCACACACAGCAGTGAGAACATTCCTCCTGGCCTCTGAATAAATCTTGGGTACCTCCTTGATTTAAAAGGATAACTAATTTTTCAGCTTCTTGCCCACCAAGTACAGGACTAGGAGAACTTGGCTTTCTATCATAAAAAGTGGTGAGTCTTTCTTTTTCTGTTGTGTAGCGTTCACTGTATTTCCTTCCCTCCCTGACCCTGTTCCACCCTGCCCTCCTTTCCTTTACCTGTTTATAGCACCTGCTGTTTGCCTGGTCCAGCAGGGTTTTGTTTTATTTTATTTTTGTTGGGGTTTTTTGGCTTTTTCCCGTGAATGTCTTACTCTGACTGCTTTGGTTGTCTTTGCTGTAGTATCTTAAACTTCTTGAGGGTCCCAAATTATGGAACATTTAAAAAGGAACCATCAGGTTTTCGAGATTCAGAGCAAATGTTACTTTTAGGCCCCTTCTACACTTTACATTTAAGGTGCGACTAAGCAGGTAACTGCATCTTAAGTTGCAGCTACATGTTCAGCCAATTTTAATGGCATGATAAAACAAGGCTAGGGCCAACATCCTGTATGCTTTGAGCCCTGCAGCCCACACTGGATGCAGGGCTGGCAGTTGGGAATGCTGCCCCTGCAGCGAGCCCTGCCAAACCCCATCAGCCAGGGCATTCACAGCCACAGCAGCCAGTGCAGAGAGGGAGCCTGGGATTATGCGCCATGCTTTCCCTTCACTGGCAGTAAGGTGGAGTGGGATCTAATTTGCAATTCCACAATTGTGCCTCCTGCCATGCATGTGTAGCATGGCAGGAGGCATGGTTGTATGGTTTGCACATTAGATATTACACTTTTACCTGCATGTGTAGAGGGGCCCTTATTATGCCTGTACCTGCTTTGGTTTGTGTGGTGGCACTCTGGGACCTCTGTGTAAGCTTTTAGAGACAGCATTTTGGTAACTACTGCACAGAAGCTGGGGATGATGCTTATTTACTGTGTCTTCAGTCTCCAGACTCTTTTGGGGTATATAGCCAAACTTTAGGATCTGGCTTTCAAGCTCAAACTAAAGTGGAAGTTGCTTGGAGCTCTTAAACCGATCAGTTTCTCTGCACATCTCTTCAGGGCATTGTCCTGATTGCTCCATAATTATCAGAGAGGGACCAACAAAGATAATACCTTCATGGCAAAGTAGTTGTGTTTGTTTGAAAGCTCCAGACTCAAGATTTCCTGTGAATGTTGTGACTACTGATTTGATGCAGTCTGTAGAAAAACAAACAGACTTTTGATATATGAAGAGAAACCTTTAAAATTTATTAAGGACACATTTTAGCAGATCTGTAAAATGAGACCTGATTTGTACATGGAGATACCATATTGTTTCGTTTTGGGGTCCAGATATGCTAGAGGGGAAAAATTCCTCAAAACAACTGGTCACATCTTAGTATGTGGTGGGCGTAACAGTGGCAAGCAGTTAAAGATCTAACTTTCTAGGCTGAACCTTCTGGGGAAAAGAAAGAGAAAACAATGTTGCTAATAGAAGAAAATATTGTGAATTTGAGCCCTCCTATGTTCTAGATGGTTAACAGAGAGCTCCTCATCTTCCAAAGAAGTTACTGGAATAGAAGCAAGTTGCATTGAATAATATGGGAGGTTTTTTATCCAAGGCAGATATCAGTGTTTGCAAACTGGAGTGGAACCCCCTGTGTAGTATGTACTGGAGCGGGTGAAGAAATGAGTGGTTTAAAAAATGAGCATTGAAACTGTTGTTATATTTCACACTTGATGTTATGGCAGTCAATATTTAGAACTTAATGTTAATTTATTAAAAATGGCTTGAATACAATTTTTACTTAAATCTAGCCAGTACATATCTACTGAAACTTTTAAAGGGGGAAAAAAACCCAACTGGACTGAAGGAAGCTGTTGGCTAAGCACCTGGAACCAATAGCAGTAGCTACTTTTGCAAGTGTAGAGATTTGTTTTCTTCATTTCAGTGACTAGTGCCTTTCATAGCTAAGAAAATCAATGCATTAATTAAGGAAAAAGGAAAGCTGGTTTTCTTCTTCAATCTGTGAATAAAAATGAGGACTAAAGGATAAGATCATAGCATCATAGAAAGTTTAGGGTTGGAAGGGACCTCAGGAGGTCACCTAGTCCAAACCCCTACTCCAAAGCAGGATCATCCCTGCCAAGGCTTTGTCTAGCTGGGTCTTAAAAACCCCCAAGGATGGAAAGTCCACAACCTCTCTGTGTAACCTGTTCCAGTGTGTTACCACCCTCTTAATAAGATTTTTTTTCCCCCACCCAATACCTAACCTAAACTTTTCTTGCTGTAACTTGAGACTATTGCTTCTTGTTCTGTCATCTGCCACCACTGAGAACAGTCTAGCTCCATCCTCTCTGGAAATCCCCCCTTTTGGTTATTTGAAAGCTGCTATTAAATCCCCCCCTCAGTTTTCTCTTCTGCAGATTAAGTAAGCTCAGCTCACTCAACCTGCCTCCATAAATCATGCACCTGAACCATTTTCATTGTCCTGTGCTTGACTCTCCAATTCATCCACAACCTTTCTTTAGTGGGAGGCCCAGAACTGGACACAGTACTCCAGATGTGGCCCCACCAGTGTCAAAAAGGGGAATAATCACTTCCCTTGATCTGCTGGCAGTGCTCAGACTAATGCAGCCCGGTATGTCGTTCGCCTTCTTGGCAACAAGGGCGCAATGACTTATCCATCTTATTGTCTGCTGTAACCCCCAGGTCCTTTTCTGCAGAGCTGCTGCCGAGCCAATCAGTCCCCAGCCTGTACTGGTGCATGGGATTGTTCTGTCCTAAGTGCAGGACTCTGCACTTGTTGTTTGTTGAACCTTATGAGATTTCTTTTGGTCCAATCCTCCAAATTGTCGAGGTCTGTCTGAATCCTAGTCCTACCCTCCACTTATCTACTACTCCCCCCAGCTTGATGTCATCCATAAATTTGCTGAGGGTGCACTTCATCCCATCTTCCAAGTTGTTGATGAAATATTGAACAAAACTGGTCCAAGGACCAACCCTGGGACATTCCAGTTGATGCTGGCTGCCAGCTAGGCATAGAGCCATTGACCTGCACCCTTTTGAACCTGACAATTTAGCCAGTTTTCCATCTACCGTATGGTTCATTCATCCAACCTGCACTGCAGGTGGTGCCCGCCTTTGAGACATGCTGGACCCTTGAGGAAGTGCTGTGCCATATGGAGGACGGCAGTGTTAAATACGCACTCTGATGTCATGACCGGTCTGGGCGACCGGGCTGGCTCGGTGTCAGACTATGACTTCTAGCTCGTGCCGTGTCCTGGGCCCTCACCAGGCTGCTTTTTTCCTTTCTTTTAGTGTGGGAAGTTGAAGGTTTTTGTTACGTGTATGATTGGATGGAGCAGGGTACAAATTATTTATTTATAGTTATGGCCGTGTGGCCGGCACTCCGACCACATAACTAGCATATAAGGCATGACGTGGCATGTAGTGAGGGTGTCTGTCACGGTGTGATGTATTTGAATGCAATGATATGGTATTCTTGGTTTGATAGTAATTTGTTTGTTTTTTGCTTTGTAAGCGGCCACCCTTTTTGTATCCCTGAACCCCTGAATAAAGTAGTTAAAAAGTCAAAGTCCTTAGCTTGCTTGCAAGAATGTTGTGGGAGATTGTATCAAAGACCTTGCTAAAGTCAAGGTAGAGCACATCTGTTGCTCTCCCTGCATCTGCAGAGCCAGTCTCCTCATTGTAGAAGGCAGTTGGGTTGGTCAGGCATTGACTTGCCTTTGGTGAATCCATGCTGACTGTTCCTAATCACCTTCTTCTCCAAGTGCTTAGAAATGGATTTCCTTGAGGACCTGCTCCATGACTTTTCCAGGGACTAAGGTGAGGCTGACCCGTCTGTAGTTCCCTGGATCCTACCTTCTTCCCTTTCTTAAAGATGGGCGTTATTTGTCCTTTTTCAGTCATCCAGGACCTTCCCTGACTTCCATGAGTTTTCAAAGATAATGGTCAGCAGCTCTGTAATCACATCAGCCAACGCCCTCGTTACCCTCAAGTGCATCACTTCCAGCCCCATGAACTTGTAAGCATCCAGCTTTTCTGTATTGTCCCTAACCTCTTCTTTCACCACTGAGAGCTGCTCACCTCTTCCCCAGACCGTTGCTAGGTGCTGTAGTCTGGGAGCTGACTTTGTCTGTGAGACTGAGATAAAAAAGGCATTGAGTACTTCAGCTTTTTCTGCATCATCTGTCATTAGATTGCCTCCCCCAGTTCAATAAGGGGCTTTTCCTGATCCCATGCTTTCCCTGATCTTTCTCTTATTGCTGACATACTTGTAGAAACCTTTCTTGTTGCCCTTCATGTCCCTTGCTAGCTTCAACTCCATTTGCACTTCAACAATTGAACAATACTCTTATACTCCCTAGTCATTTGTCCAAGCTTCCACTTCTTGTAAGCTTCCTTTTTGTGTTTTAGGTCACTGAAGAGTTCCTTGCAAAACCAAGCAGGTCCTTTGCCATGCTTGCTAATCTTCCTGTGTATCAGGATGGTTCATTCCTGTACCCTCAGTAAAGTTTTCAAGTACAACCAGCTCTCCTGGACTCCTTTACCCCTCCAGACTGGCTTCCCAGGGGATCCTTCCCATCGGTTCTCTGAGTGAGTCTCTCTGCTTTTCTGAAGTCTAGGGTCCTTACTCTGCTGCTCTCTTCTGTGTCTCTCTCGTGGTTGCTGCTGCCATACTTGCCATGTACTGCTACATTCCCCACCCTGTTGTGAGCATCGGTTCAGGAAGAGTTGGTCTCAACACTTGCATGATGAAGTTGTCCCCAGCACTCTCCAAAAACTTCTTGGATTGGGTTTGCACTGCTATATTGTTCTCCCAGCAGATGTTAGGGTGATTTGGAGTCCCTCATGAGAACCAGGGCTTCTGATTGGGGAAACTTCTTCAATCTGTTTTTGAAGAAAGCCTCATTCTACACTTCCTTCTGGTCTGGTGGTCTATAGCGCACACATATCTCAAAATCACCCTTATTGTTCTTCCCTCTCATCCTAACCCAGAGACTTTCAACAGGCCTATCTCTAGTTTCATACTGGAGCTCTAAACAATCATAATTCTTCTATGTAAACAGTTTATACCCATCCATGACAGTCTTCCAGTCGTGTGAGCTATCCCCACAAGTCTGTTATTCCAGTCATTTCATAGTTCTGTGGCTGCAGGGAGTTCCAGTCCTCGCTTGTTTTCTAGGCTGCGTGCATTCATGTACAGACACCTGAGGTAACTAGTTAATTGCCCTACTTTCTCAGGAAAAACAAGAAGGCCTCCCCGTTGCCTCTTTCTACTTGTGCTTCCTCCAGGTCGTCTGTTTCCCCACTTATCTCAGGGCTTTGGTCTCCATCCCTTGGTGAATCTAGTTTTTAAAGCCCTTCTCACCAGGTTAGCAAACCTGCATGTAAAGATGTTCTTCGCTCTGTCAGACTGATCCTCTGTCTTCCCAGCGGTCCTTCTTGGAACAACACCCCGTGGTCAAAGAAACCAAATCCCTGCTGGCAACAATCGTCCGTGCAGCCATGTGTTGATCTGCAGGATGTACCCACTACTGCCCCAGGAAAATACCACTTTAGCCCAGTAATCACTTTTGATCTGCTCAGGGTCACCCATGGCAGTATCTTTGGTGCCCACATAGATGAGCAGCAGGGGTAGTATTCTGCATTGTCAGTTTTTGTTACAAAAAAAAAAAAAATTATGGGAATTTCATAGTTTCTAGGGTCAGAAGGGACCTGAGCAGATCATCTCGTCCGACCCCCTGCCATGGCAGGAAAGAGCACTGGGGTCAAACGACCCCAGCAAGATGTTCATCTAACCTCCTCTTAAAAACCCCAAGGGTAGGAGCCTGCACCACTTCTCTTGGAAGTTTAGTTCCAGATCCTAGCCGCCCTGACCGTGAAGTAGCGCCTCCTGATGTCTAACCTAAACCTACCCTCTGCCAGCTTGTGACCGTTATTCCTGGTCACTCCAGGCGGTGCTCAGGGGGAACAGTGACTCCTCCAATGCTTGCTGATCCCCCCTGACTAGTTTATAACAGGCCAC
>NW_017728928.1:20835481-20852620 GCF_001723895.1 Crocodylus porosus
AGTCCTTCCTCCCTTTTTTGAAGATGGGGACCACATTGGCCCTCTTCCAGTCCTCTGGCACCACTCCAGAATTTTTTGGGGTTTATCTTCCAAACATAAAAATTGGGTTGAAATCAGGATAAAAGGAAGAGAGAAAAAATCAGTTTAAATTGGGGAAAATAATACGTTCCCATGAGGGTGAGAGAGGGAGTAAGGCTGAGACTAGAAAAGGGGGCAGGGGGAGGGGTGCAACACAGTCTAGCGGCTGCTCCTGGGGTTGCAGCAGGTGGGAACTGTCAGTGGGCACAGGACGGAGGGGCGCAGCTCTTGCTGCTGCACGCGTCCTGGGAGGGCTGCGCTGGGCTCTTCCCAGGGATCTTCGTGCAGGACCAGAGCAGGCTGCTGCCTGCTCCGAACACCACTTGGTGCCTGGTGTTGCCCCAGACTGCAGTGGCAGGCTCCTCTCATCTTGCACACAGATCCAAGGGCACGCACCCCCTGGGAAGAGCCTGGCCCAGCCCGAAGCCCTCCCAGGGTGCATGTAGCAGCAAGAGTCATGCCCTGCATGCACTTACAGTTCCTTTTGCAGCTGGTGTCAGCTGCTTCCAGAGCCGCTGTAGCAGGGGCCCGGGTGAGTGGGAACAAGTAGAGCCCCGGAGGGCACAGGTCATGGCACAGCTTGTCCGCATTCGCCCCGTCCCATGCTGCAGCAGCCCTGAGAGTGGCTGACGCCTGCAGCCGCTGGGCTGTGCCATGCCCTGGGCACCGCGAGTTGCGAGCCCCACTGTGGGGACAGGCAGGAGAGCCCAGTCCTACTCCCCTGCAGTGGGTTCTGCGCCCGGCCCCTCCACCCAGGTGCAGGGCTCCTGGCTCTGATCCCAGGTAGGCTGGGAGGTGCTGGGGTAGTGCCCCCCCCCATCTCCCTGTCCAGCTGTGCACCACTCCCTTCCCCCACAAGCACCAGGGCATACCAGCAGCAGTGGGGGGGGGTATGAATGCAGCCAGGGAAGAAAGTGCCATGAGCATCCCACCACTGAAATTCCAGTTAGTAAAATTCCAGATAACAGGGATTTGACTACCCGGTAAAATTGAGTGAACTGAAAAATGAGTATAAATCAGTAAAAAACAAATAACTTCAGTTAAAAAAAAATCAGGGTATTTATCAGTGAAAATTGGTAAAAACTGAAAATGCGGAACACTAAGCATGGGGTAGTAGTCAGAGGGCCCGATAAGTCTCAGTAATCCTTCCATGATTTCTTGGATCCAGGCAAGCATCAGACTTCCCAAGACAACAGGTTGAGCTGCAGATGGATTTCTCTGTTCCTTGTAAAAGGGAGTTTCCAAATACCACCACATGTTGCTTCCTCTTGGTAGCAGTAGTCTCAATCCTTCCAACCTTGGCTATGCATTGCCTGGCCTGGCCTCTTCCACCAACAGATTGTGCTTCTCCTGTTCTGTTGCCATATCTGTTCTCTAGGCAAACCACTGATGTGAAGACTTCTGCTTGCTGCCAGAAGTCACAAGCTTCCAGTTCTCACCTTCCTGGGAGTCTACATCCTCTTCCTTCTCTAGTGCTGCCTCTGGCAGTCTTTCCTCTATAGCAGGGTTTTCAACCTTTTTTTTTTAAGCAGGGTACTCCTTCTGGACACAGACCTTCAGGGGGTGGGAGGGCAGTGCTGACAGACGGCCAGCCGAAGCCGGCAGCATGGCGAGCTTGCAGATGCCTGCTACCGCCACCTATGCACTGTCACTGCTGGGCGCTGCTTTCCCACGTCTAAGTATACCCACTCCTCTGTGCCGCCAGCTTTGTGTCCAGCCAGATGTCAGCACACCCTCCTCCCGTGGTGTGTGGTGGCAGCGCTGAGTATAGATGTGGACAGCCACCATGTGCGAGCTCCCCACCCCTTCCCCCCCCACGCCCCCAGCATGCGGCAGCAGAGGTCCTGCCAGCTGGCCAGCCATGAAGCTGGTGGCATGGAGAAGCGGGGATACTTGAGCACAGGAAAGTGGTACGCAGCGCTGGGCGGCAGTGGTATGGAGTGATGAATGGCGGCGGCAGCAGCAGCAGCAGCAGGCCCCGGCCCCCCCCCCCCCCATGCCGCTGTTTCCCAGGTACCCCTGCTTCTCTGCACCACCACCTTTGTCCAGTAGGCCATCAGCAACACCCCCCTCCTGCCTGGCCAGCCAGGCGTGAACCCAGTGGCATGGAGAAGTGGGGGTACTTGGGCACAGGGGAACTGCATTGCGGAATGATGGATGGTGGCCGCCACTTCTCAAGTAACACAACTTCTCTTTGCTACTGCTATGTACCCTCCTGGGACCTTTCCAAGTACCCCCAGGGATATGCGTACCCCCAGTTTGAAGTTGTCTTGGTAGAGGATGCTTTGGAGCTTTGCCACATCTTCCAGTAGCTCTTGCCTGGTTCCTAAGGGACACCACCGGGAGGCACTGTTCACATCACAGGCACTCACCCACCTGGCTGTCACTGGAAGGAACCTGCAAGCTGCAGTCTCCACAGCACCAAATCAGGATCTGGGTGGAAGCCTTGACTGTGAGCAGTCTTCCCTGGGCAGACCTCACTGGTACAAGCAGAGACAATGATACTGGTTCTGGCATCTCCTTGCTCAGTTAAGTGGGATAATGGGTGACCTGGATGAAGCACAAGCAGGAGAAAACCTTCTAATTCTTCCTGAGAAAGTGTAGGGCATTTGGCTAGTTACCTCCTCATCTGGTGGTCTATAGCACACACCCACCATTACATACCCCTGTTGCTCTTCCCTCAGCAGATAATTTGAAAAACTTATGCTCTATGGGCAGTTTATGGAGTGATGAATCAGTGCATCAATTTAAGGTACTGCAATGAAAAATCTGTATAGCAGCCAGTTGGTTGAGGAGCCATCTTGCTTGGTCAAGTATTTTCGTAAGCTCTTTGAACATTATTTCTATAAGTGAACTGTTAGATAAAATATAGGAAACTTGTCTCAACTTCCATAAGGCTTGAGCTCATAAGACAACTGTATCAAGTTTAGAGGAAAGGCTGCACAAGGAGAAATAAATTGTGGCTAAAAATGGATCAGAAGCAGGCTCAGAAAGTGTCATTGACCTTTGAGTATAATTGCAAAAGAAGAGTGAATGTCAAAATCAATACTTTTTTTTTTTTAAATAATTTGGAACAGGAGGTCTGTCTTGTATAGCACAGTATGCTGACCTACAGGTGCCTTTCCTTCAGCCACAAAGTCCCATGTCTGAAAGGTAATGTTATAGCAAAATGATAATAGGATGTTTCTGTGCAGTGGGCCAGAAACTAGATTTTAATTGCATTGTACCATAACTAATGGAATGGAAGCCTTGGGTGCTACCACAATCTAATTATAGATTGTAATGAGGTGAATCTGAAATGTTTTGCTCCTAACAGAAGAATTGTGGATAAATGTTTAAGCCTTTCAATCAAGATGCTTTGGTTGCTCAAGCCTGTTTAGTATGTTACAGACATCAAAATTAACTGTTTGCCTAGCACACTCTATACAATGGCATTTAAAGAACCATCTGGCTTGCATTTGTCATGTTGCAATGAGAGAGCAACTTGGATGACAGCACAATAATACTAGATTTCTGCTCTTTTGTGTTTATAGTGTACCAGCTTTACTGGGAGGTGGGGCGGGGGGGCTATGGGAACTCCAAGGTTTATACCAGAGGAGGGCAGTTATTTCAGGTGGAGTGCTGTTTACCCAGTTTTGGCAGGCTGTCGAGGGCTGCATGAGTAGCCCTGCCCTTGACAGGTGCCTCGCCCCCTATCACCATCTTTGGGACCAATGTCCCAGGGCCTGACAAATTGGGCCCAAAGCAGGGCACAGGCTGGTAGGGGTTGGTGGAGCCAGGCTGGGCTGCACCAGCAGGGAAAGGGGGGAGCTGGCCCAGCTCCATAGAGGCCCTGCTGGCTGGGGCCCTGCACTCCTGCCACCCTGCTCTGGGCCCTGCCAGCCCTGGGCCTGGGACACCAGTGCAGGCCCCATGCTCCCACTGGCTCCTGCACCTGCTCACTTGCTCACAGTGCCCCCCCCGCCCCGTGGTACAGGTAGGGGGCAGCACAGAGCCCTGACTCCGTGCTTGTTGGCAGGGAAGAAGCTGATGCAGAGCATGGGGCAAAGTGTCCCTTCACCTACCCCTTGGCTGGCACTCCTTGCTGCAGGCACTCGCAGCCCACGTGGGGCTGTCTGGAGCAGGAACAGGCAATCCCACGCAGGCTGCAAGTGGCTACAGCAGAGCATGCTGGCCATGGGGCAGGGAAGGGCCTCTAACCTCCGTGCCAGGAAGGGGCAGGGAAGGAGCCCAGGGAAAAGCTGAGCTCAGGGCGTGGGGAAAAGCGGCCCCTCACCCGCCCCATGGCCAACGCTCCCTGCTGCAGCTGCTCGCAGCCCCACGCGGGCCACTGTTTCTCCCCCCATGCTCAGCTTTTCCCCAGGGTCCTCTCCTGCCCTGAACCAAGGGCAGATTAATATTAATTTTCTAAATTTTTTTAGGGGCCCCATAGGCCAGATCCGGCCTGCAGGCCATATTTTGCCCACCCCTGGTTTATATCAAAGCCAGAAGTGGGGTTGGTTTGGTTTTCTTTTTTCAAGTCAGCAATTTAGACCCACCAAAGTTGAAATTTTATACTGTATAGTTTTTATATAGCTGAACACCACAGACAGCCAACGAAAAGGTTAGGACTCTTTAAACTTGTTCATGTTCTTTTTCTTAACCCTATGGCACTAAAAGGCAATGCACTGTCAGAATATAAACTCCCATGCTATGGGGTAATGGTATAATGAACTCTGAATATATTTGGTTACAGATTATTTAGAAAGTACCTCTTTATTGGCAAGATTGCTATGTAAAATATAACACGGTTGCCAGTTAACTGTGCGCCAAGAACCTTAGTGCTCCATCATTGGATAGTATAACAAAATCCAAATTACTAAATGATATACTGCTGGCTAAAGACTTGTAAGCATCTGGAAGCATTCAAGCTCCACAATTAGTGTCTTGAAGGAGACTTTTGTAAAACAAGCCTCTATCATAGCACTGCTTTGGTGTTTGTCTCTGGAACTTTGCCAAGAGAGAGTACATTCTAGCATTCCTGATCTCTCTCGACTGATACTGCTTATATCCTGTTCTTCAGCAAAACAAAACTTTGTACAATCCAAATTGTACAACAATCCAATGCCTGTTTTGAAATTAAATTTTTAATCTTAGGTTGAACCAAAATCTTTGTTTGGCTTTACATACAGGCATTTATAATTTTAACAGACTCTGTTAAATTTGCTTTGGAGCTGTAGCCAATAAGACTTAAGATTGCACAGTGGTTTTCATTCTGACTCCTTGGGTAAAGAGGTAGTTCAGCCTTCTGCCTGACTTCAGACGAGCACACTTGCACCTTGAAGACTAACTTGTTCAGAAGGGCATAAGCTTTTTACTATTGATGAACATCTGATGGCATAGGGCAGGGGTGGGCACAATATAGCCTGTGGGCCGCATTCGGCCCATGAGGCCATTCTATCTGGCCTGCGAGGCCCCTAAAAAAATAAAATTAAATAAAAAAATTAATTAATTTATCTGTACCTGGTTCCTGTCAAAGGTGACAAGAACCAACAGCAGGGATCCAGGGGAAGCCCTGAAGGGCTCCTTCAACAGCAGGGCCCTGTAACACTAGCTTGTAACTTGGTCTCATATGGCTCCAGGCTCATCCGTGAGGGCTGCACTAGGGCGGCAGCAGCTGCAGCCCCCACTTTCTGTGCTGGGCAGTGCTTGCCACCGCTGCCTCTCTGCTGCCCAGCACGCGAGCTCTGGGCTGGTAGCAACAGCAAACACCACCCAGCGCAACAAGCGGTGGGGGCCGCAGCTGCTGTCACTGTGGCACAGCCCCAGCAGGTGAGCCTGGTGTTGTTGCGGGGCCCATGCTAGCAGCAGGGGTGGGTTACAAGCTGATGGTGACCAAGGGGCAGGGGTCAAGGGGCACCTGTCAAGTGGGGGGGGGGCTTCCCATGCGGCCCTTGACAGCTTGCCACAACTTGGTAAGTGGCCCTCCACCTGAAATAATTGCCTGCCCCTGGCATAGGGCCATAGGCTGTTAATTATGAAAGTGTATTATGCCTCTTCTAAACAAGCTAGCCTCTAAAGCTGCAAACAGGCAGCATATTTTGCTGTGATACTAGTTGTGCAGTTACTTGTCCCAGTCATAGGATCAGCCTGTCTACACATCAGCCCTCCAAGCCAGTTTTAAGGGTGACTGAATGGGCCACCACAGTTCTGCCAGCAGGTGGCAGAATACTCATGCCACACAGGTTCCCCTAACTCTGCCAGCACTGAGCAAAGCATCCATTGGTTGCTCAAATTGTGGGTGGGTGGCAATTTTTCTGGGAGGGATATTGGCTATTTCACTGCGCAGCTTGTGCCTCTGACCACCCGGCTATATTTCAACTGCATTTTTGCTGAAACTACTGACTGTGATCCAGACCTTCCACCCTCATTGGTTGATTATTGATTTGTGCATGACTGTCCCTTTGCAGACCTTGCTGGCCCAGCATTATGAACTCATGAGCAAAATGAAGCAGAAATGGCCAAGTAGATGTGGGAGGAGCTTCAGACTGTGAGACTGCATTTCTTGACCAAGGAGATGAGCCAGCAACTAGTGGAAATGGATCATTGTGGCCACCTGGGATGAGCAGTGGCACACAAACTTTGGCATGTTCAGGGGCACTTTTGCGTAGATAGACAAGTTCCCCGCACCACACATACAGCTGACAGTGGTGTCTTTAGCCATATAGTGATTGCTATATGCTTCTCCTTGAAAGGTGGCAACCCCAGACCGCCTCCAGTCTCTGGCAAACCATTTTGGCATGGGCAAGTTAATGGCTAGAGAGGCAGTGCAGAAGGTATGCCTGGTGATTCAACACATGATGGGCCTGCGTATCGTATACCTTGCCAACCCACCGGAGGTCATAGACGAGAGTTGCCAGCTTGGGGTTCCCCAACTGCACTGGGGCCATCAGTGGTGCTGTGTCTACCATCGCATTATAGCTATGAATTCATTAACTGGAAGGGTGACTCTTCACTCATGCTTCAGGCAGTTGTGGGACCACCATGGCTGTTTCTTGCACCATGGCAGGGCACACAATGTCAGGATATTTAGGAGCTCCCTCATCCCTGAAGTGACGGAGCAGAGTTTTTTCCACTACATCCCAGGCTGAAGACTTTCACTGGATGCCCAGAAGGAACTATTTAATTACCAGCTCAGAAGCTGGCTGTGGAATGTGCATTTAGCCATCTTGAGGCTTGCTGGGGGTGCCTAAGGACATGTGTAAATGCCAGTGAGTTCAGCATGCCCCAGTTTGTGGTCTCTGTATGCTGCACAATATCTGTGAGGCCAGGGGAGTGCTTCTGCCTGAGCTCCTGCCAGTTGAGGTAGAGCAGCTCTCAGCTCCTATAGATGCTATGCCTGCAAATTCTCAAACAGAGGCTAGTAGCCTGGTCTTGCGTAGGTGAGAGATGCTGGCTGGCCACCCCCCCCCAAACTCTGGGCTGAGAGTGGTGAATGGGAGGATGATACAATGTACCTATTTTAAAGGATGGCAACTGAACTTATGCTCTTGTAGTAGTCTCCAGCATGGGCAGGGGGAGTTGAGGTAGGAGAGTGCTGTGAGGGTGGGAGGCCACTATTGTAGCCTTAACACTCCCCCTGGGATCTCTGCTGCACTGCCACTCCCCAGGAACTCCTTGGGGCTGCACTTGCTGCATGAGAGGCTAGTGGCAACCCCTCAAACCCAGCACTGTCTGCTTCAGCTGTATCTCAGCCCTGCCTCGTGGCTGGCCCAAGCCCTGTGTGGCCCCAGTGCCACAGGTGGGAGGGGGAAGGACGCGTGCACCCAGCGGAGACTGCCCCCCTGGGGTGAGCTTCTAGGTTTGGCCACAGTGGCACAAGCATGATGGGATGTGCAGGGAGCCTGTTCCTCTGCCCTTGCCCTGGCCCCGCCACTGCATGACCAGGAGTCTCGCTGCTGTGGCAGGAAGGCCCAGCACCTCTCACTCTCTGTGTCAGCGGGATCTGTGCACAGGAGAGATCCCCAGCCCCAGTCCTGCCTGTGGGTATGAGGGGAAGCCATGGTTCTTTAATTGGACAGTGCTCCCTAGTGACTCAGTTGCACCTGCCGCCCCCTGCCTATGGCTCCCCACCAGTGGCCTGGGGCCAACAGTGTTGGGAGCATGGTGAAGATGGCTGGGGCTGTTCCTGTTCCTGCTGGAGGTCACTAAACTAAGTATGAGCTATCGGTTAACCTTTTAACCAAAGTAATTGGAGGATGTTAAACATAATTTAAAAAAAAATAATATTTACATCCCTAGTATGTAGCCCTTGTGCTTGCAGAAGTGAGGGTAATGCTAACATATATGAGTGGTTAACTTATCGAAAAGTATACTAGAGACGAGTGATGGAGGGATACTGCATCCTGTAGTTTGCTAAGAACTCTGACACTTCTATCTTGATTCTAATGGAGTCTTAAAACTTTGCTAATTAGCAAATTTTTGTTAAGCATATAAGTTTCTAATATTAACAAGGAAATACTTATACAATCATAAAACTTGTGCGCTGTGGTCAGGGCTGGGTAGCAAAGAGCAGCCTATGCTGGCAAACGGTTGCCAACCCCTTCTCTGATTCAGAAGCTCCTTAGTATATCAGTATAAAAAAGTGTTTTTTGACTGATGTTCTCTTAGCCCAGTGAAAGTAACTTAAGGCTAGCACTGATATTTCAAGCAATGAATCCTGAAAGGTAATATCACAAGCAAAGATACCGTCCCTTCTCTCTGAAAACTTGCTAACTGAAGTTGATAACTACTTACTTGGAATTAGACACTCAGGCTTGGAAGGGAAATTTCCTGAAAGCAATATAGATACCCATAAAAATATTTTTAAAGTTTAATATTTACCTCTTTTTGGTGAGTTTAACCTTTTGGCTTGCTATAACAGATCTTTAATTGATAATCTCTGTTAGTGAGCTAAGTAAAAAAGTGGACAGTCTTGCTTGCACTTTTTCTGTTTTCCTTCCTATAATATTATTTTTAGTTAATTCCTGCATGGGGGGGTATTTCAGCTTGCATTACTTTATTTTCTTTTTGTAGGACCAATGTATCAAATATGCCCTAGTTGGCATAATCTACTCATGACTTTCATGATGAACTCATTCTCTAAAACCCAGAATCAAACAAATAAAAAAGCCCTGAAAAACCCTAAATCTTATGGCGGAGAGAACCTTCCAGATGTGAACAGTGTAAACATCTTGTATCATGCTTTCTGTAAACTCCAGGTATTTCAAACCCCTCTTTAGAGTATTGCCACTAAAACACAATTGATGCTTCAGTGTCTACATTAGCTCTTGAATCCTACTCCAGGCTTTAGAATAGAATGGGTATGGATGTGTGGCCTTCAGGAACGTGAGTATTTTGATAAGAAGGAAATGCAGAAGGAAGATACAGGAGGAGGTACAGGCAGTTTTCAGACTTAACGACACAATTGGTTCCTGAAAACCGCGTCTTAAGTTGAAACGCAACTCGGAACCAGTTTTCTCATAAGAAGCAATGTTATAAATGAGGGATTTGTTCCTGAACCAAAGCCTGATGCCTTATTTTCACCAAAAATACCCCCAAATTTTGTCCTCTATCAATTATAGATGAGTAATATAGCTACATTAATGTATTTATATTGTAAATAGCAATCATATTGATTTAGAAGGACTTTTCTGAGGTGACTTTGGACATTTTGAAAGGCTCTTGGTTGGACTTCTTGAAGGGTTTTTGGCTGGAGTCTTCTCAGGAGCCTTGGCTGCAGTTTTGTGGGGTTTTTTTTGTTTTTTTTTCCCTGGAGTTTTGTCTGCTTTCTTAAAGAAAGTGTCCAAGGAAGTTTGGACAAATGTTCTCCAGGGAGATGAGTGGCGCAGCAAACTTGTTCGCTGATGTGGCATTGCAGCAGATCAAGTGTTGTATAATTAAAACTGACATCATAAAGTTGAAACAGTGTCGATTTTATAAATGTTGCAAGTGCAAAACATTGTAAGTTGGACTGGCTGTATACAAGTATATGGGAAGAAGAAGAAGAAACACCTGTGTAGGAGGAAGAGAGAACATGTAATGGTTGGGGAAGAGTAGGCTGCTTCTCCTGAGCAGTGCTAAATGTAGTAAGTGATTCAGTTTGTCTTTTCTCACTCACTTCAAAATTTGCCCAACATTAGCTGGGGAATCTTGGTTGAAAATTATTTTTGTATCCTTACCTACAAAACAACTCGTTATGGAATATAGCTTGCTTTGCCAGGGGAGTTTGACCACTTTTTCTTACAGTGACTATCAATTGACTTTCCCATCTATGACAAAGGCCAACTGTTGAGACCTTGATACAGATCTATTCATTTTGAAGTCTTTTCAAAAGTGTGGCCATTTGGAAATGTCCTGAAGAAAGAGGGTACAGCAGTGGCCACCAATCAGTCAATTCGGGAGCCCCTGACAGTATCCTCAGACTAAGATCTACTGTCAGAGGCTCCATGATTGGGAGCAGCAGAACGCATGTGGGGAGCGGCCAGGACACAGTCTGGGAGCAGCGGGGTGCATGTGGCTGGGCTGAGCCATGTCCCCTGTTTCCAGGGCTGGGCTGGGTGAGTGGGACGATCCCCCTCTGTTCCCCTGCTACTGGGTGAGTGGGGCCCTGGCCAGGCTGGGGGAGGCTGATTGGAGCCTGGCTGTCCCATTCAGGTATACACACCCTGGAGGAGGCCTGGGGGGTATGTGCCCCCGTCAGTCTGTTCTTGGGGTGAGGCAGCTGCCACTGTGCACTGGGCTTTGCACCCTGAGCCCTGCTGTAGCTCGGGGTGCACAGCTCAGTGCACAGTGGCAGCTACTTCACCCCGTGCACAAATTGGGGGGTGCACATGCTCCCTGGGCTTCTGCCAGGGTGCATGCACTGACAGGGCCCCCCCCCCAGCATTGGCTGTATGAGACACCCAGGCTCCAACCCTCCCCAGGCCAGCCTGGCTGGGACCCCACTCACCCTTGCCCTGCTCCTTCCCTCACTGTGGGGGACCTTGATTTACCCTCCCCTACAGACTGACCTGCTGGGTGGTGGGGGAGGCAGTAGATCCTGAATTGCCCCTTTACTTCAAAAAGTGATCTTCACCTTAAGGTTGGAGACCACTGGCATACAGCATACACTTTTTTTTTTTTCTCCCCTCCTACACTGGTAGCAGGATAAACAACACAATTCAAAGTGTCTACGTGATTATCCTGTATTTGATAACTTTGAGTATCCGCATGCTTAGATTGCACCTGAGCAGCTAAATATTCATAAGTTTTACAAGTTTGATACAAAAATGTCTTTCCTTTCAAAGAAAGAAATTGTACACCTCTCTTTTCCCAAAATTGCTGGCTGTCCAAGTTTGGGGAAGAGTCAAAATTAAATAGTTGCTTTGTGGTTTTAGTGTGCTAATGCGGTGTCCTTTTTTTGGTTTTGAAAACTGCAGAAATTCAGATAGCTGCATTTTAGGAGACAGTCAAATACTCCAAACTCTGTTATTTGATGCTTAAACTATATGTGACATTTAAGAGAAGTAAAAAAACAATATTTTAAAGTAATTAATATGTTGAGGTGTAAGTTTTAGGTTTAATGTTCAAGAATGTTACACAAATAGCTCACAATTGGGGGGGGAAAAGAAAGACCTTTCCTTACCGCTTTTTCTCCCTTTTTAATAGTGCATTTCTGATTTAGATGGTTAGATATTTCTTCTTTGACTAAATTTTCCTAAGTGCTGATATGTTGTCTGTCTCCTTTTAGACCTATTCAGGACTGTTCTGCGTTGTCATAAATCCTTACAAGAACCTTCCAATTTATTCAGAAAACATTATTGAGATGTACAGAGGGAAGAAACGCCATGAAATGCCACCGCACATTTATGCAATATCTGAGTCTGCGTATAGATGCATGTTGCAAGGTAAGAACTAATTTTGGTTTACAAAAAATTGAAATGGTTTGCATCTGAGCATAGGCATGTCATTGTCACCTTGTAAAATTGCAGCACTGTTGTCTTCTAAATGTGGGAATCTTCCAGCTTTAGGGACACAGATGCTTTGGCATTTGGAACCTTGAGATGCTTCCTTTTTACACACCGGGTGTTTTACGAGTCTGACTGCACTGGTCTTTTTCAAATTCCTTAAGCACGACATAGCCGGTTTGGGGTCGGGGCCTGCTGTACCCACCCTGTGTACTGTATCTGGCTTCACCCATCTGGCCCATGTGACTCAAAAACTGAACTGATGTCAAAGTTTTTGATGACATAAAAGTTTAATCATGTCAGTTTAGGTTCTGTCCAGAGTATGATAGACACTGAAGTCCAATCCTGTACCTAAACGTTCCTGCTGGTGTATCTGGCTGTAAGTAGAAGCTAGCCAAGGTCTGTGCTGTCCCTGGCCCAAAGTCTGTAGATCTTGCTAATTAAGCTATGAAAATGGGGAGACGCATCCGATGCTTGTTTGAGTTTTGTAGAGAGCCTGAAACAGTAGCTGCCTCTTGCTCAGTGGTCTGAAGATTAGACACTTCTTTGTTTGTCTTGGAGGCTTGAACAGTTTGAAAACTGTTGGTTTGTTCCATCATTTAAAAGGTAATAGGGTGTTTTGAGAAAGTAGGAAGTGTCTGTAATACGTATGGTTTTGAAGTAAAATTGATAGGCCCAAAATTTAAATTGAGGGGAAAGTTCAGAAAGATTTTGTTTTGTTCCTTTCTTCCACTATCAATACGGAACTATTTTTTGTTTGTTCCTTTCAGAAAGATATGGGAAGTATTGTTGGCCAATGGACTTCTCATTTTATGCTATGCCTTCTTCGTGATTTCATTGTCAGGGCGAAAGCAAGAATTAAAGTCCAGGCATTTAAATATTTTCCAAGTGCAAGGTTTCTGTTTAACAAACAGTATGAGTATATGTTCATTTCATGGCATGCTGGGATTGGGCCCCCAGTCCCAGTCAGTTGACCTAGGGATAGGCTTGCAAGTGCTGGTTGGGGGAGTCAGTAGACTCCATCCCCCACAGTCAGCAGCTGCAAACCTGTGGGTTTCTGCACTAGGAAGTCTGAAAACAGCATAGGGCACTGAGAGGCTAAAAAACTGCATGTGCTGCACATTTGATTTTAAGGTCAGTGTACTGGGACCTCAGTATCCTGGAAAATCTTCTGCAATCCGAGGGTTTCTGTGTGCTGTGGAATCTAAAAACAGCATGTGGGGCTTTGTGATCCTGGGTTCCTTGCCTGCCAGGATCTTTGAGAGCCTCTCCCTCATCCTGGCCTGCTGACACCAACCCCTTTAAAACCCATGTGTGAAGCTCAGAGGGGCTGTAGGTGTGGGTTTTAATTTGCAGCGCATGGCTAGCTAACCTGGCAGATTGACTGCCTCGGCCTCTAGGGAGCTGTGGTTAGGGACTGCTGTATACAGGTTGCAAGGCTTCCAGTAGGGTGTGCCCCTCAGTTCCCCCTCTGGAGACCTTGTAACACCATTCCCTAGCAGTCCAGTCCACATCTGGTTTGGGGCCCCAGGTAAGTTTGCCCCTGCTAAAGAGTAAAGACATTTTAGCCATCCTAATGGAAGATCAAAGAGTCTTTTTTAATGCAACGGACCAGGCCACTAGAGATTTTAGACTCAAAATTATTCTGCCTGTTGGCAGTATATGGGGGTGATTTGAGTGCTGGCCACTTTGCATGGAAATCCAAGGCTTTTGCTATCAATTATCTTTATGGTACAAGAGGCTCTGAGCCATGAAATGGCCAAAACCCAAACTTTAACGTAAGAAAGAAGTCTTGGTCCACAGTGCAGATTATGAACGTGCCATGTGCTCAGTTGAATACAGAAGAATAAATTGTACTTGCAGAGTTGGCAATTCTGTTGCTTGATCTGCACCTTTTAATGTGTTGTGTTTTATATGTGGATTTTTGGTTGTAGCTGTGTTGGACTAAGGACACAGGCAGGCAAGGTTCTTTTGAGTAGATGCGATATCTTTTATTAGACCAACTGAGTAGTTGTGGGGGGGGGGGGAGTTCTTAGCAAGCTTTCGGATGCAGTCACCTTTCTTCAGAACAACAGAGACTCCCTATGCCTGAACTCATACAGTCCCTATGCTTTGAAGAAGGGTGATTGCACCCAAAAGCTTGCTAACAGCTTTGTTCCAACTACTCATTTGGTCTAATTAGATATCACATCTACTCAAAGAACCTGGGAAGGGGAGCTACAGGGGAGGGGGGTCAGCTACAGCCACTCCAAAATTAGCTATAGTCCCCCTCCCAGCACCGCCACCAACTCCTACCCCAAGCACAGCCCCTTCCCAACCTACTCACTGGGAATGGCCTGGCCCAGCCCACAGTAGCAGCCCACCCTTGCCTCACTCAAAGATCTGGGGAGCACAATAGAGAAACCGCCTGCCCCAGCCCCAGCCTCACTACCTCCCTCGCTTTGGTGGCCTCGATCTGCCTGCCCCTTCCCCTGACAGACTTACCAGCCGTCACTGCTCTCCAAGTTGCCGGGCTTGCGTATTGGCAATTGGATTGGTATTGGCCGATATGGCTCATTAATAATCGCCCATCAGTATCGGCCCAGAAAATCTTTATTGGTGTACCTCTACTGATATTGCTCATGTCTGTTATGCTGTTACAGTTGAGTAATTAGTCCTTTATAACACTAGTCAGCATTTCTTTTTTATTTTTAAGCTACCCCTTAAAGTAATTTCTTCTGAATACTTGGATCAAGAGAACTAAATGCTCATCATGGGAGCAATTTTCTGTAAAATAACAAGCAAGGAGATTTAGCAGCTTTATTTCCATTTAAGAAAGTAAAAATATGTAACCAGAAGCATAACCATGGCATTTTATTAAAGACGGGGGGGTCACAGTATTCTGTCCTTTTGACATACACATCTTGTCGAAGTATTGCAAGTTTTTCAACCTAGTTGGGAAGTACAAAATGGCTGTCTAAGCAGAATGAGTTGCAGGATAAACCTAATATGAGGGATTTGTGTCTGTATTGTTTCACTGTGCTCCAGTTGTCTGTTGGAAAATTTGAAGGAGGCAGCTGCCAGATGTAAAGCACAAAATAATTTAAAAATAAAATAAATTGAAAAGGGTATACATGTGTGGTAGGGAGGGGACGATGTGCAGTGTTACCAATAAAATTCCCACAGAAAATTGAAATAGCAATTTTGTTCTTTCAAAGCAGATTTCTGTTTTGCTTTTGCTTAAATGTTAAAGTGGTAATATCATAGGCTTTATATCAGGGCTGTCCAACTTCCAAGCAGCAAGGCACTGCACCCTGCGTGAGCCACAGGCCCTGGCCCTTCCTTCTTGTCCCTGCTGTACTGCTTGTGTGGATGGCTTGTCTATTATTTTTTCCTCTACTGTTAAATTCAAAGTTGGGAGGAGGGAAAGAAGAGTGAACAGCAACAACCCTCACCCCCTGAGCCCAAGAGCAGAGTACAAGCAGGGGCTCTGGGAAGACCCTGCGATTACCAACTTCTAAGCTCATAAGACGCCAGTACATTTTGTTCTCCCAGTAGGAGTTATGCTGACATGCTGGTGACCTTAACTTTCTCCCTACTCAAGTACTCGAGTTCTCTTTACCCTTCAGCTCAGACCTAATTGCCAAGTTTTTTGCAGTTCTTTATCTTCCATTGCATGTGGAAGGGTGTTTTGAATGTAAGCTCAAGTTTGTGGTTTTAAACTAACTCATTTTATAGCATACATAAAATGTCTTGTTAAGTTCTGCATGCACAATTGAACATCTTTTTAATTATATCAGGCTCCATGTTCTTTGCAAGGTTAAGTGAGTATTTTGAAATATGACAGTACTGAAGTCTGTACTGTCCTATTAAAAAAAAAAACGAACAAAACATTGTACAGCAGTGATCAGCAATATTTTGCGGTCAAGGGCCACTTTAATGGAGGTTAAGTCTGAGTATAGGGGTCACAGTGTCAGCCGGTCACTGTTTCCTCCCCGTCTTCACTCCCTCCCCACCCCCACTGCAGTGCCACTGCTGCTGTTTCGTCCTACTGCCTGGGTGAAACCTCTCTTTGCAAAAATATCATAGAAGTCCCTGGGGTTTGTGGGATGGGTAAATTGGCTTTATGGGCCAGATGCGGCCCACGGGCCATAGGTTGCCGACCCCTATTATAGAGGAAGTCCACATGCTATTAAAAAATAGTTGCATGGTACTTAGTTTTCCATTACTATCCAGGTGCTGGTTTTGGTCCTATCCCTTTTTTAAATAAGCTTAAAGGTTAAAAGAAACTAGATGTTGTCTCCCTCTATGGTCTATTGAAAACAAGTAATTTTGAACATGCAATTCGAGAAGAAAAGCTTGGGTTGTCTTAGAGATGTAAAATTTCTGGAAATTTCGGAGCCATGAGGAAAAAATTGTTGGTTTGTTCATAAAATTATCAAAGGCAAACATTTAAGTTAAAAATAGAAGAAACCATCAACATTATAGTAAAACAAAAGTTATGTATTCTGGACTTGGTCTCCTCCATAGTGTCAAGCAGATACAGAAAGCACTCATTTTTAGAAAGAGCTGAGGTGGGAAAAAGGGGGAAACCCCCTCCCCCCAAACTCATTGAATACAAATTTTGCTACTTGAAACTTTTGTCTAATCAGTCTCGTTTTCTGAGCTATCACTATCAGCAGTTTCTGATTCATCTGATCGTTCATTTTTATCATCTTCATGGACTTTTGAAAACTGAAGGTTTACTTGGATTGAGATAAGCTTCTCTAGTCTTTCACATGTTAGTTTGTTTTTTGATTTGGTGTGAGTTTTTCCCAACATAGACCAGTTTCTTTCACATGCTGCAGAAAATGGAGGAATCTGAAGCAGTTGAGAAACAAGAGTCGGAGGCTGTGTCGTGCAAAGGCCTTGCCACCATGTTGCAGGAGGAATGTGCTTGACAGAGCCCCAGACTGCATTCCTGGACCAAATACCTGAAGATGTTCTGTATTCTGGAACATCTGAAAGTACCTTTCCAACATCAAGTCCTAAGTGTGTTGCTTGTCTTGTAATCCAGTCAAATGCAGTAGCAGATCTATCACCACTAACCTTTTTTGCCTTTGAATCTTGGATCCAA
>NW_017728929.1:0-75486 GCF_001723895.1 Crocodylus porosus
GCAACCACTCTTCTTGAACTCCCATCTCCCTGGGGTCATGGTCCCTGAGGGCCTGACCGACTAGCCTCTTGAGCTTATCAAAGTCGGCTTTTCTGAAGTCAAGGACTTCTGTGTTGCTGACTGACTTGCCAGCTTTACGGCGGATGGTGAAGGTAAGCCAATCTCCACCCCAGAGTGCTGAGGGAACCAGCAGAGGTTATTGCGGGACCTCTGGCACGGCTTTATGAGCACTCATGGTGCTCTGGCAATGTGCCAGAGGACTGGAAAAGGGCCAATGTAGTTCCCATTTTCAAAAAAGGGAGGAAGGATGACCCAGGAAACTACAGGCTCATTAGTCTTACCTCAGTTCTGGGGAAGCTTTTTGAGAAAATTGGCACATGTCTGTGAGGGACCAGCAAGGGAGATTATGCTTAGGGGCAACCAACATGGGTTCATTAGAGGCAGGTCCCGTCAGACCAACCTGGTGGCCTTCTATGACCAGGTCACCAAATCCCTGGATGCAGGCATCGCGGGGGATATAGTCTCTCTGGACTTTAGGAAGGCCTTCGACATGGTCTCTCACCCCTTTCTCATTAAAAAATTAGGAGACTGTGGTGTTGATGCCTATACACTCAGATGAGTCACTAACTGGCTAGACGGCTGCACCCAGAGCGTGGTGGTGGACTGGTCTTATCTGACCTGGAGGGATGTGGGTAGCGGGGTCCCCCAGGGCTCGGTCCTCCGTTGTTCAACATCTTCACCAGCGACTTGGACAAAGGGGTAAAATGCGCCCTGTTCAAAGTTGCAGATGACACTAAGATGTGGGGTGAAGTGGGCACACTAGAAGGAAGGAATAGGGTGCATCAGATCTGGACAGTCTACAGGGGTGGGTGGAGGAGAATAGGATGGGTTTCAACACTGACAAGTGCAGGGTACTGCACCTGGGGAGGAAGAACCAGCAGCGTACCTACAGGCTGGGGAACTCCCTTCTCGTCAGTATAGAGGCAGAAAAGGATCTTCGAGTCATTATTCTGGCCAATATGAACATGGGCTGGCAATGTGGGGATGCGGTCAGGAAGGCCAACCGCACCTTGTCATGCATCTACAGATGCATCTCAAGCAGGTCCAAGGAGGTGACCCTCCCCCTCTATGTGGCACTGGTCAGGCCGCAGCTGGAGTACTGCGTCTAGTTCTTGGCGCCGCACTTCAAGAGGGAGGTGGACAACATGGAGAGGGTGCCGAGGAGGGCCACCCACATGATCGGGCGTCAGCAGGGCAGGCCCTACAAGGAGAGGCTACAGGACCTGAACTTGTTCAGCCTCCACAAGAGAAGGCTGAGGGGGGATCTAGTGGCCGTCTACAAACTAGTCATGGGGGGATCAGCAGGCACTGGGGGAGTCCCTGTTCCCCTGAGCACTACCAGGAGTGACTAGAAATAATGGTCACAAGCTGGCAGAGGGTAGATTCAGACTAGACATCAGGAGGCGCTACTTCACAGTCAGGGCGGCTAGGATCTGGAACCAACTTCCAAGAGAAGTGGTGCTGGCTCCTACCCTGGGGGTCTTTAAAAGGAGGCTGGATGAGCACCTGGCTGGGATCATTTGACCCCAGCACTCTTACCTGCCATGGCAGGGTGTCGGACTTGATGATCTGCTCAGGTCCCTTCCAACCCTACCTACTATGAGACTATGAAACTATAAACAGCCATGCAACAAGGCACATGCCACTCTTATATTGCCAGGAGTTACAAAGGAGAAACCCCAGGGGCAGGTCATCTCATAACTGCCAATAGGCAGGTCTATTCCCATCTCCTCTGCTGATGCAGCGGCTCATAGGTTGAGCTGGAGACCACAGCCTGGCAAAGAGGCTGTAATTTGGCCTCCAAGCCAGCCTTTATGAAGAAGAATCACAAATGACCTCTTTTCCCTGATGTGGATAAGAATGGTCTTTATAAAGGCCCTCAGAGAGCAGAAACACTGGGGCTTGTCCTCCATGTGATCACTGGTTTGGGAAAGGCAAATGTTCCCTTCGTCACATGCTCTGCTTTTAACAGTGCTGCAAAGCTGTGGGGGATACCAGCCCATGTGCTGACCCTGCAGAGGTTGAGAGGAGGCATAAGAAGCAGCCCGTGCTATGGCCTGACAGGGGGTGGGGAGTGTATGAAGGAGCCTGCTGTAGTGTCCAAGGCAGCAAAATTCAAGCTCATGTGGCTCAGTGTGCCCTGTGCAATTTGGGACAGGGCAACTTACCCTGCTCACCCCCCTGTTCTTTTTTCTGAGTGGCAGCTGGATTTTCTTCTTTGTAGAGGGTTTCATCCTTGATCTAGAAAAGAGAACAATGGAATTAGCAGTGACTGCAAGATTCACGCTACCTGTTACCAGTCTCACCATGCAGGGCTAGGACCACTCTGCATCTGGCTTCAGAGGGAGTTCCTCCACAGCCAGCTCTAGTAGCTGGGCTGTACAGCTGGGCTAGGAGGGGGAGGAGGTACTAACTTACCACTCCCTCCCTACTAGTTCCTGAGTCAGGTGAGATCAGAGATCCAGTTCCCTTTCACTGTAAGGGGGATCCTGAATATTCACATCTACACATGAGAACATGCATCACTGCACCATGCAAACTTGTAATGTCAAGGTTATGTGGCCTGGCCCAGAGGAACTGGCAGCAAATGTGCTGTGTCATCTTTGTGTGGTCTAGTGCCCTGTGTGCATGGGCAGGGCAATGGAGCCTGAACTTTGGTCTGTGTAGCTGGAATGAGTGCTGTGAGCAGAACATACTGCTCCACACTGTCCTTTGGAGCTCTCTGGGCAGGCTGCTGGCTGTGCCGATATGAGGTCAGGGTGCCCCTCTAAAAGGAAGACAGCCACCTCCCCCGTTCACTTACTCAGAGTCTTGGAATCACGCAGTGCAGACCAAGCAGCCTTTTATTACAGAGCTGCTGGGAGCCAGATCCACACACACACACCCACAGAGGAGCTGGGTGAAGCTCCATCAGAGGCTCCCAACCAACAGGTCCTAGGTGCAAAGGCAGTGACGGTTAGAGAACATGCAGCCTGCAGCAGCATGGGGTCTCCCATACGGCCACCTCGGAGTCAAATCCCAGTACGCAGCATGGGGCATTCTGCCCTGTCCAATGCCAGGGAGCCCAGGCCACAAACCCTGTTGTGATGGTGCCTTGAAAGAAGGAATGGGCAAACAGATCCAGAAAAAGTTATGGCCATGACAAACTCCAGTTCAACTCAATGCCTCAGAGCCCAGCTTGGAGAGGGCTTCTGGAAACAAAAGGAGCAAGGGGCTGTGGGAAGATATGCTTCTTAGGCAGGGCTGAGCTTACGTGGCCCTGAAGTGCTATGGCCCATGCCTCAGACACTACACATGAAGGCCCTGCTTACCACCACACGCTCTGCTCCATGCTCTAGGACCTTCCTTTCTGCTGCTAGCTGTTCCAGGATGGTTTTCTGCAGCAACGGTGCATTAGCTCCTCTTACAACAGCTACCAGTTCTCCTCCCTGAAAGGCATCGAATGAAGGTGGTTAGTCAGGGGACACACCTTCTCTTTGCATTAGTCCCCATGTCTGGTTAGACCTTTCAGTAATTCCAGTGTTGGGAAGTGGCAAAATCCGATTCTAATTTAATTGCTGGCAAAGAACTTCCTCCAAACCGAATGGGAAAGTGGTAGCTGAAAGCACCAGGAGTTAGCTTGGGGCCTGTGAGGATGAGCACTAATTGGTTAATATAAGATAAGGGAGACAGGCTGAATCAGATAAAGATACTCTGTGGCTCATGCACTGTCCCCCACCCACAGACAATATTCTGGGAGCTCCTTAGAGCTTGCCAGCTGTGGTCTCTTCCCATTTGAGGTAATTACAGGAGAAGAGGATAGTCAGGCTGGTGTTGGCCAATGCATGAGGACATGGTATAATTTCCCTGCTACTTGGTACAAGGGACCCACCAAAGTTTCCTTGACATCCCAAAGTGGCCAAGCTCACCCTTGTCCCACAAAATAGTTGCCCCAGCATTCAGATGGTCCACCATGTGTGACACCTTCTGGCTACCCATGTCAACAGCAGCCAAGCGCACAGTGTCACAATACAGCTAAGATGGACACTGTGCCTGTATCTGGGTGAGCAAAGGAGAGCATGCTCTGTAAATCTAGCTCCTCCTTTGCATTGTCCACCCTTAGTCCTGGCCAAGGGACAGGCAGCACAGCCCAGCACTGTCAAGGGCATGGGTCTATGAGGTGGTCTATGGTGCAGCTGTGGCCACATGTGGAATGAATGGATAGGAATATAAATCTGTCTACACCCACATTACAGACAGCAATCCCACCTTTAAGAAAAGATCTGAACTTCATGCTTCAGGGCAAGAGCCAAACTCTGATGAACGGGGCTAAGAAGAAACTTCCAGAGGACCAGTTCTTCTAAAATAGCAGTTTAGCAGATTCCAACACTGGTCCTGGACAATGCTGGAGATGAGATATTGGCCTAGATAGCCCTGTAATAGGCTTCTGCCTCCAATGCGGCTCTGGCACCCTCTGGCAAGTGACTCAGGACTTCCTAGGACACTACCCTGTACTCGTCTGCCATGATCTTACCTACAAGGGATTTGGGAAGCAGGCCTCAGAAAAAGATGCCTTTCTCCCCCTTCTTATCACTGAGCCACCTGTTATCCAGCCCAATGAATGACATACTCAGTCTCTCTGCAAGACTTCTCTGTCCTCAGTTGGGCTCAAACTCCCTTCTGAGCATCTTGGCTGGGAGCAAACTCAGTCTGTCTGCCCTACTCAGCTCCACCAGGGCCTGGTGGTCTCCATCTAGTGCCCCTCCATTGATAGAACACACAACATCCTCACATCAGCCCCTTTCGGAGGCCTCCCTACTCCTAACTAGACATCCCATGCCTCGTGGCTACAGAAACACCAGCAAATCCAAACAAAAATGCACCAGCTCTCGAGTGCCTTTCCACTGGCCTCCCCACTTTAATCACTGGCTATGCCCCAGCTTCAGCTCCTCTGGCCTCACACACTGTACGACAGCTCTCTTTGCAGTCCTCCCCACCTTGCTTCCCAACACGGAGCCCCTTCTTTTCCTGTTGTCTGAGCCAGACGGCCTCCTCAGCCCAGGAACTGGGCTTATATGGCTCCTAGGCTATGCCCCTTCCACCTTCAGCTTGTCCAGACTTAAAAGCAGGGTTGCCAACCCTCCCAGCTTGACCGAGAGTCTACTGGAATCAGCATCGATCTCCTGGTGACTATTGAAAGCAATCCGGGAGACTGATATTGTGAATGGGTTGAACAGTATAATTAATGACATTAAGTCATGTTGAGGAAAAAAAAAAATCTCACAGAATAGCTTCAGTCAGAGTTGGCAACCCTACTCAAAAAGGGCCTCTCCTTTTTCATCACAAAACCCCTTGCCTGCTACGGGACAGGGGTTCCCCTTTACATAGTTAGCAAACTGGTTGGTGCCTCAGAAGCCCTGTTTCTGCTGCCTGTAGCTCTGCAGCCACACAGTGCTGCCCCTCTTTACTTGGTAGCAGGAGTTGGGGCAGGGGTGGGCAAAATGCAGCCCGGGGGCCGGATGCAGCCCACCAGGCCATTCTATCTGGCTGGCAGGGCCCTTAAAAAATTTAGACAATTAGTATTTATCTATCTGCCCTGGGCTGCCTGTCATGCAGCCCATGATGGCTTGCCAAAACTCAGCAAGTGGCCCTCTGCCCAAAATAATTGCCTGCCCCTGGGTTAGGAGGTCGCTGTTATAAGCCATCAGTTCCAACTCAGCACAAACATGGACTCTCCATAGTGTGAGAAAACAAATTTCCTGGACCTTTCCACATTGTCTGCCCTTTATTTAATTTTAAAATTACCTGGCATAACTCTTTTTCCCCCCCTCACCAAGACGTCTTCATTTCTCTCTTATTCAGTTACTGATTAGTGAATGAAAAAGACATTAACTGCATTATAAGGAATAGAGTTTGAAAGTGAAATGTTTCAACTGCAAGTCAAGTTTACTCCTATGCATCCAATTTAATTTGTGTTTTCACTCACTGCATAAAAGAGAAAAGTAGGTTCACATTTTCCTCGATATTTTTCCAGAGCATCGATGGACTCTACTTCAGCCTAAATAAAATGTGAAAGAAAGAATTCATTTATACTGACCTCTTCTGTTGCAGAACAGCAAACATACATATCCAAAAAAAGTACTGAGGAATATTTTGTGTGATCTGCCCTGTTTGTCTAAGGGCCTGAAAAGCCTTCTTAAAAATGGTTTTTATTATACTATGCAGAAATTATTAGTGACATTTAAAATAATAAGATCTTAATAAAAGCAAATATCATCTTTCTTTAGTCAAGTAGCACGATCTTTAAATTACCCCATTATCAGATGTGCCTCCAACCTTGTAATCAGCTTATACGAATCATTACATAAATGATTTATTCAATGTTTTAATGACTGAAAGGAGGGTACAATCACATAGGCCTGCCTGATGGTGTTATTGGTATATCTGATTTTCCCCTCGCCCACTAGAAGCACCTTCACTCACCGTTGATTCCCTACCATGTTGAGGGCCCTCATATAGCCAATTAAGCCATTTAATGTGTGCTAGATGAATTTGGTGTGGCAGCAAAATGCTGTATAGCATTAAGTTGAATGACGGAGGGTATGGGTATGTGAACAATTTACCATAGGGGTAAAAGGAGCAGGGCTCCCTGGTAGCTTGCCTGTGGACACTTTTACCCTGTGATAAGTGGAAGCTAACCCCATGGTAATTCACCCCTCTATCACCTGTGCCCACTACAGACAGTTGTTGGGGAGCAGCCAACATGCCATAAAGCCCTGCCCCCTTTCACCCTATGGTCAGTTGTTCACAGGTCTACAGCAGTGTATCGGGGAGGGGGGGTGCAACCAGGGCACCAGCCTTTGGGAACCAGGTACCCAACTACACCTCTGCAAGTCTGTCCCCTTAAGGAAGTCAATGACATAAAATATAGTTACCTTTGGGTATAAACAGACATGTATCTGAAATGCTTGCAATCCCTGCTTTCCAGCCAAATGGGCTGGAGAGCAAGAGTCTTTGCATGACTTTCAACCTTTTCACTGGAGAGTCTCAAGGAGAGCAAGCATGCAGGAGAGCTCTCACTGGCTGTCTGCCCCCCTCTCCCTCATTCTCTATGCCGGAGGAGAAGGGAGCAGAGTACTGTGGGATGCTGGAGGACTGCTAGAGGATGTGGACATTTCAGGAAGCTTTTCAAAATGAAGCACTTCAAAGATGTTCCTCTTTTTCCAGGTCATCTTTGAAGCATCTCAACCACTTCTGAAGCACTTCCTCAGGTATTAATATCTGCCCTCACTGTCTGAAGTACTTCAAAAGCACCTGCAGCTTTTCAAGCAGCATGTCTGCCCATGGCCTCTGTCAACCAAACTTGGTATCCTTACAATGGCAAATATGTTGTACAATCTCTGAATAAGACCATGTTGCTCTGTTTAAGGTGCATTTCTAAATGTGATAAAATATGAGACACCATAAAACCCTTCCCCAGAAAGGTTTGCTAAGATGCATTTCTTCCTGCTTGAGAATGTTTATTATGTATGCAATGTAACATTTATTTAGTTCTCAACTATTCATTACCTTACTTATGAGTACTTGAAGTTGTAAGTGGTATGGCAGGCATATATTGCTGCTAACAAATATGACTGGTTTCTAGATGGAAGATTTTGTATCGTGAAGTCAATCGAGGATTTGGTTGGAGCAAATGCACTCAGAGTTGAGACTGGAATAAAGTTCTAATTACACAGAAATCCTTAACACAGACATTTGCAACTTTTGAGTGCTTTTCTTCACCGATGTAACATTCTCGCACTACAGCTGTCATACATCTGTGTCAAGACAGAGCGTAGAGCAATGCTGTCTTACAACTGAATATTGACTTGTAAATCTGAATATAACATATTCTTTTTGGCCGAGAGCTGAGTCTAAGCTAAAATACATGTTTTCCATACTAGTGAAACCATTCTCTCTTTCAGGCTCAGATGTGAGGTGTTCATTATTTTAAGAGAGAAATCCTTTCCTTTTATAAACGTAATGAGGGGGAGGCATGAAGTCTTTTCCCATTTGGAGAAGGAATAAGAAACAGAATGATAAGCACTCAATCCTGCAAATCTTCACGCTATCAGCTTCCCCGCTGTCATAACTAAATAAATGGAGTTCAAGGGAATTATTCACATAAGTAAGAACTGGAGCACGGACACATCCAGGGGCAGATCCATGGACAGTTGCACTCCTTTTTGATTCCTGCTCCACCCAAAGTTTAAAACACACTGCCTAGCTGGGGCAGCGGCATTTCTATTCGGGCAGCAATGAAGGAAGGAGTCAACTGACTTCATGGGTCATTATAATCTACTTGATTCCTTCTAAACTCTTCATTTCACAGGTGTTAAGAACCCTCTCTCCTTTTTAATGGTCTTTAATGGTTCCACTACTCAGACGAGCCTTTCTTCTGCAATTTTGCTGTCTGTTAACTGCTCCCGGTAACATAGCTTCTATTTCAAAGCTATGAAGACTGTTTAAGCCTAGCTAGAAACATTAACTCAGGTGTGGAGATAACTTTCACTGAATCATTGGAAGGACTGTCAAGGTGCTCAGAAGGTTAGATTTTGTTTTATGAATCTGTAGAAGAGATGTATATTTAATGCTAATGACAACAGGACTAAAGAAACCACACTTTTTGATTATTTTTGCCTAGTTTTGGGGTGGGTTTTTTACATAATATATGATATAGTAAATTAATGCACATTCCAAAGAAGTTTTTCCTTTTCCTTTGATCTTTAACTGAATAATATGGGGCCCCTCGCATATTAGAAAGGCTTCTAGTTTCTTTTACACTGGAGAACGATGTGTGTTGTGTTATATGCGATGATGCACTGCATCTCCCTTTTCAAAATCCTAGATCAACATGGATACATCAGCCAGATACTGCAAAGAAAGCCAATACATTTCACAGGCTGCTGGTTCCATAGGTATTTGGTACATAGGAAGCAGTGCTTCTCTGTTATCACTTACCACAGCAAAATGCAAAAGGTCATCACCAAGCTCATTCTTTATTTTCCTGAAAAGGTTCACTACTGTTTTGCATGGACCACACCAGGCTTGATACACATCAACAACTGCCAAGGAGAGAAGCAGTATCATCATGGTAGACAGCACTGAAATGTCTCAGAATTAGTTAGGCAAGGCGCATACAAAAAACTTGGCCATTGCAGGTTTTTAATCAGCTTTGACCATAGCTGTTTCAGATCAGATTGATCAGGGTCATTTGGATATTGAAAAGGGGCCGTTTCTGAACACAATTTATCAGGAAGAAAAATCCCACAATTTACTCACCAAAATAGGAGTGTGGGTCAGGTGTTCAAAGCCCAGATAAACTAGGCTGCTTGATATGAGCTCAAACATTACCGTGTCATATTACCAGAATGCAAGACCAAAACAGAAATGGAAGAAAGATGTAGAAAAGAGAGCAGTGCATGGGGCTGGAAAAAAAAAAAATTATCATTTGGTTTGGTCCTTTTTCTAAAGATATCTTGATAAGAGCAAGGGATGTGGATCCTGAACAGCTCAGATGAGCTCTGTGCAAATTGTTGCTGAAAAAAATCTTGCAAACATCTGCAACAACTTCACATAATTTTTAACCTTTAGACACACACACACAGGAAGAAACAGCATTTAGGCTAAGATTTAACCTGAGACACAGAGCATTCAGCAATTGAGAAAAATCAATGTTAGCTCTGTCCCTTTCTTCTTCATCCTCCACAAGGCAGTCTGTCTAATATCACTAGAAATAAGTTGCCATTTAAAGCAGAGAAAAATCAGTGTCCTTGCCTGCAGTTAGGATTTCCCCCAATAGCAGGCAGCCCTTGCTCTGGGCATTGCTCACTGTTCATGTGAGCTGGTCCTTTAAGGGAGCTGAGATGACACTGAAGACAGGAGAGAGGAAAAGCATGTGAACAAGGGTAGCCCACCATGAAAATGATAGCAGGAGAGCTCACTGAGAGCAAGTGTAAGAGTCAGGGCTCTATCAGAAAGCAGGCAACTACCCAGACAGCTGGGGGACAGGAATAGGGCCTATGAAGGACAGGACAGATGAGTGGACTGAAACCCAGCTATCTGGGGTCCCAAGGATGTGGGTTTCCCTTGGGCTGTCATCCTTTGAGTTAGGGTAGCATCTCTGCTTTGAAAGAGTGAAGTGAGAGGCTGCTTATGCTGTTGTCCCATCAGGTGATCTGGGAGGAATGGGGCAGAGTGCAGGAGACCAGAATTGAGAGCAGGGGAAGGGAAGGAAGACCCCCAGAAGGGTGAGCAGTGGACAGCCTAATGCCAAGGTGGGGAAGTCCTGTATTTGGGATTCTGATACCTGGCAACGGTGGGCTGTTGGTGACTTGGCCAGAGAGCCAAGCCATGCAGGGGATGGAAGCCAATTACAGGGGACAGAGGCTGCAAGTGGGTCTAGAGCCAGAATGTGCAGGTCCCTGTAACACCTCCAGAGGCAGATGTTTTCTTAATCCCATCTGCTTTCATACTTGGTTGTATCTTGCTGCAGCAGGGAGCTTCCCATGCTGGACAAATACCAGCCAGGCAGGCAAGACTAAGACCTGGTCTGAGGGAAAAGGTGGCTTCAATCTAACCAACAGTATGGTTTTAACTTATTTAATTAAAGGCACTGATTTCAGTTTATCATGCTGTATCAAATTTGAGCTAAACTGAAATAAGCCCCTTGGAAACCAAACTAAGGGTGGCCACACATGGGGCTGCACCAGTTTCTCTAAAACAAGTTTAAGAGCAGATTTAGGTTGCACTGATGGGACTTGTTGTGGAGGCAAGACTACAGGCATGGATAAAGGAGGAGCACAGAGGTCCCTCAGGACAACTCAGGTGCCGGGCACTTACGTGTACTCAAGTACAGTCTCAGTCGCCAGAGGCTTTAGCTGATAGCTCTGCTCTGGGTTGAGCTGAATCTAACAAGCTAAGCTAGTGACAGCATTAGGGAGCAAGCTGCAGAACCAGTGCTTCTGCTGCTGTCATTTTTGGCTGTGGATGCTTTGGGGGAAAGCCGTTACAAACAGGAGGAGCATTTTCTCTTTGCCTAAACTGATGTCTCCCTCACTAGGGTCAGTCTCAGGGCTGAGACCTCCTTGGGAGCTTGGCATTGGCAAATACTATTTGAAAGACCCAAGGAATCATATACAGGAAGTGTTAAAGACTAAGCTTAATGACAGAAAGATCCAGGAAGGATCCCTGAGCAGCGATATCTGATAAAGCGCAGAGGACAGTCTCAGGTAAGTGAGGAAACTCATTTCAGATTGGCCTGGATAATGTATGAGACAAGCAGCTCTGTCAGCCAACAACCCTCCGTTGAGCAAGCAGATGGGAGGACCTAACCCATTCCCACCACCTTTGCCATCTGCTACTCAACTTCCACACCCCCCAGTACACTCCACAGAGCTTCAATACTTTACTGGCTCTGAATTTAAATTAAATATAAGCAACTCTGGAACACTGGCTAAGTCCTTACCCATCAGTCCTTTGAAACACAGCATTTCCTCCCACAGCTCCTGGTTATTGATAGTAATCTGTGTTGAAATTTTTTTATAAAAGTGTATTAAGAGCATTAGTCAGAAAACCATACACATTCACTATGTTTACTGTATTACAAAACTGTTCCACTTCAAAGAATGATGGGGAATGCTGACACAGGACACATGCAAGAGTGGTTTGGTATGGGGCTTGTTTTTAGCAGGACTTTTAAAAGAATACCACATAGCGAGAAAAGAAATCTCTGCCACAGCTAGGATAAGGCCTATCCCCTCCCAACCGCTCCATGGTAGGGGCACAATCTGGGGTCAGCGTGGTCACTCAGAGCTGGCATCTCTCTATGCACCAACCCAAGTCATCCTCTCTGCCTGTGGCACCAAAATCCACTTCCTTTCCCCCTCTACCAGCAAACTCCTGCTGCGTTCTCCATCCATCATCCCACAGTTAACATCCTCTCACTTTAACAGTGAGAGGAGAGAGAGGTGCAACATGAGGCTGCTTGTGTAGTGCAGCTGCAAGGGGGAGACCACGCACCAGAAGCTGTTGGATGAGTCACCTACAGTTTGCCAGCCTAACTAATACATAACAATAACAATTAATAACAGCAATAATAATTATTGGCTAAGCAGGAGTTCTGGGGATTACAGTGGATAATAAGCTATGAATAGGAACCAAAAGCATGCCCTGCAGATCGAGTTGAGAGAAGTGATTCTTCCCTTCTATTCAGCACTGATGAGACCACATCTGGAGCACTGTGTCCAGTTTTGGCCCCCCCCCCCCACTACAGAAAGGAAGTGAACAAATTGGAGAGAGTCCAGCAGAGAGCAACAAAAATGGCTAGGACTATGGGATAATAATAATTCTATTGCCAGCATGTATAACCCTTAAGTCAAAGACCTACAAAGCTCATGACATTCCTATGGCAACTCTCACATGAAATGTGTGTGATTTCTGGTCCCAAAACGTCCAACTCCTGCTCTAAATACAAATATTAGTGCAACCTCAAGTAGGAACTGCTAACCACAATCTCCATGCACTGACTGGAGTGGTCATGTATGGCTTCAAAACTCTCTCAGTCCTTGTTTCAATGACCTCATTTTCCAGGGGAGCTTTCCTTTTTTTCCATCTTAAAAGCGTTCTTGTTAGAGACCTTGTGCACTGACAGAATAAAGCAGGAGTCTCCCTCCCACCCTACAAAATGCTATTTATTGTGCCTACATGCAGGAAAACCTACCGCCTTGCTTGGGTGCAGGGATCTATAGGTATAGACAGGCAGGGGAGGATCTAGAGGCAGTTGCAGTGATGCAGTCACATCCCCTTTTGATTCCTGCTTCACTCAAAGTTTAAAACCAACCACCAGGCAGCAGCAGCAGTAAGGGAGCACTGGACCCATTGCCATCTACTGATGCCTTCTAAAAACTCTTCATTCCACACGTGTGAACAATGTTCCTTCATTTGTAATGATCTCAATGTTCCATGAATCGAACTATCCGTTCTCCTGTAATTCTGCTGTCTGATAGCTGCTCCTGATAATGTAACTCCTGTTTCACAGCCCTGCAGACTGTTTTTTAGCTCTAGCTAAAAACATTAAACTTGGGCATAAAAATGTTAACTCAGGTGGATATCAAATCAGGGGTGGAAATAACTTCCATTGAAACATCAGATGCCCTGTCAAGATGCTCAAGAAGGCTAGATTTTGGTTTATGAATCTGAAAGAGATGCACATTTAATTCTAATGACTACAGAACTATGGAAACAGCTGTTAGACAGCTTTTGATATTTTTTACCTAGTTTGTTGTGTTTTTTTATATCTAATCTAGGATATAGCAAATTAATGCACATGCCAATAAAGTTAATTTGTTTTTGCTTCAGTCTTAAATTGAAAAATATAGCTGGGTTTCTAGCTTATTAGTAAAGTTTCTAGTTTCTTTTTGATGGGAGAAAAATATGTGTTGGGCTATATGTGATAAGGCAGCACATCATGTGTACCCACTTTTTCAAAATCCTAGATTTGTCTATGTAGACAGGCATAACAATAGTATTGGAATCAAATGACAGCAATTTAAGCTGTTAGAATCATAAAAAATTAAGGTTGGAAGAAACCACAGGAGATCACATCTAGTCCAATCCCCTGCTCAAAGCAGGACCAGCCCCAATTAGATCATCCCAGCCAGGGCTCTGTCTAGCTAGGTCTTAAAAAGGATGGGGAGTTCACCACCTCTCTGGATAGCTTGTTCCAGTACTTCTACTAACTGTGTACCCTCCAGTACCCTCTTTGTGAGCGTTTCCTCATATCCAACCTCAACTTCCTTTGCTGCAACTTGAGACTGTTGCTCCTTGTTCTGTTATATCTGCATCCTTCTGTGGCAATGCAAGTGCAGCAAAATCACTGCAGCTTTTCCTCTGTTCCATCCACAGTTAAAATTAAGAGAGAGGTTTAGCTCGCTTGTATTGCCACAGGATCATTGGGACATAACCTTTAGAATGTAACAGCTGAGGTGCACTCCCAGGTGGCAGCTCCTCACCGTCTGTTAAAGTCGTTAAAAGGTACATTTGTTAATAGCCTATGACTGCAAAACCTGACAGCTAAATGTGCTGGTGGGTCTTTTGTGTTTCTGGGGGCACTAGAGGGCACCCTGCACTTCAGTTTTTCTCTCTCTCTAGCAGAAAGTGCAGCCACCTGCTACTTCAGAGAGCCTCTTGAAACATGGAATTATGGAGATTCAATCCCACTTCCACAGTTAAGGCTGATTTTTATTTTGCCCTTAGAGCAGGGAGTCAACACAAAACTGTGTATTCTAGCTAAACTTGCAGTGCTCCTTTACTTACTCTTTGTGAGCAGCATTTATTTATATTCTGGTAAATTCTCAAAATGTGTTAATTGGTTTGATTCAAAGCAGGTCAAACAGTTAGTTAGCTTGCATTTTCCTTGTCTAGAATGATGCAGGCACTTCCTTTTTATGTAGACATAATTCATTCAAATTTAATTTCTCAGCTAGATTGTAAGAAAATGAGCTGTTGTTAATTTTTGTTGCAATAATCATCACAACTCAATAATGAGAAGATTTTACAAGGTCAAAAGGGAAGCATTACAAAATTTAGGAAATTCCACAATTAAGTTCATCATGGCAATCTTAGATCATTGACAGGTAAACAAATTATACCGAGTTAAAAAGGTAGAGGAGACTTATCAGGTATCAAGCTTTCTGAAGTGCAGATGGCAAAACTGGATGTGGGATTCCAGCAAGTCTCACTGATGCCTTAGACAGAGGCGAAACCTGATCCTTACACCCACTTAATATCCCTTGAATGATGACCACAGGAATGATAGACATTTCTCCATTTTCTTAGCCCAGCCTAACTGGAAATCAATGTCCTCAGTGGACTGAACCTACCTACTCACCCTCAAGATTACCTACTGCTTGGGCTCTTCACCCAGGAGACTCTCTAGGAAGAGAATGGGTACAGCTCTAGTGACTCCTCGGCAGGAATCTAAGGGCACCTCTGCAGCTGCTCCCAGGGGAGACTGGCCAACAGTGAGGACCCTGAACTATAGCTTTGCCAACAGCAGCTGGAGAAATCAAGGGCCAAATCTTCCCCGTGTACTTACAGTCAAGATTAAAATTGCCTTTACAAACACATTTGCAGTGCATACCACTCATACTGACCTGCAGCAATACCTCCTTCTTCTTACTGCCCATTCTTCTGCAAGAAGAAGAAACGTCAATTGAATAGCAGGGCCAAGTCACTGAGGTCTGTTGCTGAAAGATGCCTCCTTTCAGTGAAAGCAATGATCCAGCACAAAGGAGGGAATCCCTTTCCCACCAGTTGAATTCAGCTGCTGCAGAAAGAGGTTTTTACAGGAACACACTTGGCCAGCATGTTGCTCATCTGTACATCGTCCCTCTGCCAGGGGCAATGCAGACAGCTCAGAAAGCATCTCTGCTCAGCCCCTTTCAGCCGGAAGGACAGTGTAACACACATGCAAGCACGGGGTCCTGAGGTGCAACCCGTCTCCACGAGCATCAGACATATGCTGGCCATGTCTCCATGAGCAGTGGACTGCACAGTAGTTACTGCAAAGTCATTTAGTACTGGCATAACCGAGTACTAGATGACTGCGCAGTAACCGGCATCAACTGAAGACACTCGAAATGAGCAGAGCGTGAGCTAGAAAAGCCCAAACTCAGGGAGTAAGCTCTAGATGCTGGGACCTGGCAGGCAGGGAGCTGCAGATGGCAAGGAATGAGTTGCAGGTGTCTGGACATGGCAAAAAAAAGACATCTTGACAGAGAGAGAGAAAGATAAGAGGTGGTATGGGATGGGGCATTTCAGCTATAAATGCAAGCCTTGCCCTGCCGTAGTGACTTAGGGGGCATCTGTGCACAACCAGGGCAGCCAGGACCATCTTGCTGAGCAGGGCTGACAGCTGCACAGACCTGCTAGCTCCTGTCCCAAGAAACAATTGACCTCTCTGAGCTTTTGCCCCCAGACAAACTCGAGTCATTTGTTCTGTGCCGCTCCAAAGCTCCAGGAGGCCATGAGGACCCCCAACCCACACTGGCCGAACCCCGAGAGCAACAGCAGGCCAGCTGGGAGCCTCCTCAACCCCCAAGTGCCTCCAAACAGAGGCCAGTGCAGATGGGGTCTCTTACAGGGTCGCCTGGGACCGCTGTTGCCCTGGAGGTGGGAATCCAGGATGGAGAGGTGCCTGCCACCATGACACAGGGAGAAGGATTATCCCCATAAGCCAGTGGGTGCCGCGGGGGGGCAGAAGGGCCTGGCAGGGAGACAGGCAACCCTGCCATGAGCAGGGGTGGCTGAGCTCCCTTCCAGCCTGACTCTCCCAGGAGGCAAGATCAGGGAGCAGCAGGGAGGCACCTCCTCCCCAGTGGCAGGAGCAGGGAGGGGGACAGCCCCCACTTTGTGCCTCTCTCAGGGCCCTTCCCTGGCTCCCACCATGCATGGTGGGGGGGGGAGAAGCAGGGGCAGCTCCCCCTGCCTGAGGGGGAACACCCCCCAACCCCAGGTACCTGCATGGCGGTTGCAGGCAGCGCGTCCCTAGCAACCTAGCAGGCTGGGCTGGCTGCCTCAGCAGCAGGGAGGGGCATGTCTGGGCTGTGGGCCAGGCTGCGGGCAGGGAGGGGCCATGTCTGAGCAGGCTGCAGGCAGCAGGGAGCCACTCTCCCCTGCTGGGGGAGGTACCGGGAGCCCAGCATGGCATATCCCAGGGCTGGGGTGATGCCAAGGGAGTTGGGGGGGGCAGCCTCATTGACTTAAACATGCCACAGAGGCAGGTCTGCAGGGCCAGCTAGAAGCATGAAAAGGTGTTTGGGCCTGAAAGCTTGCAAAGAACAATTTTTCCAGCTACTTAGTTGATCTAATAAAAGATATCATATCTACCCAAAGAAGCTGGGTCTGACCAGGGTTTTTCCCCCCACTGTTCTTCTCCCACTTGCAGCACAAAGAAACTAAGCTTTATTAACACACAAGGGGCCTAGGACTGCATTAGTTGGGTCAAGATTGAAGCAAAAAAAACAAATATAACTTCATGAGAACACACATTCATTTGCTATAGGGTACATCAGGTGCTTGCAAACATAGTATGCCAGGCAAAAATGACCAAAAGATGTTGCTTCTTTTAGTCCTATTGCCATTAAAATTTAATACTTCTCTCTCAGAGTCAGCAAGCAAGATCGAGCCTGCTCGAGCACAGTGGCAGTGCATCTAATGCTGAAGAACAGAACTGCCACCGACTAGGATAGACCCAAGGTCCATCTTGCCCCGTTTCCCTTTGACCATCATTCCTCTCCCTGTTTTTCATTTTTTTTTTGGCTCAAGAAATAAACTGTTACTTACTCAGGGGCCTACCTTTTTAAGGAAGGATTACAGATCTTCTTGGTGGGCAAACAACCCACAATCCCCTTGAAAGTAACAAAGAGGCATGTGACACACAGCAGCAAAGAGCAGCTGCTGAAAGGGAGAGTGAACTGAGTCTGAACAGAGATTTTTCCCATTGTTCCTCTCCCACTTTGCAACCTCCAGCATTTAAGCCCTATGAAGTTCTGGCTCAGAGGCTGTGCCCCTCACTCCTGTGCTCTTTCGAAGTCAAGACTTCTTGAGCATCTTGACAGTGCAACCAGTGCTCAAGAACACCATGGCAAAGAGCAGATGCCAAAAGGGAGAGTGAACTGGGTCTGACCATGATTTTTTCCACTGTTCCTCTCTCACTTGCAGTCTCCAGCATTTAAGATCCGGGAAGTTCTGATTTATGCTTCACTGAAAGTTATTTCCATGCCTAAGAAACTGTTTTAAGCTAAAGTTAAAAACACTCAACAGGGCTATGAAGTAGGAGCTACATTCCCAGGAGCCACTAAGAAACAGCAGAATTGCAGGAGAAAGAGTGGATTGATATGGGGAACCTCAACACCATTAAAAAAGGAAAAAGGATCTTTAACACCTGCGGAGAGATGAGTTTAGAAGGACCCTGGGGGTCTTTAAGAGGAGGCTAGACAATCACTTTGCTGGGGTCGTTTGACCCCAGTACTCTTTCCTGCCAAGGCAGGGGGTTGGACTTGATGATCTGCTCAGGTCCCTTCCAACCCTACTACTAACTATGAAAATATGACTCCTTCACTGCTGTCTGAATAAAAATGCTGCTGCCACTTTCAGGCAGTTGGTTTTAAACTTTGGGTGGACCAGGGATGAAAGGCAGGGGTGGAAGTGGGTCTGCCCCAGGGTCCTAGAACAATAGAGGAGCCTGAGTACTTGGTGCTGCTTTTACTTCAGTCTTATAAATCTGCTCAGCTCTGGGATGAGGAGCACAGGTGGCTGCCAGAATGGGGGAGGCAACAGTCTACCCAGAGTGCAAGGAAAAACGGGTCAGGAATGACTTAAGGAAGCTGGCTGGTTTCAAGGCAGCAGGGCCAGATAGGATGCAGCCCCAACCACTGACAAAAAGGAATGAGGTCATTGCAGACCCAAAGGCTGTTACCTCTGAGAACTTGTGGAGGGCAGGTGAGATCCCTGGTGACTGAGAAAAGGCAGAGTGCCCACCTTTAAGAGAGGGAAGGAGAAGGATCTAGGGAATTATAGACTGGGCAGTTTGACCTCGATACCTGGAAAGTTCATGGAGCAGTCATCAAGGAATTGGTTTTTAAGCAACTCAGGGATAACAAGTTGATCAGAAACAGCCAACACAGTTTTAGCAAAAGCAAGTCATAAGTGACCCGGGTTCCTTCTAGGATAAAGGGGACAGGTTTCTGTCAATATGGAAAGAGCAGTGGATGTGACATACTTTGACTTTACCAAAGCAGACAAGGTTTTTTGGGTGAATCGGGTATCTTTTACTAGACCAACTCAAATAGTTGGAAAATTCTTCTTAGCAAGCTTTTGGGTATAAATACCCTTCATCAGCCTGAGGAAGCATCTGCAGTTGGTGTGTGCATTTTGAGGAAGCATTTCCCAGGAAGTGTCTGTAGCACACACCAACTGCAGATACTTCCTCAGCCTGACAGAAGGTTTATACCCAAAAGCTTGCTAAGAAGAATTTTTCCAACTATCTGAGTTGGTTTAATAAAAGATATCAGATTCACCCAAAGAACCTTGTCTGCCTGTGTCCTTAGACCAACACAGCTATAACCTATACCCCTTGACTTTACCAAAGCTTCTGACATTGGACTCTCATGACATTGTTTTTCCTTAGCCTACTGACAGTCTAGGTGAAAATACTGTAAGGATGACTGGATTGGATCATTACACTCACCATCTCAATGACATTTCATTGTCTGATTGGGAGGTGGTATCAAGCAGTGTTCACCAAGGGTCTGCCCTGGGTCCAGTGTTGTTTAATATCTTCACTAATTATTTGGAGAATGGAACTGAATGCATGCTTTGCAAGTCTACAGAGGACAAAGTCAGGTGACGTTGCAGAAACTTGGGAGGATAAGATTAGAACTCAAACTGACCTTGATAAACTGTAAAATAGTATGAAATTAAGCAAATGACATTCAACAAGGGCAAATGCAAAGTCCTGCACTTAGAACAGAAAAATCACGTGCACAAATGGAGATGGAGGAATGACTGATTAAGCTCCAGTACAGCAGAAATGGACTTGGGGCTTACAGAAGATGAGCCAAGTGTGAAGATAAGGCAAAGGTGCTCTTATTGCAAAGAGTCAGAATCATACTGAGCTGCATTAACAGAAGCACCATGTGCAAATCAAGAAAAGTGATTCTTCCATTTTATTCAGCATTAGTAAGGCTTCACCTGGAGTACCAGGTCCAGTTTTGGGCACTGCACCTCAAGACAGACATGGATGAGTTAGAAAGAGTCCAGTGGAGATCCACAAAAAGGAAACAAGAGTTACAAGAAAAAGTTGAAAGGACTGAGATTATTTAGTTGGAAAAGACTGTGAGAGGATTAGACAACAGTTTTTAAATACCTAAAGGGTAACTAAAGAGGATGACGACAAACTTCTCTGTGGCTGCAGTGAACAAGACTTAAATGGCAACAAGGGAAATTTAAAGTTGGACATTAGGAAGAACTTTTCCATAGAAAGGGTGATTAAACATAGAATCATTGAAAATGAGGGTTGAAAGGGACCTCAAGAGCTCATCTAGTTCAAGCCCCTGCCCAAACCAGGACCAGCCCCAACCAGATCATGCCAGCCAAAACTTTGTATAGCCAGGTCTTGAAAACCTCCAAGGATGGAGACTTCTCAAGCTCTCTGGGTAACCCGTTCCAGTGCTTTACTCCCTTCGGGTGAAAAAGTTTTTCCTAATATCTAACCTAAACTTCCCTTGCTGCAACCTGATCCCATTGCTCCTTGTTCTGTCATCTGCCATCACTGAGAACAGTCCAGCTCCATCTTCGATACCACCCTTCAGATAGTTGAAGGCTGCTATTAAATCCCACCTCAGCCTTCTCTTCTGCAGACTAAATAAGCCCAGTTTCCTCAGCCTCTCCTCAAGTCATATTTCCTAGCCATCTAGCCATTTTTCTTGGTCTCCACTAGACTCTTTCCAATTTGTCCACATCCTTTCTGTTGGAGCGGGCCCAAAACTAGACACCATATTTCAGACTTGGTTTCACACCAGTATGGAATAGAATGGAATAATTGTTTCCCTTGATCTGCTGGCAACACTCCTGCTAATGCAGCCCAGTATGTTGTTGGCCTTCTTGGCAACAATGGCATAATGTTGGATCATATTCAGCTTATTGTCCACTGTAACCCCCAGGTCCTTTCCTGGGGAGCTACTGCTTAGCGAGTCAGTTCCCAGCCTGTACTGATGCATGGAACTATTCCATCCTAAGCGCAGGACTGCATTTGTCCTCACTGAACTTCAGGACACTAAAACTTTAAGCACTGGAACAGACAACGTAGAGAGATGGAGTAATCCTTGGCCTTGGAAGTTTAAGATCAGGTTAGACAAACAGTTGTCTAGGATAGTTTAGACAATGATTCTGCCTTGAGCAGGAGGCTGGACTAGATGACCTCCTTAGGTCCTTTCCAACCCTATTTTCTATGAGGGTGACAGACTTTTTGGAGATCAAATCTAGGACCCAGATCCAGGTGTTCTGCAAACTCTCAGTCAAAAGCCATCTAACACCCCTTTCAGTTCCCATTAGTAGAATGTAAGAACTGCCATTTGCTGGGTCAGACCACAGCTCAGGGGCAGACAATTATTTCAGGTGGAGAGCTTATCCAGTTTTGGCAAGCTGTCGAGGACCACATGGGTAGCCCCACCCCCTGGTCACCATCTTGGGACCAATGTCACAATGTCTTGGGACCAATGTCCCAGGGCCAGCACCAGTGGGGCCCAGAGCGGGGAACAGGCTGGGAGGGGTCTGTGAAGCCAGGCTGGGCTGCACCAGCAGAGAGAGGGGGGAACTGGCCCAGCTCCATAGAGCCTCTGCCGGCTGGGACCCTGTAGCCCTGCCCTAGGCCCCACTGGCAATGGCCCTGGAACACTGTTGTGGGCCCTGCTCCTGCGCCTACTCACTCCCAGTGCCCCCCAGCACAGGCGGGAGGCAGCACACAGCCCCGACCTCCTGCTTGCTGGCAGGGAAGGAGCTGGCGTGGAGCGAGGAGAAAAGCAGCCCCCTCCCAGCCCTGTGGCCCACGCTCTCTGCTGCAGCCGCTCGCAGCCTGCATGGGGCTGCCTGTGCCTGCGTGGGGCTATCTTGAGCAGGCTGCGAAAGGCTGCAGCAGGGAGCACGGGCCATGGGGTGGGGGAAGGGCCGCTTTTACCTACACCGGCTCCTTCCCCACCCCTCCCCCCTTACCTGAGGTTCCCATGCTGGGGCAGCCATGTGGTCCCAGGCCAGAAGCCCCTGCAGGGGCTGGCTGGGTGGGGCAGGACTGTTGCAGGAGCCTGCTAAGGAGTCCCCTGGGTCCTACTGCCCCTGGTTCCTTTCATTTTTGATAGGAACCAAGGGCAGATAAATGTTCAAAATTTTTTTTAGGAGTCCTGCGGGCCAGATAGAATGTCCCTGCAGGTCAGATCCAGCCCACGGGCAATATTTTGCCCACCCCTGCCATAGCTTCATCTTGCTCAGGCTTGTGTCTTATGGTGGTAGAAAGTGGATGCTGAAAGGCAGAGCAAATGGTATGACCAGGGTTTTCCCACTGCTGCTTTCCCACTTGCAGCCTCCAGCATTTAACAGCTAGGAAGTTCTGAAATCAGAGTCTGTATCCCTAACTCCCATGCTCAATAGTACTAGCGTCCCCTTTCTCCAATAAGGTTTCCAAACCCTTTTTGAATCTGGCTAAATTGTCAGCGTCCACCACATCCAGTAGCAACAAGTTCCATGCTTTAATGATAGGCTGTGTAAAAAAGAACTTCCTTTTGCGAGTTTTAAATTTACTACCTATTTCATTCTGTGAACCCTAGTTCTTGCCGTGAGTGATAGTAAATAATAAATCTCTACCTACTTCCAATTCATCAGTTAGTATTTTGTCTAGCTGCTAGAAAGCAGTTCTACAGAAGGGCTAATTGGTTCTGCTTCTCTCTTCAACAAAAACTATAGCTGAAAGAAGATGGGTCATTAACAGGCTCCAGTTGGTCCCCTGCAGCATTTGCTCTTTCTGAGCTTTGTTCATTAAAAGCTAGGACAGCCTGTCCAGATTTCTTAAGGTTCTTTATTTTTCCCCTGATCGTGTCCATAGCCAAGATGCCCTGGTCTCCAGCACACAGGGCCACCCCACAACAGGAAAAAGTATTGGTCTGAGACTTGTACACTCACCATGGGAGCCCTGGCACAGATGTCCAACAGCAAATTCTGCTGCAGGTTGTCAGGTGCTTGCACTACTGCTTCAAAGCACAACTCACGCAAAACCCCCTTCTCTCTGCAGCACCACATGTGGAGACACTGCTTTAATTCACAGCAGCTCTACTACTCAGTGCTGATGGAAAAGAGAGGAAACAATGGCATGCTGCCCCAGCACAGGGAATGTGGCACCTTCTACTTTTCTCAGAACTTTGTGCATCCCCTGGTCTACAGAATCACAGCTCTTGTTTATGAGCAGTTTCATGGTAGCTGGCTGGTTATTTGCAGCTTGTGCGCTTACTTGTCTGTCTGTCTGTCCTCTTAGGTTTTGAACACGTTATCACTGTTGGATGTTACCTTCAAGAAAGTGTCATGATGGACTCTAAGCACTGCTTCAATTAATAAAGTAACTAATGGCTGCCATAAAGAAGAGGGAAAGCACCTTTTCTCTCACTGCAGATAGGAGGGTGTGAACAAAAGGCTTGAAGCTGCAGCAAAGTAAGTTTAGATTGGATATCCAGAAAAAATTCTTCACTGTTAGAACAGCGAGGCAGCGGAATAGTCAGCAACTTCCCTAGGTGTCTCTCCATCACTGGAGGTGTTCAAGAGACTGGACAGCCACTGGCAGGGATGATTTAGGCATACCTGTGCCTATGTTCTACTGTGGGTATTTCCCAGGCTTCTGGGTTTTGCTGGTTGCCTCCACCCTGCCTTTCTGCTATGTGTCAGTCTTCCTCAGAAGCTACAGCCAAGGCTGGGGACTAAGACTAGGCTGTGCTAATGCTCCTGCTGGGACCAAAGTTAGAGGCTTCTGGCTAGAGGGCCTTGCTCCTCTGCTCAAGACCAGACCAACACCATATTTGGGGACAGGAAAGAATTTTACCCCATGATCAGATTGGTACAGACTGTGAGAGGTTTTTGCCTTCCTCTGTAGTGGGTTGCATGGCACTCTATCCAAGATGTCTTGAGCATATACTAACAACATTTCATAGCAGTAGGACGTTGGCTGCCATGGTTCCCTTGCTTTAGCTGTGGCAGGTTGTGTTACCCGTGTTGTGTCAGGGTTGACAACAGTGTTATGTAGAGTTTAGTTTATGGATTTGTATAGGTTGGTTTGGGTAGGGACAATCCAGCCTTGGGCAGAGGCTTGGACTAGATGTGACCTCTGAAGGTCCCTTCCAGCCCTACTTCTCTACGATTATATGAGCACTGAGACTCACCCTTCTACCCCACCCCACACCCCATAAGCTACACACCTCAAAGCCACAGGTACTAGTTTCCAGGTGCTAACACTGAGCCCCAGTCCTCAATGGGGGCTGGAAACACAAACCCACAATCCTGACTACCAGTCCCCTTCACTAACCACTAGATTCCCTCCACCTTGTTAGAGCTGAGAATGGATCACGCGAGTCCAGAATCTCAGTTCTCCACTCTCTGACCTGGGAGCCCCCAGCCCTCTTCCTGAACTTGGGATGGAATCCAGGACAACTCACCACCTGTTCTCTGCGTGCACTCAGCCAATGTTGCTTCTGCCAATGAGGTGTTTACTTCTCAGATTTAATTATCTGCCCATGAACTACTGGGGTCAGGACACAGAGTTCTGTATCCAACAGAAACAGGTCTCCAGGTGACCCTCACTTCCAGCAACAAGGATTCTTCAATATGAGCAGGTGACCATAGAAAATTTGTAGAGTTCTTGGTTGAAATGCCCACTAGAAGCATCCAGCTTCCTGAAATCATCCCTTGGCTGAGTCCTTATTGGCTTCAGAGAAAAACCAAGAAAACACACTCTCACATGTACCTAACTGGACCCTAACCATCAACACTTAGGACCAGAAGAGAACAAAATACTGGGGAAAAAAATAATTAAACCAAGACATGGACAAAAATGAAAATGCTTCAGAACTAAAGAAAATAAAGTAAAAGAATGAAGCCATAGAATCAGGTGTCAAACAGGTCAAAATTTGAATGATTAGACAATGAACAGGAACAACTTCTTAAAGCCTGATATTAAAGTTGGCATCAGTGGACCAGAGACCTTAGGCAGTCCTCCAAGGATATTTTCTTGCTGTTTATCCAGATCTTCAGAGTTTTCATATGTTTCCCTATAAGAAAAGTTTCTAAGATCTCCCCGAGGTGCTTATGGTCTGGAAAGTACCTTCATGTTCCTCATGGGCTCGTTTCTTTCCAAATATACACAACAACTGAAATATTTAATGAACTCTCTCGACTTACTCCACTACCTTTAAAGTCCCCCCCCATGACATTGCCTTGCCAACATCTGCATGACATGCTGAGTTGTAAAAGTTTCATGATGTAGCAGTGACTGTGAACCTGCTCCCACTGTTATAACATCCAAAGTGGGACAAGTAAGGAGTTGTTGTAGGCTGTTTGCTGTGTCTGCTACCTAATCTCACAGATTCTTTGGCCACTGTATTTTTCACAGCCCTGGGATGAAGGATCCTTGAAGTGCATCACTTCCACAGCTCATGAGCCCTCAGAATGAGAAGGAAGACTAGGAAGTGGTTTCCTCATGCACTCACAACAAGCAGATATTACCATCTGAGGAACAGAATGCACACAGGGAGAGAGAAAGCCACAAGCTGTAGGAGATGATGGCTGGATAGACCTGATTTGGAAGGAGGCGGCATTTTGCGTCAATGCAGTCCACCTACCCAACAGCACTGTGAACTATAACAGGCTTAGTGTCTGATGCCCCCTGGTGTTTAGTCCTACCCCGCTTTTCTGCTTTGACTGTCCTCTCCCAATGGTTTCCCTGATCTCGTCTGCCAGGCCCTGAATGTTATAAGTTGGGAGTCAGAGGGGCAGTCTGGTGCCTCTCCCCAGAGTGCTCACCACTGAGCTATTGCAAGTAAGTCCCAGCCAAAATCATGGTGTGGTAAGCCACTCCAGGCAACTGCTTGCTGCTTCCTCCCATTTACTGATTTTCAGTTGTCTATAAGGCTCATCAGCTTTCCCTATCTTGTTCTAAGCTTTCTATTCAGACTCAGTCCCACAACATGCCAAAGAGCTCCAACTCAGGGTGTGAATTATGGGGAGCTCTGGGTAGCTGACCCCCACCCCCATAAGAGACGAGAGCCCCCCTGTAAGATTTGAAAATCATAACCTGAGTGGAGGGGGTCTCCAATCGGATTAATCCTTCACTTACATAGACTTGTAAAAACATCCCTTGCACGAAGCCCCAGACCTTAGTGGACCTCAGGACCCAAGTAAAGCCAAGCAGGGTTTGGCTAACCTGTACGCAGGGCTTTCTACTGTCTTCCCCTGCTACACAAAATCTCAGACTAAAATCTACATATCTGAAAAACAGAAAATAATCAAGACTCAGGATTTTCAAAACTTGTTTCTTCAGACAGTTCAGTAAAGGCTAAGTGTTCTGGTAAAGTACTTTTTTATTTACAGTATTTATTTTTTCTATTTGTACATACCTCTAGCAACATCCAAAAGTATTCACAAAGCTTAACTGAGTGTAAAAATGTTATTCCACTGGCCATTTGGCCTATCAACTTGAAATTTGGAAAACGCTGCCTTTTTCCATGAAGTATCCAGATTGTCTGAGCATTTATTTTTTATTTTTATTTTTCTGGTACCTTCAAGGGCCCCACTTAAAGAAAAAGGAGGAAGAAACAAAACAAAAGTTAAACATGCACAACTAAACTTGCACCTGTTTTTATGTACCCAGATTATTGTACATTTGAATTCAAAATTGCTTTTAGAAAAGGGGAGGGGGCAAGAACATGAGCACCCAGAAGTCTGTGCACAAATTATCAGGAGTGCAAATTCAGAGGCCAGGCTCGGGCTCCTTTTAAAACTGATCTCAAGTATGTAGTTCTATATTTACAATGCTTAGCCATGGAAGAATTCTTATGGACTGCTCCCAAAGCTATGGTTTATTAAATAAGGCTCTATTTCAGAGGTACTAAATATTTAGTATCAGGTTCTCTCACATATTTGTACTTTTCTCTCTGCACAGACCTGGAAGTCTGTTACCAACAAGCTTGTAAAAATGCTATTAAGAAATGGCTAATCACTGATTTCCATACATGAACTGGAAAAAAAAAAAAGTGTCAGGTGCTCACTTTTATTTGACTTTCAGAGTGGAAAAAGTTTACATTAAACTTATATAAAATTGCATTTGCTTTTGCATCCAAATGGTAACAGTTCTCCAGTACATAACACATTCAAACACTAGGACAAAGCATGGTCACCTTTTCTCACACAAATAGCTCCCTCAAAACTAATGGGGCTACTCACATGAGTAAGGCAATCACAATTTGACCATCAATGACTAGAAATAAAAGGGCTGAATCATTTGATTAGTGAAGTTACAGACCTGACCTCTTGCAGGAGTTTATCCGATGCTCAAACTTCTGATGGAGTGTATTTATGTTCCTTTTGAAGACAGAGTTAGAGTTACAGTCTTCAGTTTTGCCTGTTAGTGGCAGGTAGACAGTGCTTGGGGATTTCTTCCTCCACTGAAATTGTATCCTAAACTGAAAACTAAAAAGTAGATGGAAGGCATATTTGAGGAAGAAAGCAACAACCCTTAGCTGCTGTTAGGGACTGCTTCTTGCCGTACTCACTTCTTTCTGCATACATTTGACTTCCCAAATCTTAGCTGGATCAAGCTTTAGATCTGATTTACAGTCTGACCTGAAAGGGTTTCCATTTTTTTGTGCCCATAATTGTGTGGGTGCAAATATTTGCAGGTACAATTTTTCTTCACAATTACGTGCACTATTTCAGCAATTTAAACAAAGAGCAGGTTTTAATAATCTGCTCCTTTAAATGCAGTAAAGCCTGGCATATATTATCCCTGTGTATGAATCGGAATTCCTAGGGTTATCTCTAGTGCCATTACTGTAGCAATATCACCGAGAAAGAGTTTTAATAAGGATTCCATCCCCCCAACCTACTATGTCCAAATAGCTTCAGTGACTGATCATATACTTCCTGGTAATGTTATCTGGAGGTACAGGATGTTATGATAAAGCAAGTCTCTTAACCATAACATGCCAGATTCCTCTTGGGCTCTTGAATATCCAGTTCTTGCAATGTGCTACCTCTTTCCTCTGTCTTGATCATGGTAATCACCTGGTATTCCTTGTCATTAAGACAAGCCAATCCTTTAGAAATGAACTGAAAGAGACCTTGGATTTCACAGCCATAGGCTGATTCCTCCAAGTGTTGATACTGCAGCTATCTGTGTCTTTTTGGCAGAAGGTCAATACAACAGTCCTACAACATGTGAGCAAGTCCAACCTTGTCTCCTAAAAATGCAAGGAAATGCAAAGCAATCCTGCCGACCCATTCTATAGAGCTGAACAAGACATCAGTACCAGCTGACCAGATATGGCAGTAAGATGCTAGCTCTCATATTTCTCTCATAGCACGAAACGTGCTGCCTGTTACTTGGGGCTATTGTTTCTCTCTACTATCCTCTTTAAAAAAAAGGAAGTATAATGTTAGTTAAGCTGAGGTTCAGAAATGCATATATTTTACTTAAAAACATTCATCTGTTCAAAATTCAAAATAAACTTTATGGGATACAACAGTTTGTCTTTTTTAAATAACATTTCATTCAAACTGTATATAATTTGTTAAAGTATTCATACAGCAAACAATGGTTAACCCTTGAAAATCTGTAGAAAAAGATTTTCACACAAAGAAATGAAAACAAAATTCTGAGGTATCACACCCACACACAGACGCACACACAACCACACACCCACCCACACACACACGCAGGCTGCAGCAAAAGCAGAAAATCGTAGGCCCAAAGGAAAATGATTGATTGTTCCATTTGAGAGTCCAGGTAGCTCAGAAAAAAAAATGAACAAACTAAACCAAAAAAAAAAAACCAAAAAACCAACTCACAATAGTCCTCTGAGTAAAGGAACTACCTCAAGAAAGTTCTCAAGTGCACTGGAGACCTGATCATCTAAATTGTTTCTGCAAAGCAGCTCCCTGCACCTGAGAAAAATGCAGCCCAAGGTGACTTGTGCAAATATAAGGAATCAGGTGAGGCTATTTCCTGTTATTCCTTAAATAGATGTGAGGGGTGTCCAAAGATTCACTTCATCTTTGATCATGCAAGATACTGCTGGAGTGCTGTCTTCGCCCTGAAATTACAGATATTCTATTAGTAACTGGGTTTGGACTTTAATATTTCTTTCTTGTTCACTTTATTAATAAATCTAACTAATCAAGCAGCAGACTAACATTTAAAGATGCATCCAAGCCCCCAAAATATGCATACCGAACGACAGATATTTATCTTCCAGCAACAGTGTTCCCTGAATCCAAACCAATGTCCATACAAGTCTTGTGTTCTTTATTCCTCTTCCTTCCAATCTTAGACAGTTCCTTTATGTTTTCATCAATGTTTTTGTGTTTCTTCATCTCTGTATAATAATTCACCCCCGCTTTTTCCCTAGAACACTGCATAATACAAATCTCACTATCCTCTACTCACCTGTGCTTTGAAATTTTAAATTTATTCCAGATTTGTTCTTTAGTGTTGGCTCATAAAATTTGCACGGACTTCTACATTTCTGCGCAAGAGCTTACCCTGTACAAGATTCTATGCAGAATGCCAGCTAAATGGAGATAATGTGCATTGCCAAACAAAGTAACAAGCAAAGAATCCACCTGTTTCTATTTTATCAAGCTTGCACACTGGGAGAAAGAGAAGATGATGTCTTCTATGGACAGGCTCAGAGAATAGCACTGGGAAAGCACATGTAAGATTCTCCCATCTGGAGGAAGAGGGGGAGAACCACAGAGGCAGAAAGTGTGCTTTACCTGGTCTGGTATCAATACAGACCTCTCAGCAAAGGGGGATCCAAGTGAAATGTTGATGAAAAAGGTACAGGCACAATGTAAGACTGGGAGGAAGTATTAAATGGTGTTCCCCAGGGTCTGTCCTGAGTCTGGTGCTTTTCAGTATCTCCATTAATGATTGGATGGAACCGAGTGTGCATTTATTAAATCTGAGGATGATACCAAGTGGGACCGTATTGCAGGCAGTTGAGAGGATGCGATTTAGATTCAAAATCACCATGGCAAAATGAAAAAACAATCTGAAATAAACAGAATGAAATGCAAAAAGGACATGTGCAAAGCATTGCTTTTAGGAAGGATCCATCAAAAGCACAAATACAAATGGAAAATGGCTGGCTAGACTGCAGTACTTCAGAAAAGTGCCTGGGGGTTACAACAGATCACAAAGTGAATATAAGTCCACAATGGGATAGCATTTGAATGGTGGGGGAGAGCCAGCAGCACACAGGCTTGTACTACCTGGAGTGCCACATGCAAGTCACTTGAGTCAACACAACTGGAGTTATATTCAGTTTTGAACATGACATTTTAAGAAAGATGTGAACCAATTAGAGAGAGTCCCATGAAGAAAACCAACAAAAATGAATCACAGATCTTAAAAAAACCCAACAACAAAACCCGCCCCCCACACACACCACAAAAACACATGATGCATGAGGAAAGGTTGGAAGAATTGGGGTTATTTACTTGAGAACAGAGAAAACTAAGAGCGATTCAATAACCTTTAAATATAGAAAGGATTGATTAAAGAAAAAGGATGGTGATTTTACTGTTAATAGAAAATGGGACAAGTTGCAACAGTTGAAACAAGGGAGATTTAAAGCTGGATATGAGGAAGAACTTTCTAACAATGCAAGTGTTTAAACACTGGGCCAGATCCCCTGGAGAGGCTGTGGAATCTGTCACTAGATGTTTTTCAGGGCAATTAGATCAGCCTGCGTATGGGATGGCTTAAATTGAAACTATTTCTGCTTTTAGCAGGTCTCTTCCCAGCCTGTTTTCCTATCATTCTTTTACAGACCCTTATTTTATTTCATTTAGTCCATCTCCTTTACAGAACCTTCAGGTTTTGACATTGTAGACTACTTCTTCCCCATATTCTGACCCTTTTTAAGCAAATCACCACATAAAGGGACAGTAAGGTCTGGCTTTGTCAAACCACTGGTTCTTATTATGCATTTTCTGCTATTTTAAGAAGCATTCAGACGCTGGGCATTTTCCCTCATGAAGGTATTTTTCAATTATAAATCAAATCTCAGTCACCTTTTTGATAAACTAAAGATAACTCTGCATCTTGCATGGTAAGGCATTTCCCTTGAATCGTTTGGGTGCTTCTTTCTCTGCACCCACTACAATTCTTTCAATGCTTTTTGTAAAAATGTAGGCCCCCAAAAACTATGAAGCATTCCAATATCTGTCTCTCAAACACCAAACAGAGGTGAAATCACCGGTCTGATACTCCTCATTTGTATGCCGGTCTGCATTGTGCATCCAACAATTTCTACAGGCTCACACAGCCTTGCTGTTAAATATATAAAAGTTTAATTTGCATATATTAAGTGCATTGAGACCTGCACTGGAGAGTGGACCCAGCTTACCAAGTGACTCGCATGCTGAACTGGTTAGGTCTGGTCCTGATCTTACAAATGAACCTCACTAGAGACACCTCCATTCCTAGATAACCTTCCATAGACAATTATTTTTTGAGATCAGTCAGTTAGCCCATTCTTAACTCAAAGAATGGGTAATTTACTTTTATTGGATATTATTAATTTTTAAATTGAAATATTATGCAATAGTTCAAGTATATTAAAATCTGTGAAATCCCCTTCAAAAGCTAAGCTTTTAATCTCAAAGAATGATTACACCATTTTCCAGAACACTGCATTACTTGGCATTAATTATATTTCCATACTTTATCAGTCGAATCCTTTATCAGTTTTCCACTATTCTGTTTGCATTTGTTAGTTACCTTGGGATATCTCATTGCCTTTTGTGAGTATTGATAAAACATTAGCACGCATTTTAAAATTCATTGTGTAAATTCCATCTCCAGGAAATATGGGATTTGGAAGTTTCCGTTATAAAAAACAGAAATTGGAAACCTGACGTGCTTTTTGAAGAGCTGTATGATATCAACATCACCATGTGACATCCTGTCAGACATTAACTAAAACCAGGGCATCTTGCTTGGCCTCTGGGACCAAGACAGAAATACAGGTCTGTAACTAAATGGTACAGTTGGGAATACTGAAACAGAAGAGTTGAGCCAATATTTTTATTCTGGAAAAAATTGGATGGTTTAATTATATCAGTGATGTAGATGAGCAAGAAGAAATGTTAAACTTGCTCCCTAGTTACTGATGGGATAATAGGTACACCTTCAAATCTACCAGCTGAATATAATGCATTTTTTTTTATAATACAGTACAATTAGCTGTGGAGCTCCTTGAAAAGTTACTGATGGTTATTTAAAAAAATAAAATCACGGAATTCTGGAGACACTTCAGAGGACTAAACAGTGCTAAGATGGTATGAATGCTTATTTTCATCTGGGAGGGAGGAAGAGAACAGTGGTGAATCTTAGTATGTGTCCCTGACTTAGGACTTGCCAAATATAATTTATGACCAGCAAGAATCAGAAGACCCATTTTCTCAAATGAATGAATGGATATAGCAATCTATTTATATCCAGTAGGATTCAATGACATAATAGTAAAGTTAGATCCACAAAAATCTGCCTTCGGGTATGAGATATTGCCATCCGATTCATTTTCTATAACCCAAATGCTTTCACAAAAGGATTAAAACAATTAAACAAACAATTCACCTAGATTTCTTCTAAGTTTGGGACTCATGTATACTCACTTGTCACACAGATTTGGATCTGATGACTGACTTAATTTGTGTAGAATATCTACTATTCCCATATCTCGTAGTTTATCTTGGCGTTCCTGTGAACCTACAAAAAGAAATTGTTATTGGCAATGCCACCAAACAAGTAACTTATAGAAAATAAAAGAAGAGGAGGGCATTAATTTTTTTGGGGGTGGGGGACTGGTTGTGGGTAGAAGTAAAATACTATGTTAATAAGCCCCTAATGTCTCCTCATCTTTTGACTGATCTATAAGCAGTTTTTCAAACAGCTTCTCTTCTATAACGTTTTTGTATCAATAAGTGATAGAAAATTAAGCCGGTAAAAACCCTGGATGATTTAACATAAAGAGGCTTGTCTTGTTTTCTTTCTTTCTAGCTCTGCTTTTGACGAACATTATGTTTACTCTGAAAATGGTTCCAGAATCAGCATCATAGACTGCAAGTGCTACAACACATGCTAACACAAGAAATCAGGGGGAATGCTAGGAGTTTCACAGGGCATCTCTGGGATCTAGAGCACCAAGAGGAAGTAACACAGTAAAGATTAAGCTGCAGAAACTGCTCTCGATATAGGTGGGAACAGTGTACTAGGAAAACTGCAACCAGAGTCAAGCTCACCCACCCCTTTGCTACTCTCCTCTCTCCCCATGTATGCTACCTACACCCATCTACAGGCATACTGTCTTCCTCCCACATTTCTTGCATTTGTCCCCATCCCTCATTCCTTCATGCATTTTCATGGGCTGCATCATCTTCCAGCTCCCTCCCACTTACCCTCCTCTCATCCCAATCCTCTTTTCCCACAACTCTTCCTCAGTATTGGATGACTCCACACTCCCTCCAGTTCAAACCTGTAAACCCCTGCACTGTTTGTAAGCCCTTGCTGGCTAAATCTCCAAGCCTTATTAAGAATCCTCCCCCTCCTCTGGTCACAGATAGACAGCAGCCATGCCAAGATGACAACCCCAAACTTGCAGGTAGGCAAGTTCTGATGGTAGTTCAGGTAGTCAGTGGATGTGTGGTAGGGAGCAGGCTACACTCTAATTAATGCAATCCTCAAGAAAGAAGCATTGGTACAGACTGCGGGCGAACTGGCTAAGCAGCAGCTCTGCAGAAAAGGACCTGGGGGTTACAACGGACAATAAGCTGAATATGAGCCAGCAGTGTACCTTGGTTGCCAAGAAAGCTAACAGCATAGTGGTCTGCACTGGTAGAAGCATTAACACCAGATCAAGGGAAATGATTCTTCCCCTCTATTGGGCACTAATGAAACCACATTTGGAGTACTGTGTCCAGTTTTGGGCCCACCACTACAGAAAGGATGTGGAGAAATTGGAGAGTCCAGCAGAAGGTAACAAAAAATGGTTTGGGGGCTGGGGCACATGACTTATGAAAAGAGGCTATGGGAACTGGGCTTAGTCTAGAGAAGAGAAGACTGAGAGGGGATTTAATAGCAGCCTTCAACTACCTGAAGGGTGGGTCCAAAGAGGATGGAGCTGGACTGTTCTCAGTGGTGGCAGATGACAGAGCAAGGAACAATGGGCTCAAGTTACAGCAAGGGAAGTTAAATATTAGGATAAACTCTCTCAGCAGGTGAGTAGTAAAACACTGGCACAGGTTACCCAGAGATTGTGAAATCTCCATCTTTAGAGATTTTTAAGACAAGGCAGACGAAGCCTGAGGTGGGATGATCCTGTTTGATCAGAGGGCTGGACTAGATGACCTCCTGAGGTCCCAATTATCTATGCTTCTGTGATCCAGGGCTAAGTTAATGCTAGAATTAAGGCACCCTAAGGAAGCTGCAGTTGAAGGATGTCTCAGAGTCATAGTCCTCAAGAAGTAGGGCTGGAAGGGACCTCCAGAGCTCATCCAGCCCATCCTGCTTGAGGCCTGCCTCAGGAGATCATCCCTATCCAAATTATCCTATATAAACCGTAATCTAAACTCTGCCTAAGACTACTCTTAACCGTAACACAACACAGACCTAACATCCTAACCTGCCACAGGTAAAAAGCAGCACAACCACAGCAGCCAGCATCTGGCTACTATAAAACAGTGTCAATATATGTTCAAGAGGTCGCAGATAGAGAGCCAAGCCCCCCTGTTACAGAGGAAGGCCTTGCCCTTTCATGATACAGATGCCTCCTCTCAGGCGTGCTGCTCAGGAGGACTTTACTTCATCACGTGGTTTCGCTGTCCCACTTTACAGCAAAAAATTCTAAATCTCTTTCTGCCAATTTGTTTTCGATTGGTCCATTCCTCCATATCTTCTGGTTTTGCCAACACTTTCTTGAATCCAGGTTGGCAACTTAATCACAGACAAAACCAAACTCTGCATTTTACTGCCACTGAGTCCAGCATCTCCCCACATTCCCATCCTCCGACTATACTTCATCTTCTTCCACAACTGGCTTCATGCTAACTTTTCACCTAGCTCTTATTCATTCATGGAGTACCTTAAACAAGGGCTGTCCAACTTCTAAGCAGCTGGAGGCTTTAGGCCCCCTGACCACACACCACACTACATGCCATGCTGCACCCTCTCCGCTGCACTGTGGGTACCCCACCCCACTGTACCATGCCAGCACCCCAAGCTGTGCCACAGGGGGTTCCTGCGTCCCCAAGACTCACACAGCTGCACACTCCGTTGCCCCCTCCTCCAGGGACGGGATGAGGCAGTGGAAGCCAAAGAAGGGATAGGGAATCGGGAGACTCCAGTGTCAGCAGCTGCTGGAGTAGCAAGGGGAGCAGTGCCTGGACTGCAGTAGATGCCAGAGCAGTAGGGAGAGCTGGCTGTACTGGGAGTCTGGGGGCTACAGGTTAACTTGCTGGACTACCCTGCCTTAAATAATAAGGCCATGGATGGCACTGATTCATCAAAACCCCTCCTCATTTGTGCTATAACACATACAAAAACCAGGCACCCAGTGATGACTGAATTATGCTTCATTTGGTGAGAGCTGTATTTATTTAGAAAACAGACCTCTCACCTTCAGGAATCACTAATGGTAGGGCTATCAGCTGGGATCACACTCTCCATGTTCCCTCTTTCTAGCACGCCCTTGCTCTCTCTTCTTTTCCATCATACTCACTAGTTCCATTTTACACCTAAATCAATTGTTCTCATTCTTTTTAAACTGAAGGCACCCTTCAGAAAATGCCAACTCTTAAAAGCCTGGACTAATGTTTTGACTACAGAAAATTATTCTGATGCAAAGAACTTGCAAAGATGGCAACAGGTCAGAATAGTTTTGGAGCTATGGATTCCCATTTCAAATCTATGGATTTATCTTGTAAATTATGTATAGGTATTTTCACACCTAACAGTGCTAACATGTTACCAACTTTGAACGGATGCCATGGCACTGTGGTTGACCATCAGTTCTCTGAAGTGTGGACTCCACCTCACTCTGTATCTTTACAGCATATAGCACAATCTCGACTACTACATAACATTTGTGTTTGATAATGGTGCTCTTCCCCAGACAATGTGTGTAAATATGATGGTTTCTCTTACCTTCTTCTTCATTCCAGACGAGGTTAGATATGCAAAACATGGCAGCAAGCTGAAGTTTAGCATTTGAATGACTCTAAATATAAAGACAGAATTTTTGGAGTTTCAGAAGCTAAATTTCACAGAACATTTCTGCTTTCCATTTTTGGCTTTCGTCCTTTAATGAATAAGGTAATAAATCATGGGCATTTCCTTGACCGTGATCTGAACCAAAGACACCATTGTAACCAAGGGCTGCCAAATACAGTGTTCATTGAACCCCCACCTGAACGAGGAGCATCTATTAAATACCCTGCTCCTGTGTAGCTAAGATTCTGAAGACTTTCATATCACATTACTTGGATCTGTTAGACCTTAATACAACTGTAAAATTGCTTGGGGAAGTTAATTCTTGGAGTCTCCTCCTCTGAATTTGGCTTGTAAGCATTACCACAATTTTGTACTGAACTAACCCAGGTGCTCTCTCTGCACGTCAATAAAAAGTATGATACTGAGAACTAATATTTTATATCTTTAAAACATGCCAGCATATTGTATTCTCCATTACTACAAAGAACAGAAGGCAAACACTTTAAAGAAATTTCACATACCATATAATACTTTATTTTCTGCAAGATGTCATCATTGGTCATAATGAGTTCTTTTGCTGTTGTTCCATCTGCTATGTTGGCAAGGATACATAACGTCTGCAAAAGAGAGAGTGCAATCTGTAGGCAAACAACAATTATGAATCAAAGCTTTCCCAACAGATTCAATCATTGTACAGTGAATGTTTCTTTAAATCAGAACCCAGATTTTCTACCTAATTTAGACAGAGGGCCAAGGGCTCTCCTGGCACAATACCACCAGCTTGCCTAAGCTGTTCTAAAGTCATTGTGATTTTAAAATAAAAAGCAAGACAAACTCATTTCAACCTTGAAGGGCTGAAGTGTTGTGGCCACAATGGTCTAAGGCATATGCAGGCTTTTGGTGATATCTTTTAATGAACTAACTGTATAGCTGAGAGAGATGTTAAACAAGCTGTAGGGCGAGAATTTTCTTGTGCAGAGAAGTAGTGCTCATTGTATCAAGGATAAAAGCACTGGAAAATAAAGTCTCCAGTTAGTTTTTCTTTCTGCACTATCTGAAACTAGAAACTATAGCCTCTGGTTCCACTCCTTGTCTGGAAGGTGTGGGGAGAGGGGCTATTTTGCACAGTACACAATCTAGTGTTCTGATCTAACCTATCTTAAATGGCCCAGGTGACAGTCACCCAATCTAATCATGTTTTCACTGAAGTGAACTCAAGTGATCTACCCCAGCATTACTCCTCTTGAGTTAGATTAGCTCAAATGAGAGCAGCCACACCGCAAAACTAGACTAGAGCTGCTGCGTCCACATGCTCACTCATATAGCACCACAGCTTCTAGAAGCACAGCCTGCAGTTCTCAGTACCACAGTACAAGGAACTGCTTTATGAACCCCTTCCTAGGGAATGCTGGGAAAACCTGCCTGCCCCTGCAGGGGTGAGTGTGGGAAAGCATGGGAGGACTAGCAACACCCAGACAGACACTGCTCACATTCAGACTGCAGAGTGATCACATGGTAGCCTGAGCTGACTTGAATGAAGGGCACCATCACACCAGAGGTGCGTGAGGGTGGATGGGACACTGGAGGGGGCAACTTTAAAGTTAGTGTGGTGTGGCAACAAGCTGAGGTGCTGAACTTTCCACGGGAGAATGTGTACAGGATGAGTATGCCCAGCATGGCTGAGGAGCCAGCCCTTAAAACGTATATCACATGTGCTCCTCACTAACCCTTTCATGTAGTGCTAACTTAGTTAGCCACTTGTCTCCCATCATCACCACCAGACGTTTCTGCTATGGACAAATGCCAGTTTTAGCCATTTTAAAAGGCAAAATGGACTTGCTATTCAGGAATGCACATCAGCTTTTATGATGCAACAGTTACATCTACATGCTTCCATAGCAATCAAAGTGCTAAAAATCAATGCAATTCGAACCCTAAATGAGACAGCCTTGTACTCCTTCCCACCTTCCTAACATGTCTCTTCTCCTGCTAGCTCCTTCCTTTGCCTCTCCCCTCCAATGACCCTTGTTCTCCAGCCTCCCATTAGAAACAGACTTTTTGACCTTATCACAAAGTCTTTTCGTAACAGAATGGTCTTCTGTACTGATGCCAACTACCGACACAGCAGCAGAGGCTGCTAGATTTCTTGGTACTGCTCTCATTGACTGATCTCGAGCTGTAGTAGAAATAACAACCCAACAGACTCCCCGTGTGTGATGTTATTTCCCTATGCACAATGTTATCTCTCTTCCCAATAGCCATCTGCCCCCACTCCTAGCCTTATGCAGCAGGGAATGATGATCCCTTTACACAGTTCTCATTTCTGCCATCTCTGTATCCTATTCACCACTGGACTTTAAAACAGTTTTGGACTCAGTTCAAGTTCAACATTCCTACAATACCTAAAGGCATACTAAATCTAAACTCCCAACAGTGAAGAGAAATGGACATTCTGATAGTTAGCATAACTCAACTGTCATTCTCGTAGAATTTAAGTTGACCAACACCATGGTGATCAGTATCATCCAAGGCCAGTTACCGATAAACCCAGTAATAATTCCGTTAGGAGTGCTGACATTTTAAACATGTGGTCCTCAATCCCTGGCTTACTGACAACATGATGCCTGCAAGACCCACAGATACTGCTTTCCACCACAGGAAAACAAAGGCTTAAAGCTGAGGTTGGCATGGAAAGAAAGGTCTGAGATTGCCCATAGCACATGATTTGCATAGTATTGTTGCCCTGGGGCCATTCAAAGTTTGTGCACGGTCTTAAACCATTCCTTACACTTTTATTTTACTAAAAACAATACAGAAAACAGTGAAAGGTACCTGTTCCTTGACTTCTATATTGTGCTCCCCTTCCAGAATGAGGGTAACTGCTTGCATGATCTGCTTTCCATGAGTGCTCATTATATGGTCTATGTGCTGCCAAAGCAATTATTAACACAATTAGCATTACTTTTCTAGAGGAATGAAAGAGATGAAAATAGGGAGAGTCCTGGTGTAAACATTATTATTACAAGCATCAGTATTTTTAGAAGCACTTATCTTTGCGCAAAGTAAAAGAATCTATCATGGCAGAAAACACTCGTTATATTCTTGTTTGTCACCTTTAGCCTATAATTTGTCACAGGGAACTGAATAAGGAACTCTCTCTTTGGGCTTAATCCCACTGAATACAGACACTGACTTCCTTAGTATCATGTAGGGCTTCATCTTAAGACTGAAGAGCTTACAAATCCTGCAGAAGGTGGGCTTACACTCTGATGTTGCAGCTAAACAGCCACCACACATATAAACAGGGAAATATCAAGCAGAAGCAGGCAGGTGATAGTTCCTCTCTATGTGGAATTTGTGAGACTTACAGAATGAATGTGCAATTCTGCTGTCCACTTTTCCAAAAGGATGTGAGAGTACAGAGAAACCAAATTATGATCTGGAAAACTTGCCTCCGTGACAGACTTAAGAAGCTCAGCCAACTTAGTTTATCAAGGAGATGACTTGATCATGTTATCCAACACCCCCAAAAGCCATATTGGAGCACACGTACATGGAGACAACTCCTAAAAATCATCTCCAGCTGGATATGAAGAAGTCTCTCTCTTTTCTAGATTTGCACTATTATTTGCTCTTTACCTCCACATTCATGCATTTGTGTTTCACTCCTGGATTACCATGTGAAGGAGCTTTCATTATTTTCAAACAGACATATTCAACAATTAATTTAAAAGGGAAGCAAGTTACTTTCTAAAGTGACATGTCAGTCATACTTAATCATTGGAAAGAATAATAAGCACTGAGGATTTGCAACATATAACCTAAAACTGCTGGGCCAGGTTTAAAAAAAAACAAAAAAACCCCATACAATTTCCAGAGTATCCGTGATCTTACTTACTGGACGAGTAGACAGAAGATTTCTGAGCAGTCCCAAAGTTTTCATTAGCACATTTACATCTGAATCGGAGAGTAACTGAAATAACTGTTCTGTACTCAAACCTCGTAAGATGTCTGACTTGATCTTCTGTTCTGCCTGAAATGCCATATTCTGAAGGATGTGAAAATGCAGGAAAGGATCAATTGATTTGTGTTTCAAGTTTGGTATTCATTCAGTCTACAGAAAGATTACCATGTGCAATGTAGTCATCTGTGATAAAGTAACCCTGGGCACTTCGCAACTACAGTTTGATGGCATTTCTGGGGAATGAATGACGTTCCCCACACATCCTCAGCAAAGTCCATGGATCATCCCATTTTTCCTCTTTTAAAATATCCTTCCACGTGTCTGCCCAATGTGTTTGCATTCTAGTTTTACCTTTGAACCAGTCAGCCATCATGCTTAATAGGCCGATGTAGACAGGCAGATGGGTCAAGATCTTTTCATACTTTGCATCCTTGCTTAATTAAACCCATTTTATGTAATTTCATAATTTTAGGCTTTAGTTATTAGTTGTTGAAAGTCACCATACTATCAAGCTTATATGACAGTTTGTTATGGGCACTGCTATGGTTGGGGTAGGGTACAGTCTTAAGGTTTTGAGATATCATTTGAGAAGTCTGTTTTTGTTTTATATCTTGTGGGTTTTCTTGTGAGCCAACCTGAGCCTTCTTTGACAGAGTGGCACATAAATCTAATAAATACTGTTGAGCACATGTGCAAATATAACGTGTCAACAAGTGCATTTCTGACAGCTGGTTTTTAAAATACTGTCAGGGATCAAAGAGTATTTTCTTGCATATCCACCACACAGGTGGGACACTGCTTTTAGTAACCAGTGCAATACTCATGATGACAAGAGCAAATCATGATCATCAAGAATAGGTTAGACACCAGGGGTGTTCTACCTGTTGGCCCCTCAGGCCAGATAAAAGGCACAGGGCTGGCCCATTGGGCTAGATCAAACATCACACATCAGAAGCGTGCTCCAGGGGCCTCTATGCTGCCTCCACCCAGTCCTGAGTAAAGGACTTGGGCTCTGAGAGCCCAGCATCACCTCTACCCAGTCGTATGTGCAGGAATTGGGCTCCAGGACCCCTGCACCACCTCTGCCTAGCCCCATGCACTAGGATCAGGCCCCACAGGTTGGATGACATGGCACCAGGGGCCAGATCTGACCTGCAGGCTGGGGGTTTAGCACCCGCCCCCCCCCGAGTTGGACAGATACTCGATGGGATGGTTTAACCAGGGATGATCCTGCCTTGAACAGGAGGTTGGACTAGAAGATGACCTCAAGTTCCTTCCTGCCTTACTTTGCTATGATTTTATGTAAAGCTGAGAATCTCCTTTCCTTGAAGAGAGAGTTTTTAAACTATATTTCATCATGTGAACACTTACCATTAAAGCCCAAATGCCATTCACGCGCAAGGCAAGGTTTTCACTCTGAGTTAAACTACACAAAAGTTCTACAGCTCCCGATTCTAATATAGGCTGTAACGAAGAGAAGAAAAACAGAACTTTAAAATATTGCTCGGGAATTAGTAGACTTTCTTGTAAATAAATTGTGTGCCAAAAATGGTACTGTTAATGTCCGTGTTTACCTTCTGTGGGCAACATGGGTTTATAAAGTGCTTAAATTCTCTGGGCTACAATTTGAAAGTTGCCTGAAGGCATTAGGTATCTATACCCCATTATGTTTCCATGGAAGTTAGAAATCTAGTTCCCCGAGACTCCTTTGAAAAGCTCAGCTCTAAGCCACATCATTATTTAAATATACGGTTTACTGGAGTACTGCAGACATAACTGAAATGAAATTTGTAGAAGCAAACACCCTCAAGACAACATTATCTTTGACTGCTAATCTGCTTTCAACAGAAAACCACCTTCATAAGCAACTGACTTTGTTTGCTAATGAGGCTAACTTAAAATGTCTTGCAAAAGAGCACCAGGAAACTAAATCACAATTTAAAAAGAAAACCCTAATCTTGTGCACTAATAAGCAAATAAACAAATAAAGAATAAATGCCTTTCCCATAGCAGTATTTCAACATGTCTCTTGATATAGAAAAAGGGTATTCGTTTCACTGAGCTGCTAGAACTGGTTTTACCAAAAAATACTTTTCTGTTTGTCCCACTTAATGTACGTTCCATAGGAACGTGTCCATTTCAGCAAAATTCTGACAGACACCAGGGAGGAGCTGGAGTCTGAGTTCCCAGGTCTCTAGCTCTGGAGCAGCCCTTAGAAAGGCTGCTGCAGAACTGGGCCTCTTGGAGGAGCTGGGTGGCTGATTTTGTATCTGTGAAGCTCCCAGGGAAGCTCTGATAAGAGGCCATTGTGAGAAAAAGCCTGCAATAGTTTTTTATTCAGCCATGGAGTTTAAAAAAAAAAAGCAAAACCGAGGAAGGGGGCTGTTATTCCCAAGATCCTGTTCAAGCTCCATTCTGGTAAATACACAAAGGCAACACTTGTTAGTCATTTTCCAGATTTTAATGCATGTGAGAGATGCTGAGAGTCCCAGATACTAATGCTATCGAGTTTATCCCTAGAGAACAGATGGCATAAGGAAAAAGAGAGACATTTATACTGCATTTATTTGAATCTAAATCAACCCTGAATTTAAGATGACTGCAATAATTAGATTCTATATGGGGAAAAACTATAAATTTGTTATAATTTTCAAGGTATGGAAGATAAGTGTTGGAGGGTTTTGTCTTAAATTTGTCCTCCTCCCATTGCATAGTGGCTGGGGGGAGGGAAGGGGAAAATCAGGTGGCTAGGAGGAGTCAGCTAGCTCCCTTGCCCCATGCCCCCAACATCTTGCAGCCTTCCTGCCTGCCCCATACCCATTCACCTGTAGCTCCCCTTAGCCTTTGTCCTCCACATAGGACAGTTTCCATGTGCTCTGTGCCTGGGAGGGAATCCAGCCCCAGCTGGAGCTGAGCAGCACCTGTTAGTAAGGTGAGGAGGAGAAGCTGCAGAGGACAAGTGGAGGTGGGGTAGGAGGCTGCTGTGGGTCTGACTCTGGCCCCAACCCAGGTTCAGGGCCAGAGAGTCAGACCCACAGTAGCCGCCTGCCTCCACTCTACTTTGTATGCACATCTAAGATGAGGGTCTTCCCCCCATGCTGACTGGGGGAAAACAACCTTGTCTTAGATTTGAGTAAAGACAATATATCAACACTGAGTGCTAAAAGGAGAGTTGGTCAGTGTTATGTAGCATAACAAGATCAAACTAAATTAAAACAGGGGACTTTGTCCTATGCACATATGTTGCATCATTGAGGAATGGGACTTTTTAACAGGTGGATTATAAGTGATGAAAATTCTACCACGTATCAATATCGGTAAAATATTACAGTTGTAATAAAGTACTGACGAAGAGCCTCCTTTGCTTATTCAAAAGGCATCATTGTAAAGTGCCCATCTATTAATGGACCACTGAAGAGGGAAGAGGCAAATACAAACCTCTTTGCTTGGGGAGAATTCTAGGAGGAGATTGCATAGCGTGGAAGATGCTACTACCAGGATTTCATCTGGAGCATTCTGTAAGACCTAAAAGCAAGAAGAGGAAAGTGAAGTCATTTGTTGTGGACAAGGAGCAGATCCTTTTGAAACAAAGCGAAGGCTTTTCTTAGCAAGAAACATCAGTGGTACTGCAATTCCCCATACTACAGGGAAAGGATATAAAGCCATGCTGCATAGGGAGATCCTCTTGTGTTGCAATCTGCCCCTGTGCTGCGCATCTGGGAAGAGAACGGAAGCTAAAAACAAGGCTCCTCATCCCCCCAACCCTACATCCCAGTTTTTGTAGTCTGGGCCAAGGCAGAAAGTAACAGCTGTCCCTGTGAGCTAAGAGCTTAGCAAGAGATGCATTCTCCCTTTTAAATAGTCAGCACATCACTAGAGACCAATCAATGCCATTATCCATAAGCACTAAGCAACTCAGGAGAGAACAAGCCTTTGGAGGAACAAGTTCTACCCCAGCATGGTAGTAGTCTGGAACTGGCTCTACCCACAGCCATGTGCAAGCTGAAGGCATCTGATCATGTGAGATCATGACTATGACAATCAGCCTAATGCTTAAACCACCAAGCTTTTATAGTCACTGTTATAACAGGAAAACAAATTGCCTTCTTCCTGGACGTGTGAAAAAAAAAAAAAACCCAATGGTTTTTAAATCAGAATTTGGGTTATCATCTGTTATGCTTCATAGATGTTGGAATACCAAATTTTCTTGCATACAAAACACCCTAGAATACAACATGCAACTTGTTTTTGAAAGGCAGAATGAAGGAAAGAAGATTTTTCCAGAGTTGTGGCTGCATACAGCGGAAACAAAACCTCAATCTTCAGCTGACTAAGCTATCTAATAGATTAGATATCAAGAAAAACTCTCTCACCAGGAAGGTAGCAAAGTACTCAAACAGGTTACCCAGAGAGGTTGTGGAATATTCATCCTTGGAGGTTTTAAAGACCCGGCTAAACAAACCCTGGCTGGAATGATCTAGTTGGAGATGGTCCTGCTTTGAGCAAGGGGTTGAACTAGATGACCTCCTAAGGTCCCTTCCAACCCCCATTTTCTAAGATTCTATGACTCATCCTCCCTTTCCTGATGAACTAAAGCTGAAAGCCTAGCTGCTGCTGAAAACTAGTCTCCAAGAGTGGCTCTATGATTCTGAAAACAGTTAAAGAGTCTCCAAGGTTGTGAAATAAGATGAGAGACCAGAAGCAGCTACCAGACAGCAAAATTGCCCTAAGAAGGTTAGCTCGATTAATGGACTATCAAGGGTATTAAAAAGCAGAGACAATCATTAACACCTCTGGAGTAAAGAACAACGAGCCATGAAGTCAACTGACTCCCTGAGCTGCCTAAATAGTATTGCCATGGTTGCTGTGCTGTGTAGCAGGAATCAAAGCATGGTACTTCTAGCCAGACAGAAAATTCCCACTTAATATATGCAACCCCAAATTTTCATCATCTGATTCTGGGGGGAAAAAGTTGTGTATTGTATGCAACAAAATATGGTAAATCAGATCCACTACTTAAGGAAGAAAAGGGTAATAGTAAGGTCAATTGACCAGTCCTCTATCATGGTGCTTAATACTACAAAATGGTCTCTTCTGCATGGTGGAGAGAAAGAAAAACAAAGCAAGCTTCCCTTCCCTTGTTACTCTCTAGATAATTCTCTCTTCTCAGCCCCTCATGCTTCATAGGAACAGAAAACAGCTTTAAATCCCACTCCCAACACAACAATAACATCCACTCACTGTCAGTTTGCTTATATGTTCACTTAAGTTATTTCAGTAAAAGGATTCTAGCAGGGCCTGAAGGAGTGGAGAATTTCTAACCCTGGTTACTGCCAAAGGAAAAAAAAATCTATTTTCTCAACCTGAGTCCCCCATCCCATTCAATCCCGCCCCACCCCCAGCCTCCCATCTTGGCTGCCCAGCAGCTCAGGTTCAAGGGGAGCATGGGACAGTGCTTGAGATAATGCTCAACCTGTTGCCTGGTGGCTAGAGAACTGTGCTGAGGAGGCGGCAGATTCAAACACACTTATAGGTGAGGGTGCCTATCTCCTCCTATCTGGGCAAGAGCCCTAATCATTAGCCTACTGGACTAAAACATAGGAGGGCCATTTTCCTCCTCCCTGTCCTTACCAGGTGAATCTAGTTCACCATGAACTGAAACCAAATCCAAAACTATGCCAACGACTGCAGTTCCACAGTTAGATTATCTGCCATTGTGGCTGTAGAATTAAATAGGATTATGCCTCAATCCTTCAGCACCACTTAGTGGCATCAGTAAACTGCAGCACATGTGACAATGAAATCCTGGCTAATTTTCCTTCCTTCAGGTTTGTCTTAGGTTTAAATAACTTGATTTTAAAATAGATCATGAGTCTTGCTTCTGCTCTCCTAACACAAGATGGGTTTCTAGGTGCTGGACCACAGTTGCTATGGAAAGCCATGTGTAAAGGTAGTGCGGAGCTGTACTGTTCCTAGAAAAACAGAGACAGATCAGGTCTCAAGAGAAAAAGGAAAGCTCCATGCTCATCACAGCTCTGCTTCTTCCCTTCTCCCTTTCAGCATCCTGTTCCCTAAGGGAACACTATCGTGGGAATATAGGGCCAATACCACCTGCCTGTAGCTATAGCCACAATACGAGGGGGATAAAGAAGGTGAATTATAACTTCCTACTGTCCTAGATCAAGGGAAAAAAGTCTGGAAGGGACCTCAGGAGGTCAATCCAATACAGACTCCTAGACAAGACTGGCTCATCCCTGACTAAACCATCCCAGACAATGTATAACTTGTATATATGCATCTGTATAACTTGCTGTTGAAAGTTTCCAGGGATGTAGATTCACGGTCTCTCTAGGTAGGCTATTCCAATGCTTGACCAACCTTTACCAGTGAGGAAGTTCTTCCTCAGCTCCAACTTAGGTTTCCTCTGCTACAGCTTGAGGCTATTACTCCTATTCCTGTTCCCTGCAGCCACAGAGAATAGTCTATCTCCATCCTCTTTATAACTGTCCTACAGGTATTTACTGTTATCAAATTGCACTCCCTCAATCTTCTCTTCTCCAGACTAAATGATCCAAGCTCTTTCAGTCCTTCCTCATAAGTCATATTTTCTATGCCTTCAATTATTTTTATTCTTTTCTTCTGGACTCTTTCCAATCTGTCCATATCTTTCTTGAAGTCTGGGGTCCAGAACTGGATGCAGTACTCCAGATGAGGCCACACCAGGTCCTAATAGCCAAGTCAGGGCTATGGACTTGGTGCTACTGCTGTATTTTGTAATGAACTATAATCACTGCAGAAAAGAAGAACTGTAGCCTATGACACTGGGCACTATTTTTGGCGGTTTGCTGATTTGTCAGGTTCAAAAAAAAAATCACATTCTGAATTCTGAGTTTCTATTAAATCCCTAATAAAAACACTGAACTGAAGATAAGATCTCATTTCTATCAAACGCAACACTCCTAATGTTTGATTCTTGGTTTTTTTCCTCCATTTCATACCTTCATTAAGGGTTTCCATACAGCATGATCCTGGAAGCTTGTTCGGAGCTGCTGCACAGACCGTGACAGACTGTGCAAACATCTTTAAAAAAACAAAACAAAAAACCCAGCCTTTAAAATACGGACTTTGTTTCTTTTCATATAGCTGTAACTTCAAATGTGACAATGCAATGCAAATATTGAAAGAGAGACATCCTGAAATGTCAGGACATGTATTTTAACACATTTTCAGAAAACAGAAAATTTCTTTAACTTAATTTTAGCATGTGAAGTATGAACACAATTTCTAGGCAACAAAGTGCAAAAATGAAAGCAGAGGTAAGCACAATTAAAATGATTTATTCAGACCGAAAAGGGCTCTCACCTGACTGCAGCTAATCGCACCTTGATGCTAGACTCAGACAAGCCATTCACAATTCGGTCCATCATATTTTCTGTCTCAATGATCTGGAGAAAGAGGTTAATGACGCCTGAACAATATGGCACAGACAATTCTTTAAATGTTTGTTAATGTCCATGATTTATTTTGCTTGTTCTGCAACATTCTAAGTACAACATATGAAAAAGGGAGTAAACAACCAACAAAAGCAAGACCACTTACCTTAATGACCACAGCCCATATACATTTCCCTTATAAAACCATTGAACTTATTTATTCAACAGCACCTCTCTCTTTACTCAACTGTAGTATACTAAATGTTGCATTGAATATCAGACAAAATGGTCAAAATGCTTAATGTATTATTAGGGCACTCGTCATTTTGAAACCATCCAGAACAAGTGCACGTCATGGCCAAGATGTAAACCTAGAACTGGGAGGCTACACAGTGTAATGGGAATTTGGCCTTTCTTTAGGAAATGAATTTCAAACTAGATGCTCTTGTCACCAAGTGGGACATATGCTGGTTTAGAATCAGTACTACCATACCACCATGAATAAGTGTTTTCCCCTTTAAAGGTTAGGCTGCCTGCAGGGTAACAATTCACTACTGTTACCAGCAAGTAAAGGTATTCCTTTAGCTCAAGAGGGACTGTGATTTTTGGTACTAAAGATCCTAAGACCTGCCCTGCTGATGTTTTCCAGTTTTCTTCTTTTCATAACACCCGTCACATTTGTGCCAGTGGTTCTCAACTATAAATTCATGTTTGAAATAGAGTGACATGTTATTGAGGGTGCCTTGACTATAAAATGTTTGAGAACCACTAATATACGCCCTCCACCACAGCGAGAGGTATGGTATACCTCAACATCCTTCCCTGTCCATGAAGAAAATGCTGAGCACTGCAATCTTCTGCCTATTCTGTTCTCTCTCTATCCACTAATTAGAAAAGTGGGGTGGTGCTGCAGGCTTCATGGTCAAATTTTCATACAAATCAATGCAATGCTAATCATCTCTGGACCTAAGGATGGGACCAAGGCAATGATCTCAAATGAAACTTTTTATGAGGAAAGCCTTGGCCACTATACATTTACAATTCACTAGCAGACCTTCTATTTCAACTTTATTCCCCAAAAATATATCTGATATGCTTGACCATGTCCAAGCAAGCAAAGAAGCCCTTCAGGTTGCTTTCCTGAAGTAAAGCACCCAGGAATATCATGTAATAAACAAAAGAAGCTGCCCTACCACCAATGCCTTAAGCACATCCAGCAGATGAGATAAAACAATCCATCCCTCCATAGTTTGCAATACTGCAGTCTTTCAAGACAGGATCTCAGATCTCTCAAAGCAACAAAAGTTGCACAACATTGGGAAGCGTGATGTCGCCAACAGGAAAAGCAGACAAGGACGGTTAAGAAACTTTTCCAAAGTCATATACCAATTGTTTGGCAAAACCACAATACAAACCACAGGACTGTGTTTCCTCAGTCTGAATATTCTGAATTCCTTTCATTTTGATGCATTTAATATAACAGAAACCACCACTGGTTTTCTAGGAGGCAAACTGGTCAGAAAAGTAAAAATAAAGGGTAATTATTTTAATTATACTTCACAGTAATCTTTCCATTTGCAAAGCAGCACACCATCTGGGTACTTGCATGATGACAACTACTGCAATAACCGAGCCGCTCTCAAAAAATAATGAATGTATCCTGCCACGTGGGTAATTATTATTCCTATCTTGCAGATAGGAAACTGAATTGCTGGAACTAATTTGCCCAAGATTATGAAGTAGCAGGTGCAAGAAATGGGAAATATCCCAAATCCCAGTGCAGTGCCAAAACTAAATGACCAGCTGTCCTCACTCAAAGAAATGCAGTTATAAAAATAAACTAGTCAAAGCTTGAATGCTTTAAAACAAAATGTTATGAAATCTTGGAATCATATAAAAATAGGGCTGAAAGAGACTTCCGGGGTCATCTAGTCCAACCCCCTCAAGGCAGGATCATCCCTATCCAAACCATCCCATTCCTAAAACTACACACATTTACTCTGTTGCACAAATAAAAGCCATATTGCTGATGCACCAAAAGTACCTTAACCTATCACAGTAGGAGGACAATGGCATTCAGATCCCAGCTGCAAGGGTTGTTAAAATGCACTTGAGAGATCCTAGGAAAATGGCCACACACCCCCACTACAGAGGAAGAAAAAAACCCCCCATAATCTGTGCCAATCTGATCATAAGGTAAAATTCCTCCCTGCCCCTAAATGTGGTGATTGGCCTGAGGGCAAGATACTTTAACAAGGAACCTCTGGGCTTTAATTCCAGCAAATGCTCTAGCATGCTCCAGTCAAAATCCCCAGACTTAGATGCAGCCAACACTGAATGCCTCTAAGGAAAGTGGAAAAATTTTTCCACCCTTACACCTGTAGCAACAGGAGGAGGAAAGATTTTTCCCAGCCCCACGTGGCAACCAAAGCCAAGAAGCATGGACAAATCTAAACACCATTCATTCTGCTCTGCAACCTGGCAAGAGCAACTCCACACAGCACAAACTCTAAATGGACAGCCAGAACTCCCCTTTCTGCATCCCCTTCATAACATTGTCCCACTTCCTTTAATCCTCTTTCGTAACTAAACCAGTTGGGGAGCTCCGCTTCATTCTCCTGTTGCCGAGTGCTCCTTTCCAACATCCAGAGCTCTTCTCCTTTAGCAAGGTTTTTGATGCCATCTCCCACAGCATTCTTACAAGCAAGCTGGGGAAGTGTGGGTTGGATGAATGGACTGTAAAGTGGATAGAAAGCTGGCTGGATTTTTGGGCTCAATGGGTAGTAATCAATGACTCAGTGTCTAGCTGGCAGGCAGTATCAAGTGGAGTTCCCCAGGGCTCAGTCCTGGGGCTGGTTTTGTTCAACATCTTCATTAATGATGTGGAAGATGTGCTGGAGTGCACCCTCAGCAAGTTTGCAGATGACACCAAGCTGGGGAGTATAGTAGATACGTTGGAGGGTAGGGCTAGGATTCAGAGTGACCTAGACAAACTGGAGGATTGGGCCAAAAGGAATCTCATGAAATTCAACAAGGACAAGTGCAAAGTCCTGTGCTTAGGATGAAAGAAACCCATGCACAGCTACAGCCTGGTGACCAACTGGCTAAGCAGCTGCTCTGCAGAAAAGGACCAGGAGGTTACCATGGACAATAAGCTGAATATGAGTCAGCAATGTGCCCTTGTTGCCAAGAAGGCTAACGGCATCCTGGGCTGCATCAATAGGAGTGTTGACAGCAGATCGAGGGAAGCGATTATTCTGCCCTACTCAGCACTGGAGAAGCCACACCTGGAGTACAGTGTCCAGTTTTGGGGCCCTCCACTAGGATGTGGACAAATTGGAGAGAGTTCAGCAGAGAGCAGTGAAAATAGTTCGGGGGCTGGGAGACCTGACTTCTGAGAACAGGCTGAGGGAACTGGGCTTATTTAGTCAGCAGAAGAGAAGACTGAGGTGGGATTTAATAGCAGCCTTCAACTACCTGAAGGGGGGATTTGGCAGCAGCCACCTGACAGGTGGTTCTAAAGTGGATAGAACTAGACTGTTCTCAGTGGTGGCAGATGACAGAACAAGGAGCAATGGGCTCAACTTGTAGCAAGGGAAGTTTAGGTTAGATATCACAAAAACACTCTCTCACTATGTGAGTGGTGAAGCCCTGGAAGAGATTACCTACAGAGGCTGGTGGTATCTCCATCCTTGGAGGTTTTTAAGGCCCAGCTTGACAAAGCCCTTGATGGGATGATCTAACTGGGGATGGTCCTGCTTTGAGCAGGGGTTGGACTAGATGCAACCTCCTGAGGTCCCTTCCAACCTTCTTTTTCTATGATTATCTCCCAGAAACTGGAGAGGGGAGGGGGCTCTTCTGGGCTTCTAAACTGTTGCTCTTGACAAAGTACTCCAGGCATAGCTTGGCCTATATCATCCCCAACCAGTGACTTTCCAACCTCCTCTTGTATATCTTCAGTGATGGAGAATCCACAACTTCCTTAGAGGCACATATTTCACTGCCTCACTGTTCTAACAGTGAAGAAGTTCTTCTAGACATTTAGTCTAAACCTATTTTGCTGCAACTGCATGTTACTGGTCCACATCATACTCTCTGCAGCAATGGGCAGGGAGGCGGAAAGGTGTTCTTCCTCTTTGTTATGGCAACCCTTCAAATATTTGAAGATGGCTATCATGTCCCCTCTGAATCGGTTTTTCCACAAGCTGAACATGCTTATTTCATACAACCTCTCTTCATACGATTTGGGTCCCAAACCATTTAATCATTTTTGTCACCCGCATCTGGACGCTCTTGAATTTCTCCGTGTCCTCTTTAAAGCATGAAGCTCAAACTTTGCACAATACTCTAGATGAGGACTAATTAATGCCAAGTAGAGGCATTATCACCTCCTGTATCTTGCACCTATTGATATAGCTCAAAACTGCATTTCCCTTTTGTGCGGCCATGTAACATTGCAGACTTGCATTGAGTTTGTGATTCACCAAGGCACCCAGTTTCTTCTCCATAGTACTGTCCTCCAGTCAGTTGTTACCAATATTGTTTCACATATTATTGCTTGCTTCAATAAATTCATTGTAGAGACTATTGTAGATTTCATTGTTTGTATCTTCCAAAGTTATTATGAAACGGTTAGAAGTTCAATGAAAAAAAGATATTAGAATACTCGATTTCACAAGAATGAAACCCTGCACAAATAGTATGAAAGTAGTTCTGAATTCCACTACAATGTGTTTCTTTAAACTAGAATTACAGCATGTGTCTAAGATTTTTAAACACATTTCTAACACGATGCAAGCTTTGTAAATCCTGTCAACCTACTGTAATCCATGCAAGAGCTAAGCACTAAAATGGGTCTGAACTCAGAGAACTCCTTCAAAATACATTTTTTTATGCTACAAAAACTCTTCACTAGTACAGTGTAGAAGACATTTACTATTCAGGATATCATGACTAAAAATATCCAATTTTCATCATTGTATGGAGGTGTTAAAAATGTAGCACTATATAGAAAAATAGTATGAAATAGGCAAGTTACCAAAACATTGGTAAACAATGCATAAACTGTACATAAGGCTTCTATACTTGCAAATAAGACTACACAATGTGATGCTACAAGTGTTAGTCACCTACTTAAAATAGTTGAAGGTCACTATTTTAATGGTTGGTCTATCGCTCTAGGTATAATCACTGTTGAATTGAGAAGCATTCTCCTGCTAGTTATGGATTCTGGGAGAGTTATAACAGCATTTAAACATTCTTGAAAATAACATTACTTCATATTAAGCAGATTTTTTTGAAGCAGGAACAAAATTAAAATCTCAACAATCAAAAAATTGCACAGCAACTCGCACTGGTGAAACTCCATTTAAATCCACTATGTACACTGTTATGAAAAAGAGCAGGATTTGATCCCATTGAAGAAAAGGAGTGGGATATTAATAGCTAAATGGAGAATTAAATAGTTTGCATGCATGAAGTTGCTGCATTAAATGTAAACAGTTCTTTTTAACATGAGTTTCAGAGAAGTTCTTTGGTAATAACACTTTTGGTATCATGTAACCAAATGACAGAGCATGTTCAGGTAAGAGACAATCTAGAAAGAGCTAGAGCTGTCTAAACAACTGACAAACATAGATGGAGAAGTCAGGGTTCTGCTCAGAGGATGGGATATTTTCAAAAGAGACACTTTACAATTAGTGTGACTTTTTCAGCAGTCCCTTTTATTTTAGGGAGAGATGGAATGACTGCGTTTTAAGGTGCCAAGGCAAGGCAAATGATTTAAACTAGTTCAGTAAAGGAAAAAAAATTACTCCCGTCTACAAACAAAACCCCCTTATTTTTGTAAAATATTGTATTTTACTGTTATATTTAAGAAACAAATTTTGCACAAACTGTTTTTATTAAAGAATCATAGAAAAGTAAGGCTGAACAGTACCTCAGGAGGCCATCTAGTTCAGTGGGGAGCAACCCTTTTTGGCAGGAGTGCCATAAGATAAGACCCAGACCCTCCTTGAGTATCACACTGATCCCTTTCTCTTGCCTGATCTGCTGCTCCACTTTCTGCTCCCTACCCTGTGCTCTCTGCCCCAATCCATTGCTCTGTATTCTGCTCCCTGCATTATCTGCTGTGGTGTTCCCTGATCCCTCCCCAATCTGCCACATGCCACACGCACAAGTGATGCCTGTGCCACTTGGATCCATTTTTGTGGTTTATCAAGGTGTGTTTGAATCCTGAAGTGCCCTGCCCACCAGAACTTATGCAACTCTACATAACCTAACATGATCATGAAGGTGACTGAAAATAATAAGTATGTCATACTGTACAACAGAATATTTTTAGGAAAAATCAACTATGAACTGATAATTCTATTTCTAGTATGGTGACATTTGAGAGAGAGAATGAAACCCAAGTGATATTTCTGTCTTAAGCTATATCAGATTTTGTAGTATTTATAGGGTTAACATGTATGGAGAAGTGTGGTAGGGCACTGTTGGTGTCTGCCACTTTAAGGGCCCAGCCAAGCAGCCAGCAGGTGTTTGATTGCAGCAGCCATTTTAGATCCCTGGCTGCCCATATAAACAGAGCAGTTCCCTACTGGCAGGTAGGCAGTAACATTGCCTAGCTGCAAGGCTGCATGCAACATCCCGGAGGTAAAGGAGGAGCTGCAGGGGACAGTTTGGAGGCTCCTGGTCCCGGGCATGATCTAAAACTGCACCCTGCTGGGAGCAGGTGACCTGGTGGGGCTCTCAGTGGTGCAGGAGCCCCCAGGAAATGCCAGGCCAGTCACCACCTCGATGAAAGGCGGGCCATGGCACCTTAATAACCACAGCTCCCACAACCGGGTGGGGCACCCACTAGTTGGGTCCAGATGGCGGACCCAAGAGAGAGAGTGGGGCTAGAGGCTCAGAGGCCTGACGTAGAATACCCTCAACTGGTCAGTGATGGGGCCAGGACCAGACTGGTCAAAAGGGCCAGGGGCCCACCACGAGGGATGCCCAGAGCTGAGGGCCTGGGGTTCCAACTGGCCTGGAGGTGAGACCAGGGCCTGTGTGGCCAAAGGTCCCGGAGGGACCACGCCCAAGAGGGGAAATAGTTTCAGGGAGCTAGGCAGCCCCGAATGAAGGTGGGGTAGGCTGCCTGAACAGAGGGATCTTAGAGGGGTCCTGATTGGAGGATTCTGGGGCCCAGTGCCGGGCTGGTGACATTAAGAACCATGGATGCCATCTGCAAGGCTTAGGCTGTGGTATAGGGGAGGAACGGAGCCGCAGATAGCACCCCCTGGCATTGGGGCAAGAAATGGGCAGCCTCCCATCTAATTACGAGCATTAATTAACTAGCAAGGCATGGCAGACGAGATAGCAGGCAGCTGGCCCAGAACAGATGGGCGGCGCGTTGGTAGATCGGCTGGCCCCAGAGAAGCCCCCTGTTACAAGAGGATAAATCCATCCTTGCTATTTTCTCCTTTTTTCATAATGAAAATCTGATCCTATTGCTGAGTTAGCATTTATTTTCATAGCAATTATACCATCCTCATTCAATATCTTGAATATACAACTAGGAATATCAAACCCCCATCACAAAATTCCTGTGATGCATCCTGGGCCCTAACCCACAGCCTTAATGAACTTCACTAGTCACATGGCAGCTTTACGTTAGAACTGAACAGCACCCAAGTTCAAGACAGCTTTAGCTAGTCCTTGGTTTGTGGGCCACTTAAGAGGAGAGAATACTCCAACCTTACTCTTTAGTAGTGGCATCTGTACAGTCAGCATGGCTACAAATTCATATGGTAGAATCACAGAGTAATGTAGCAGTGATGGTCCAGGAATTATGCAAGAGGCAAAGATTTCTTAGGGTGATATCTTTTATTGGACCAACTGCATAGTTGGGATAGAGTTAAACAAGCTCTCGAATGCAAAACATTCTTCATCAGGTCTGATATTTATATACACCGTGAGCTCCCATGCACTTTGCCTTGCGCGAAGAAGAAAGTTTTATTTGACCCATTGTTGCTTCTCTAGGCTTATTTTTGAGACTACATTTGCAGTCTACTAGGATGTCAAACAATATATCAGAATAGAGCTTTAGAAATTCTAAGACTAAAATGATCAAAGGTCATAGAACAATCACAGCACAAAGTGTACTATACATAAAACATACTTATATAGCCAAAATCAAAATATAACCAAGACATACGTTGAAAGACATTACAGCACAAGTTAAAAAAAAATATTTTCATAAATAAGCATTTGTACTACTGCTGTAATCCGTCATGGTGTTTGAAACTTCAGTGTTCAAGATCAAATTCTTTTAGACTTTGTGCAAAGAAAGTTTAATGTAAGGACCTAAGTTAACAATAACAGCATTCATTTTCCCCATGATGCTTTGAACAGGGTAATTCTAAAAGTCACTGATGTTACTCTTCACCATGACACAAAAGTTCACGACACTTCCTGCCTGAAGGTACACATTCCTAGACTCACCTTCTTCCGAATGTCTTCGTCATTCGCTCCAAGGGAAGCATAGAGCTTGAATGCAGCCTGGCGCAGTTCATGAGCATGCTTTAAGTCATGGTCAAGCTATTTAAAATAAATTTTAAAACATTATATTCAGAATCTTTATAAAAAGTAATATAATTGTAACTTGCAAATATATCTTTTTAACTGGTATCGGTTAGTGCATGCTCACTCAGGTTTTGGCTATGCTGAGCTATGAATAGGCAGGAACACTAAAAATTTCAGATTAGCTAAGTATTGCATGTGCTTACCCTACTGAATGAAATAATTAAGGTTAAGCACATCATTAAGTACTTCAGTACAGGCTATAAGACAGTCCAACAGTCATAATGAAGAAACATATGCAGTGACTCAGAAGCACAGTATTTGTAGTGTTTTTCCTGATCAAATCAGACCCTCACTTCTTGCCTTCTGAGCACGGGCTACATTCAGGAACATACCCAGGAATTGCAAGAGTCAAGTGTAAGGTAGGCTGGGGTCTCAGACCAAGTCTAGGAGTCCCCTTTATAGACAGATTAGAGTGCTGAGTGATCCTGTAAGAAAACTGTAAGTAAAAGAGTACTATCAAGCTACCTGGTTTTTCCCACTTTTTGTTTTGGAAGAGTCTGTTGCAAGCAAAGTAGTGCAATGACTGAAAGATTATTTTATTTAAATTTCAGAAGTCATTTATCTACAGTTTCAAAACCACTCTGACAAGTGTTGGGAAGTTTTGTTCTGAATGAGAGAGATAACATACCCTTTTGATATCGGTGATTGCACTGACTGAGCTAGGGTACTTGAAGTAGTCAGCAAGCATTGCAATAAGGTGGTCAGTAATGCTGGCGATTCTCTGGAGCTCAACATCCGTTTCAATCAAGTAGGCAAGCGTTTCTGCTCCTTCTACTCGTTCCTCCAGCAATCTCTCCTTACTGCACATTCGGACCAAACATGGCAGTGTCTGGCAGGCACAAAAACAGTATAAATGAAGATAAATGTAATCTATCAAGACCTTTACAAATTCAGTTTGATATCCAGTGCAAGTTTCTTCACCAGCATCCACATACCCAGTAAGCTTTAAGAAAAGAAGGTCAAATGACTGCAAGAATCACATACAGAAACTCAGCTTAACTGATTGAATTAGGCATTATTTGCAGTTATCACTGCAGCAGATGGCTATCCTAATATTTTTTGGGGTTATAATACTCAGTGCAAATATCATGTTCACAAGTGACTCAATTAAAAAGTTCTGTATGGAAGCTAAATATGTTTGTGTAAGGGTGTTTACTAGCAAAGCTTTACATATGCTTTAAAGAAGAACAGATTATGCTCAAACCCATCCAAGCCTTTTGTTTTGATGCCAGAGCCCACAAGCAATGCTGTGGAGAAGTATCCTAGATACCAGAGTGAAAATTTACTGCCTTTATGTCTTCCAGCTCCTGGAATCTGCATGTCATGCTGTGTTATATAAGAGCTGAGATAAGCAGAAAGCCCCAGGAGAGGTCTATAGCTTACTGTAAACAGATCAACAGTGAAACAAAGAGACATGTGGTCTCTCCTTACTCACAGAATCTCTTAGCTGAGAAAATAAGAGGCCCTGAAACAGCAAGAAAGGGACATTTGGGAGGGTGGATCTGCTAAAGCAACATATTACCAGGACTCCAGATACTCATATATATCCTAGAGTACATCTACCCTGAAAAATGCCGCATGCTGTTGTGATGCTCAATCTAGCTCAGGTCCTGGACACTGTCTAACCACAACAGCACAGAACTCAATGATGGCAAATTTATATGGGGATTTTTTGGAAGGTTAAACTAACCTGGGTGGAGTCTAGCACTGTTAAGACTCAACTTCTTCCAGTACCTGAGCTAGCTTGTTTTAAGCTAGGTGGAGTATCTGCGCACTACACTATGGTGTCGACAGCCCCTGATTCTCCCCTGTGGAACTGCCACCAAAGATTTCTTCATCTGAAAATTAATCAGAAGCAGCAATCTATCACAGCAGGATGGTCCAGGAACTGTTCATTAAGAGGGAGGCTGAACACTACCTGTTACCAATGTGCTCATTGTAGCTCTGGCAGAACAGGATGAAGGATCATCTAGAATAGGGATGTTCAAGTTCTGGACCGCAGGTTAGGCGCAAGCCATGAAGCCAAGACATCTGGCATGCAGGGATCCCCACCAGCTGGAAAACTTGGCAGTGGGGAGCAGTACAAGGTCTACACAGCACAATCCAGTCTTTCCCACGCCACTGCCTGTGCAGCAGGATCAGGGCTGGGCTCGCTCCCTGTGCCTCCAGATCAGGTCAGACTGCTCCCCCTCACCCCGCACACATCCAGATTGAGGCAGCTCCATCCCACCCCTCCTCACCTGTTCAGATTGGGACCACACCACCCTGCCCTGTATATCCAGGCTCCCCACTCCACCCTCCCCACCCCATGTGTCCAGATCAGGATCACTCCACTCTGTCTGCCAGGGTCAGGCTGTACAAACAGCCCCAGCCAGATCCAGATCTGGCCTGCGGAGGGGCCTGGGACTGCAAATCTGGCCTACAGGGTGAAAAGGTTAGGCACCTCTGGTCTAGAACAAGGGGTCTGTCTCCAAATACCAACAAAAATTGCAATATTTATCTGCTTGAGCAGCCTCTGAACTAACTTGTGTTCTTTTTGGATTTTTCTCCAACCTGGAGCATCTGCTCTACCATCAATTTGTAGAGCAAAACATCCTTAAAAGTGTTACACAGTCTGGTGAAGAAAACATGCAGAAAGACCAGGGAACACTTGTAGAAGTACCTCAAGAGTCTGAAGCATCATTATTTTCTTTCTGAAAACCCATGAGAAGGGGATGAGCTACAAAGACTAGGAGTATAAACATTTGTCAAGCTTATACTGATCAGGACGTCTCCATTAGAGAGGTGGACGAAATCCTAATTACATAAAATCTTAAAATTCCAAAAACATAATGCGTAACACACCAAACCCCCTTACCAGGGAAAGTGCCCGTTTCCAAACCTGGGCCGCTGGCAAGGCCTCCACAACACTGTTGTGCTCAGGAGGTTATACATACAAAGGAGGCTTTAAAACACCTCTGCACTTCTACAATCTCAGGCTCCCCTCAATCCAATTAAAAGCCAGTTCAGGGCTATCAGGACATGTGGGAACCATTACAGCAATGCGAAACACGTGTCAAATGGAGACGTTGGTAGAAGGGGATGCTGTGGTGGATCTAAACCACCTAAGGATCTCAATACAGAAGGTGAACCTCACAGTGCCAGATGTGCTGCCTTTAAGCTTGGTCTGCATTGGGGGAAGAAGTGGAAGGTCTTGAAATACTTAAACTTCTAAGACATTCACAGAGGTAAACCATCCGTCTCTCACTCTTCCCAGGGTCCAAAGTGGCCACTGCTACGCCAACAACTTTCACCCTCCATGTATTTCAAACCAGACTCTCTTTTTAAAGATGGTTTCCACCAATCAGTGACAAAAGGACCCTGAAACTAGGTCCTTAATTCCCCTTATTCCTTCCACAACTTCTCTACTTTATATAACATGACAATCACAGCCTTGGTGACAGGCAGCGTAACTCAGGAGAGATCTGTTCTCTCACAGCTGAAGATGCTTTCTGCTCCTTCAAAGGTAGACCTAAATAAAAAGTAAGTATGAAAATAAATTTAAAATAATAGAACTAAACATTTTGCTGACATAACTGCATTGATATAAATGGACTCATATAAGCTGTAAGAAATTCTTTGAGTTATTTTCCAAGATCTGAACAAAAAAAAAAAAAAAACAAAAAACAAACTTTTGCTTAATCTTCTGAGGATCCATTTACATTAGAACATGAAAGAGTGTGATACTGCTCCAGGAGACCAGCACCATCCTTGTCTTTTGAGTACTAGATGTAAAACTGTTGGCAGCATCACAGATTAAAGCTTTTCTGAAGCTTGGGAGGAGCCGATGTCATTCTGTGCGCATGGACAAAGCCTGATTTTCTATCACTGACACAAACTCTGCAGAGTCAAAAGAAAATCATTTCTTTGACAAATACTTAGGTTTATGCCTGAAGTGTTCAATAGGTTCAAGTGCTGATGCTAACAATTCTGCTGAGTGTTGGCTGAACCATTCAACTGCTAAGGCCTTATTCCACAAACAGGAGTTTCCCTCCTACTGCTCACTGGGGACAACGATGTCACAGAAACTAAAAAACTGTGAAAACTGTTCCTTGGCTAAATACCACTCCAGATGCGTTTCATAAACCTGAACCATCTGCCATCATTGGGGATGACGCATATGAAGTCTCATTCTTAATTCTTCACTTAAAACTAGCATCATAAGCAAGTTTACATTGCTACACTGGATGAATTTCAAAGGCACAAATAGGAATTAGGTAGCTGACTTTTACAGAGAGTTGGACACGACTCTACATTGTATTCCTCTGAACAGTTCCACAGGCTTTAGCAGTGCTTGTTACATTTTGTGCTAGCTGTACACAAAAGTGCTAAAAATATTACATTTGCATTTTAATTTGCTTACATTTGAAATGCAACATGCACTTGTGAAGCATGCAACCAGCTTACCTTTAACACAATGCAGTTGTCATCTGTCCGGATTGCTCCAGCTCTGCACATGTAAGTAAGGCTGTAACAAGATACCAGAACATAAAGCTGCTGCCTACTATTCTTTAAATTTCTAAGGTAACTTACTGTGCAAGGAACAGATTAAATGAAAAACATACACTTCACTTTGCCCTAATGCTCCTTTTAACAGGCATGATTAATCAAAATATGATACTATTCAGCATAATGTCTGCATAATCAAATTGGTTTTCCACATGCATCTTTTAGAGTTTAAGCTGTCAAAACACTGAAACTATGGCAAGACTAAAACTATGGGTTGTTTTTTGCTCATACTGATGGCACCATAAGTCTATTATGACTCTACTAAAGTCAGTCAATTCATAACCCTCTAAAGCAGTGGTTTTCAACCTGTGGTCCATGGACCCCTGGGGGTCTGTAGACTAAGGGGTCCATGAAAGATGACTATGATCAATCAAAAGTATGTAAATACCTACACTTAAATTCAAAAGAGTCTGCATCTCCATTTGAAATTCTCAAAGGGGTCTGCACCTCCATTCACATTTTTTTAGGGTCCGCAAATGAAAAAAAGGATGAAAACCACTGCTCTAAAGCCATTGCAAGCAAGGACATAATTGGGACTTACATTTACAGCAAGTCTGTATTAAATACTCCAAAGAACAGAGCTCTATTACTGACATGACTCAGGTAAGCAATCCCTCTCAGAACAGTACATATGGACATGCTTAAAACCTACTGAAGTCAAAGGGATTTGAATCCACCCCAGTTTGACACAGGTTCTTGTCTCTATGTATAACAGTAACTATTGCTATGAGAACTTCTTAAATCTCTTAATTTCTACATGTTTAAATGTTTTATCTTAATTCCATAGTCATACAAGATTTTGCAATGAAGTCTGTGGGAAACTAGTATCCTCATCACAGTTCCTAAACAAAGAGCATGCAGTTTTCTCCAGGTACTGGTGTGGTCCTTATAGGAATATCCTGCATTCTTGGATGTGTTCATTGGGGTTATTATAGGGTAGGGGTTTGGTAGCTAGGTAATTCTAATTTCTTACAGATGGACAAGAAATATCATGGATGAGCAGTTAAATGGCAACCATGCTGTTGCATGGTTTTTGCAGAACCAGAGATGTATCAAAGGTGACAAAGGTTTACAGAGTTTAAGGCACTGTGGGGAACATGGTCCTCAGTCTTTTTAGAACAGTAGTTTTCAAACTTTTTTCATTTTCAGACCCCTAAAGTTTTGAATGGAGGTGCGGAACCCTTTGAATAGTAAGTGTAGTATACACATGCTTTATATTGATCATAGGCATATTTCGCAGACCCCTTAGCTATAGCTTGTGGACACCCAGGAGTCTGCAGAACACATGTTGTAAACCACTCTCTTAGATTTCTGTCTGTCTCAGCGAAAGCAATTCTCTCAGCTCCTAGGTTTCAAATGACAAATTGTGCATCAAGGAAGAATCGGGTGTTTTAGACTGGCTTCTATTGAAATTGACAGTTGATTTAAATGTAATAATCCCATGCAAATTAACACATATTTTACCTGTGTATCAAAATGAAAGTTAGAAGGGAAAAAAACCCATCAGTTCAACTGCTCAGGTATGAAGACAAGGGATGGGAATTGAGGAACCATGGCTACATAAGCACTTATTACAGAATACACTGCCACTTTCATATACATAATTAAAAATAAATCTCCATTACTCCTACAAAATTGATCCTGCCTTATGCCACCCACCAATAAAAGTGACATATCCATCTAAAAAAAAAACTACCATCAAGGAAAAGTTAAATGGAAGAGATCACACTGCCCTCTTTGTCCAAAAAAAATGCATCAAAACTTCCCTCCTGTCCAGTCTGAGCCTAGGTCAGCTACACCAAGTTTACCTGCCCAAGCCAGGTTATGGGTATCTGGAAAGCCTAAATGTGGCAATGTCCAAATTTGAAGTAAAAAAGGTAGCTGTGAGAACCATTTTGTAATGAAGAAAGTCAGAACAGTTCATTATCTCATGAGTACACAAAATGAGAGGTACAAAAAGCACTCCTTACGTGTGTGTGTGGGGAGGGGTGTCTCAAAAATAAATGCCCGTTGTCTTCTTTCATAACCAACCACACACTGGAGACTCCCAGTAAACTGAATAAACATCAGCATGGACAAATGATTTCTGTCCACTGTTTAAAGGAGGCCAACCAATGAGATAAGCACATGGGTCACCTCCCTACCCACCCACTACCAGATTTTTGCATATACAACTTTTCCTAAAAACAAACTGCTGGAAAACAATGTGTACACTGTCCAGAAGAAATATGGTAAGAAAAGTTTCTGCTATTTACAGGCAAAAAAGAAAGTAAAATCTGCATGGACTCAAAGGAAGCAGAACAACGAGCAGGCTCCACTCCCTAGCTGCATCTATTCAGTTGCTCACTACAAGGAAGCATACCCCCGAGTCCGCTGACAATTCTGCATCAGGTACACCAGGTTCAAATATGAGAAATCATAGAGACCAAAGGACTTTAAAATACCTCAGGCCCCTGGCAGACATTATACTTAAGATGCAATTAACCAATTAATCACATCTCAAATAGTAACCCAGCCACATATTCATGCAATTACTGGCATGTTAAAATAAGGAATAAGCCACAAAGTTATGACACAAAATAACTAAATGGTAGGTGGTTCCCATTGGGCCTTAAATTGAACATGTAGTCAACGTCGACCAGCTGATCTGTGCTGCCAGTCTCAGGAGCACACCAGACCCTCAAAGGGCTCTCATGTTCCCCCCTTGCTGGGAATGTCCATCAGCTAATTGGCTTTCCCAGCCATGAGCGTACCAGGCACCCAGCTTTCTACTTGCTGGTGAAAGGGGACCTCAGGCTCCCCCTGCACAGGCAAAAAGGGACAATTGCTGTCATTTCCAAAGACTGTTAACATGTTAATATCAGAAGCCTTTAGAGGCAAGTAAAATTACTTTAGACTGTAAAGCCTTCAGAGCAGCAATTAGTTCTTGCTTAGATTATTTATTAGCGTAGGAGATCATTTTATGAAACTAAAAAAAAATGCACTACAGATTAAACATCTTTTAAACATAGAATTTTATGACAAAAATATTTGTGAAAGTTGCAGTTCAGCTAATGAATGCCCTTATGTTTGAATTAATACGTGCTTCTAGATTGTACAGCCACTCAGCAACATTTTTTCTCTGCATACAATACACGTTGCCATATGGACAGGAAGTTAAAGTCAGCAAATATATTGGCTACTGCATGAGAACTGTTGTTCTTTGCGAATTTGTGTAATTCAAGCCTTGAAAGACCTCATGCTGCCATCCAAGCAGTATCATTATCCCTAAGGTTTTACATTACATCTGATCTAATTCCCAACAACAAAAATGAAGAGCAGTTAAGTTGTTAAGCATTAGGAGTGCAAGCCCTTTCCCTCCAGATCCTGGTGAGCATTACCATTTGGCTGATGTGAGCTGCATTTCAATAGGCTTATCCCTTTGTAACATCTTCACAAAAATCTGTGGTAACAATTCTCCATCAACCAACACTGCAAACAATGAAAAAAAAAGATTCAGAAAATAGTTCATATTCAGTTAACAGGTCAAATGAACAACAGATTAGCCACAAGGATTTCCAGCTTACCATTTACAAGTGTCATTGATACTTGGGGATTTTCAAAGGCTAGAACTGAGAAGCATTTCAATGCTTGCATTCGAACCTGTATAAAAAAAAACAAAAAAAACCCAACAACAAAAGGATTTACATTTGTTTCATAAATACTAACTCAAAATAAATCAGGATATGCCACTTTATTTTAAGCTCACATGGCTTGAAGAAAGAAACACTTGTGAAAAAATCTAGGTGCTTGCTGAACAACAGGGTTTAGGCATACAGCTTGAATATTCTACGCTCCCCCCCCAGCATTATCTCTGCACATTGTTTCACACAAGTTGTGAGACAGGAAGGAGAAAGTGATGACAAAAAGGTGGGAAAAGGAGGTGCTCAAGCTACAGTCCAATTTGGTGAAGCCCTAAGCAAACTGGTTACCAACAATAAGATTGTTAGAAAGAAGGCTGCCTCATGGATACACTTTGTGGAAGCCCTTAAAAAAGTGTAAAAGAGTTGGGCAGAAGCCCAACAAATTCAATGGGACTTATGATCCTAAATCCCATCCGTGCTTTGGAAGGCTCACTTAAGAACAATGCATGGATGAATTTAATTTGAGCTATTATTAAAATAAGTTGGATCTATCCCATCTACTCTGATAATATCTTCTTCTGTTATTCTCCACTTCTGCCACTGCTACTGTACAGTGACATTAAAATGCATACTGTGGTGCAACAGGGCTCCTGTAAACTGGGTTGTTGCTGCATATTTGACTCTGGCATCTTGTTTTGCTATTCTGCCTATGAAGTTACTATATGATTTTGAAATGACCTTAAACAAAAACTAAGTACTCAGTGCACCTTAGCATGACAGTCCAGAAACTGGTTACAGTGCTACATTATATTCAGCAAACCCAGTATCAACTTCAACACCACTCAGCCATCTTCATGAAAACATTGTTAGAAATCAAGGAACTGAAAACATATTAGATTCAATCCTTAAGGTTGACATTTATATACTGCCTTTGGGGGGGAAAAAAAATGATTGTTATTGCTGCTGGGGCTAGGGACATATAGAGGAATAGTTTAGGCCCATATCTCGTGTCCCAGCTTCCTGAATCAGGTGATCAGATCAGCTCCTCAGCTTTCTTTATGAAAAGCCAGTTTCTAGACTTCATGGTTCCAAAGCAAGCTTGAAAATATACCAGAGCACAGTCCACGGACCATCTGCCAGAGTCTGAAGAGAGGTTCGAACAGTAATCGTGATGTGTAAACTGCTGGAGGCCTCTCAGTAGGATGGAATCACCATGTCTCACAGCTCTGGGGGCTCTACCCAGCAGAAGACTCTGTGCATAACAAGGAAAAAGCACAGCAGGTCCAGCACCTCTGCCCAGCGGCAGAGGTAAGTCCCCTTCCTAACCACCTTTGAAGAATGAGGGAGAAAGATTGCCCATTCTTCTGGGCTTTTTTTGGCACTGCTACTCTAGGTTGGAGGTGAGGCCCCAGAGGCAGAAGTACAGAGTGCCCCAACTTGTCATAGCTTGGACTTGAGTAGACGTTTGTAAGGCCGAGCAGGGGGAACTCATGGTTTTCCATATGCTGCACCTCAAGGTAGCATCCAGGAGACTCGATACAGACTGCCTGAGCACTACTGCTCTCAAGTAGCACAGTTGTCCCTTCATCAGTGTAAATATTTGCCAGTTACATCTCCCTGTTCTTGTGTTTGGACAGGAAAGTACAACTGTCAGCTGAAGCTACTGGTTCTAGGAGGGTGTGAGGAACCATTGTCACAGGGAAAGACTAGCACTGTCCTGAGCTCTTCAAATGTCCAAGCCCCGCTCTACTGCTGGAGTAGAGTAGTAAGCTCTAAAGCATTAATTTCTGAGGTGCATGAGACATGGTAGCCTCCTCACTGGTTTACCAACCGGACCTTTCCATTACTCAGAATGCCCGTTTGACCCCAAGGCTCAAGTGGCACAGTACAGTTCCCATCTTTTAAGACACTGCTTGCTACACCTGTTTTCTATCCTTGAATTCACTCTCCTAGAATGGAAGGATACGTACAACAAGGGAAATATTCTTAACAGGACTTCAGCTTATCATAGTCTCCCCTTCTTCCACCCTAAATCCCTTGCTCCCAAGCCCCCACCACCCCTCTCCTCTGGGTACCATGCTGGTGTTGATTTATTTCTTTCACAACCTTATTTGCCATTTCCTCTCATGGCTCTGAAAGCCTGACCAGAGGGACAACGTTCTGGCTGAGACTCAGATTTTCAGCACTTGGATTCTCTACTTCCAAGCCACAGTGCAGCCAAGATCTCAAACACTGTCTTAGCACAAGGGAAAAGGGGGAAGACAAGACCATGCCTGCCAGATGTTCCCAGTCTATCATCCTTGACTTCTTAGCTATATTCAGTGCTGTGGCCTACGATCCTCTCTTGAAATAGTGTCAATGGTATTTGGGTCCTTCTACCTACCTTTAATTGTATTTTCCGTATTTACTCCTCAAACCCAGCCTCCAACTTTACTCTCTTCTCCTCTACTGTCGGTTCTGTTTGTGAGGCTCTGACTACAACAGAGTCTCAATGCAACATCTTATTCAAATATCTCACCCTGCTCTAACTCTTACTTCCTCTGGCCACATTCACATCTTGGCCTATTTTGCTGACAAATCTTCAAAGATGTCTACCTACCAAGTTAACTCCATGTAGCTGAAATTAATCTCATATTGCTTCTCTCTGACACCAAAGACCACTGCTCTCCTCCCAGTTATTCAAACCTGTAATTTAGGTGTCAGCTTTGACCAAACCCTCTCTCTACATTTATGCATCTAACTCATGCCTAAGACCTTGGTATTTAGCCTCTCCAGAGCCCATATTTCCTTATGTTCACATCACCAGTATGCTTATGGAGGCTTAAGCATAGAGGATATTAAAAAGGTACTTAGGTTGAAACAGACATTGAACCTTCTCTCTCTCTCATACTGGCCTTTGTGCCCCTCACAAATCTACAGAGTCCATACCTTTTTTTCTTTTATTATTACACATCATTTCCGCTATAAAGCCTACAAAAACCTTTAATCTAATAATGGCTCATCAAATATTACATTACTCCTGAGAACTGGCTCTGTATACCTATACATCAAGCACCAACCTGGTCTAGGTGAAAGCATGCTATTTGTTACCTCTTCTCTCACACCCTCATGCCCTACCAAAAGCCCATTAATTTCACTCATTCAGTGTGTCCAGCTTGAAGTCAGAGACCTCTTTGGAACACTGGGTGCATCTACACAAGATGCTACGGCGCAGTAGCGTGTAGACACAGCTGCTGAGTGTTAATTTTCACTTACACAATGCATAGCACAACAGCTCCCTGAATGCCACCATGATAAAATCAGCTTCTACGTATTCTTTTAAATCTTTACGCAATTTTCTCTCACGAAGATTAGTCAGAAATAGAAGCAAAAGTGAAAAAAAATGGAACTCAGTCAATCTTAGCAGTAATTACAGACAGGGTTCCTGAAAAAGCAGTCAGAAACTGGATGGATTTGATTTAAATGAGATCGATTTAAATTATGATTTATATCACTAGTCAGGAAGCCTCAATTTAATCATTGTTTTCTATAAAAAAGTTCATTCGTGTTGTTTGATATCAGTTATTCATTTAACTTCTTGAAACGTACTGTTAGAGATAGGTAAGGGCTTGACTGTGTGTACACAAACTTGCAGAGAGACAAGAGGGCTGATGGGTGGGTAATCAGGTCTGTTATATCTCACCTCCCTATACTGCTAACAAGGATGTTATCTCTGGAGACAACAAACTCTTCCTATGCCTGAAGAAAGCATTTGTGCCTAAATGCTTGCAAAGAACAATTTTTCCAACTATTTAGTTGGTCTAATAAAAGAGATCACATATACTCTTGTCTGCCTATGATCTCTGGAGGCACAAATCCACAGTTTGAAACGAAGCATCACAGAGATGCTTAATGGGATCTTTTAGACTGAGCACTGAGTCCCATTGGGTGGAGTAGTTTTCTTTAATCTTTACAAATCTGTACAGGAGCCTCTGGGGACCCCAGAAGATTGGGCCCCTAAAATAGACAATCGCCTGTTGTGATCCATTTATAAAACTTCTAAAAAGGTTACATGAATATATGGTCTCAAATAGTATATAATTAGAAGTTATAACCCCTAGTTCATTATGATGTCATTGAGCTTTACTGTATCTTAAATTAAAGGTATCTTTATATTTTTTTAATGTATCTTAAAAAAAATTAAAAATGATTAAATAAAAACCTTGATTTAAATTTAAAAATTTTTATTTTTATTTTTTTGGGGGGGGGGGTGTTAAATCACCCTGTACCTGACATTGTGAGAAAGAAAAAGATTTCAGAAATGGCCGAATGGTCAGTTGAAATCTGCCATATAGGTCAGGCATGGAGGGTTGGCACACAGACATATAGAATCAGTCTCCAATCTGATGCTGAATGCACCATTTTCAGAACCTGGCCACTTCACCTGCTGACTTCAGTGATGGAATCACACCTTATAGATGGAGGCAAGGTAAGCTAGAACTATTATCTGTCAAGGGGACTTGCCCTTGAAACAAGGAAGTAAAGGCCTTGATGCCTGACAGTTACCTCCAAGTCTAATACATCTGGTATAGTCAGATGTTGGAAGATGATACAATTGTCTGACCTAAACTATGCCTGAAGCAACTACTACAAATCATAGGCGATTGGGAGGAATGCAACTTGCTCATTAGCAGCCATTTATTGGCAATGCTCATCCCAAGCGCTTCCCCTATCTTCCTTGACATCATTTCAAAGGGGTAGACTTATAAAATCTTACTGGAACCTGAGCATAATGCACAAATACTTCCACAAAAATGTCCACCAGGCTGACAGATGGACATCTATTTTCTGATTTTTCAGGGAGGGTGAGTATCTGCAGAGTCCAGTAACTTCAGCTGGAATGATGGGTGCTTAGGTCTTCTGAAAATCTGAATTTTTAGATGGGCTCAGCACCTACACCTGGTGTGGAGATTTTCAAAAGGGCTCAGAGGTCAGTCAGTAAGAAATCCTGGTATATGATGACATAATTAAAGCCTGTAACTAGAGGCAGCATGGGCAACCTTTAATTCTAGCATCTGCTAACTGGACTGCTTGATTTTACAGTTTACAAAGATTAGCATCTCTTTTAAATTGAATAAATTCTTAATCTTTATTTCTCCATGAGCTAGACAGACAGTGCTCAACCATTTGCCCATGCAGGCCCAATGAGTGGCATGGCGCTGGTCCACAGGTCATATCTAGCCCTACATACAAGGACCAGGCCCTGGAGCCCAGTACTCCCCTTCCCTGCCCTATGCACTGGGATTGGTCCCTGGGGGCCTGGCACTGCCCTCTCCAACCAGGACTGGGTGCCCAGGGTGTGGCACCACCTCCTCCCACAGGGACTGGACCTAGTGCCACACACACCCCAGCACAGGGCCTGGAGCTCCCCATGCATCTGGAAATTTGGCAGCAGGGAACAATGCCACTTCTTCCCCACTGCCAGACCTGTGGGGGGCTGCGAGGGCAGGATATGGCCGGCCTACAGGCCAGCAGGTGAGCACCCCTGGGTTAGAGAAAACGGTAATGTAAAATTGCCAAAGTTGTATTTTGACTTCCTTCTTCTCCCCCATCAAGGCCAAGATTCATCCACTGGAATGTATATGCTGCCTTTAAAGAGCTGAGGGGGTAAAGACCATTAAAAAAAATACATCGAAACTGAAACAAACATCTTGGTAAATTCTTTCGTGTGTGACGGAAACCCCAGAACAAGAGAACAAATTGAGAATTATACGTTTTGGTTGGTTAGCAAGAACTTCTTTTTTTTTTTTTAAACTGGCAACAAGAGCTCATCACAGATGAACGCACTCTTTCAGCCTGGAAAAGAAGACTACTGTCACACTGAAAAGCTGTAACATCAGCATGAACTGAGGTGAATTTTATGAGTTCTCAAACAACCAGTAGACTGAGCTCGAGAAGATAAACCTTTTTACTTGAGCCCTGTTAAAATAAATACAACCACTATTTTTTAATCCAACTCCAGTCTCACACTTTACCTCATCTGCTATGCACAGAATAATCTACAAGCTGACCACAGCTAAACAGTGAACTATTTTAACTCTAAAAGTTTCTTAGCAAAATACGAGATTTAAAAATGTATAAATGACTTTACCATATGGCATGAATTGGAATTTCAATAAACAAGTTTCACCCTCAGTCTTAAACCTATCCTTAAGCCAAATCACATAGCACCATATTTTCTGGCATGTAACATGCTCCAGAACATAAATGAAGACCATTTTTGGAAAGACAACAACAACAAAAAAATCTTACCTTGGATAAGTAACTGAGTAGCAGCTAGGAAGCCTACTCCCATTTCCGGTCTCATCAATGCAGAGGGAAGGGGCCCAAGGACTGGGTTTGGGGCAGTAGGCCAATCTGGTATACCGGGTCTGGGGCTGCACACTGTGTCCAGGATCACCTGTCAGGTCTGATCCAGCACACCTGCTCAACCTGTATGCCGGATCTGACCTGGAGCACAGGGCCATGGCATTAGGCTGGGTCCCCGTGGGTCTGGAAATCTGGCAGCAAGGGGGCAATAACAGTGTTAACTCCAATTCTCCTCTACTGTCATATTTCCAGCCCCATGGGGATCCATATTCCTCACGTACAATGAACACACCAATTTCCAATCGGCTGATTTTAGGGAAAATGGTACAGGTTACATGTGAGAAAATACTGCATTTGAACCTAAGTGATTATCAGAGGAGTTCCGTTACAGTGGTTTTGGCAATGGTTTATAGCAGGATTTTTTTTTTCTTTTGGGGGGTGGGGTGGAGGGGGGAATTATCCATACTAGTACCCACAGTATATAATTACTTTCCAAACTTTCAAGAAAGAACCACCAACTAGACCTTTGAATAAGAGAGAATAACTAGCAATTTATAAGCAAATACAACTTAATGTACTGCAAACTACACACAGAAGGAGTGGATTTTTAAAAGATGCTTAAACACAGACTAAGAAGGGGTCTTACAAATGAGTTCAAGGACATTATGCTACATATGAGAGTTAAGCAGAATAAAACATGGAGGAGACTGACAGAAGCCGACGAAGTACAGACAAGGGCAATGTGTAGATGATGAATAAGGGCAGAGGAGAAAGGACATTAAGGGGCATAAAATTTGACCAAAAAAAGTTAAAAACACAGAGATGGCAACAGTGGCTGTAATGTACGTGAACAGAATTAGGAGATGTACAACTGGGAAACCAAAAGGAAAAGTATGCAGTAGCCATAGGATGACAAGATAGGTCTTGTCAAAGGGATGCAACATGGGGTGCAATACACTTTAATAAGGCTTCCTGATATGGTTTTCCATGATGTCCTCATAAACAAGTTAAAGACATTTGATCTTGATAAAACTGTTAATTTTGTGAGTATGTATCTGGTTGGATAATCTTGCTCAAAGAACAGTCATCTAGTCACCTAGACTATCGAGTGGTAAGGGTCAAACAGGGCTTCCTAAAAGTCTGACTTGGGTCTAGTATTGTTCAAAATTAATAACATGGAGGACAGATGTGAGTGTACCCACATGATCTGATACCAAACGATATCAAGTTAGGGAGGCTGCAGGCATGTTAGAGGGACAAAATAGGATTCAAAATTGCTTTGATAAATTGGAAATAGAGCCTAAATTAAAAAAGGATGGTAGTGGTAAAGTGATATAGCTATGATGGACCAGGGACTATGTGAGATGCAAAGATTTTTTGGATGCTATTTTTCACTGGATCAATTGTATAGGTGGGATGTTAGACAAGATTTTAATTCAAAGCTTTCTTCTTCAGGTCTGAGGAGGAAGGCAAGCACAATGATTTTTAAGAACAGTCAGTAGAACTGTGAAATAGGAGTCAAATGATTAGCAGAAGAAAAGCTTCAGTACTGGAAAAATCAAGATCTAGCAAAAGGGAAGAGGGTCATTATCACCAGTAGTGTGTAGGAAGAATTTCAGGATCAGGTAGATTATAGTGTATCAAAATCAATATCAATGTTCAGTCCTTGGTACCTAGTGTACAGCCAGCTTATAAATTTTTGTTCCCACCCTCTCCTTTTAAAGGTGCTTGGTAGATTTTCTTGAGCACAAGGACAGTGAGGTCAGAGTGGTTGTTCTGTGAAAAATATGCTCCTACTGGCATTTGTTCTTTATATTTTTTCGGCAAGAGTTCATTTTGGTGCACAGCTACTGTTTAGTTTTGCCCATGTAATTATCCTGAGAGTATTTGATGCATTGGTGTAACAGCTAAGAATTGTCTGTGTAATAAAGGTGCTTGCTGAATGCTCTGTGAGGCTTAGATCTGGTGTTTCTTGTCATTTGTTCATGTATTGGAGCTGCATGTTGCTGCTAAGAGTTTAATTAAAGTCAAAGGTTAGTAAAGACTTGTATGTAGTGAGGCCTAGTAAATTTAGCGAGGCCTTGTAGAAGTAGTAGTAGACCTTGTGGCGTAGTCAAAATTTACCTTATCAGAAGAATGCAAAGGCTTGTACTGCTATTGGTCAGTCCTAAGGAAAGTCTGTAGTGGGAGAATCTGAATAGCTGTAAGTTATCAGCATAGCTCAGAAGTTATAAATTGGCTAGCACATCCGGAAATCATTAGAAGGAAGATGCAGCATTTTGAGGGAAGTTACTGATTTAAAATTAGCTGCTGACCTGAATTCGGTGGGCCAGCGGATCTCAAGGAGCCCAAGGACTGAATACCAGGGTCCTTCCCGGTACCCCTTGGACAGCGCTGATCAGGGACACCCGACTTCACTGAGCTTTATAGAAGAGGAACTTGTTGTACTTCAGGCATCAGAGGGGACTGCCAATAAATTGCTGATGCAAATGGTTATTGTCTGTCATTGTTGTTTTGTTACTATGCATAGTTGTGTCTTTGTTAAGTCAATAACTTAACCCCCAACCACTCTCTCAATCCCAAACCCTCCCGCTGGTGGCTGAGACACATTGGATCAGATATTATTACACACTGGGACAGGCCTGTATAGATCCATAGACACTGATGGGTTTGTTGCGTAGGGTGTTGATTGTAGCAGGCTACTGTGGGGTATTTGGGTGTTTTCTTAAAAGCTACAGTCTATTTCTCTACTGGAGTGCCCTTGCTGTATAAAGGCAGATTTTAAGTGGGCATCACGAGTGTTCTCCTCAGGCATATATGGTGGCAGCCTAAGGCCTGACTCTAGATTATAGCTTTTTTGGTGTGCTTGGAATGATTGCTGGGCTTGTGGATGTAGTATTTTGGATATGATGTGATAATTAAAATTAGGCTGAACAACGCAGTTCAGAAAGATTGTTAGGAGAGAAATTGGATGGTACAAGGTGTAACTGGATTACATTATTCTTTAGTAACTCTTGCAGTATATCTACCAAATGATACTGTGCTAATGCATCTGATGAGCACAGAATTTTACATTTGGCAAGAAAAAGAGTGGTGGAAGTTCAAGCGTGAAAGTTATAAGCTGCCTATTTTCACATGCTCATAACAGACAATGTTTTTTTTCTCAGAATAATTACCACAGTCACTATGAGAAACTACTATAGTGCACAGAATTAAAGACTTAAGTACTTCCTGATAATGATAAAAATAACCAAGCTAAAGTAAGCTGCATGCTGTTAATTCAGGCATTAGAACAATTAACTGAGGGAATACTACTCAGATAGATCACTAGAGACTCTTGCACTGTTTTACTGAAAACCCAAGTCTTACTTCAACAGATCTCCCTGCTGAAAAGCCCCACAAGAACTAGCCGCACATTCGCTTTGGTGTTAACGGAGGTTGCATTTACTTTTATTAGCCAAATCATACAATTTAAAAGCATTAATCATTTATTGATTACATTTGTCTTCTCTGCGGGCCAGTAATAGAGTTTAGTTACCTAATAATATTACACATATCAACTTGCAAAAAGAAAGAAAGATTATGCTCATGGAACAAGCTCATACCACAGCCACTGAGAGTAAAAGTACCCATAATTCAGATTAAAGAGATTAATCTCCATCACATGTAGGCTTCCAATTTAAATCAGCAAATTGTTCAAGTGATAGAGAGACATTCTAATGCTGGGCCTATACGTTATTTCTTAAAAATAGATTCCATCATAAGCTACATCCTTCTTTAGCACCTATATTAGTTATACAAAAAACACAATCTTAAGAAAGGACTCCAGGAACAAGATGAAAATACACCTGCTTGGACCCTCGTACAGCTGTCTGCCTATAAACCTTCATTCTGCATCTGTGGTACAAATTTCTTCTTGATTTTATGAAAATAAATTTTCCTTGGTCTCAAAGGCTGCATACACACATACTAAAGCAACTTAACTAGGCAACTTAAACTACGTCAGAATGTACACACTCCTTGACATGGTGGCAGCCATCTTGTGAGTTAAACTGACTTAATTAATCTAACTCAAGATAATACACCTCTGAGCAGCATTACTTTGAGTCACATGTAAGTAAACTTTGCTCAAAATGCATGTGTACGCTCTGACAGTCAAGTTGACTTTAAAAAGTTAATCTGGCTTAACTGTCAGAAAGTAAGCATGTATGTACAAACCCAAAGTCAACATATGTTGCTGACAGGCTCCCCTTCTCTCACCTCCCCAGGTCATTTGACAGTTGGTATCACTGTATTCCTGTGCCCCTCCCCTCCTATCCCTGTATTTTTGGTGTGAATACAGAGCAATTACTAAATATAATTTCTAAACAAATATTATTGTTTATATTGCAATCAGACCTAGACAGGTTACAGGGGTGGGTGGATGAGAATAGGATGGGATTCAACACCGACAAGTACAAAGTGATGCACCTGGGGAAGAACAACCAGCACCATACCTACAGGTTGGGGAACTCTCTTCTCGTCAGTACAGAGGCAGAAAAGGATCTTGGAGTCATTATCGACTCCCAGATGAACATGGGCCTGCAGTGTGGGGATGCAGTCAGGAAAGCCAACCGTACCTTGTCATGCATCCACAGATGCATCTCAAGCAGGTCCAAGGAGGTGATTCTCCCCCTCTATGCGGCACCAGTCAGGCTGCAGCTGGAGTACTGCGTCCAGTTCTGGGTGCCACACTTCAGGAGGGATGTGGACAACATGGAGAGGGTCCAGAGGAGGGCCACT
>NW_017728929.1:75586-82937 GCF_001723895.1 Crocodylus porosus
AGGCACTACTTCACAGTCAGGGCGGCTAGGATCTGGAACCAACTTCCAAGAGAAGTGGTGCTGGCTCCTACCCTGGGGGTCTTTAAGAGGAGGCTAGACAAACACCTTGCTGAGGTCGTTTGACCCCAGTACTCTTTCCTGCCATGGCAGGGGGTCAGACTAGATGATCTACTCAGGTCCCTTCCAACCCTAGAAAACTATTAAAGCCACTTGGAATGCTCTGGACTCAACAGTCAAGGCTATCTGCTTCAACTTGGGTTTTGAAGGATTCTAAACTCATCCCAAACTTCAAGTTTCCAGAAGCTATGAAAGGAAGACAGAAGAAGAGAACAAGAGTTCTGTCAGTTTTCACTTTAGACGAGATCATTATGGAACATGGAATTTGTGCAATTCTGTCATTTTTTTTGCACGTCTATCTCAGTATTCTTCACAACAGAATCCATGAAATGGTTCATGGGGGTACTTCATCAGATTGCCCTGCTTTGACAGCTGAAACATCTCCCTTTTTTTTTTTTTTGTATTGATTTTTAAGACAAGGCACAATGAATTCAGTGTAGTCTCAAAACAGAAAAGAGCAATCACTGCCAGCCCTTTCAAAAGCTGTATCCCAGGGATGCCAAACATAGGACCAATGGTGATTCTCTTTGGCTATGGCTGGAAAGACCTAGCCAGATCTGGCCCACGGGCTTTCTCACCGCAGTTTCCAGAGAAGCTGTACTGGCATGGTCAGAACCCAGGGAGTTAATGTTGCCCCACCCCTTACCTACCACTGAATCTCCAGCTTTCAATCACCAGAGATTCCCAGAGAGCACTGGACAAGAGGGTGACCTGAGGGACATATTAAACAAAGTCCAATCTGTCAAGGACACTCAAAGCCTGATCAACACAAGGCAAGAATAAATGGCAGAAACAGGAGGAGAGATAGTGGGCTTAACTTATTTGGCTTGGTTCACTTAAATGTCATGCAAACTGCTGTGTAACAGCAGCTTTTGGCACTTACTCAGAGATTGAGATTCACCTCTGGACTAAGATCAGATATATCCTAAAATTGTAGTCATAGAAAAAACACAATCAATAGCTTTTAGACCCAGAAGAAAGGCCCTCCCATCTCTTAGTCCTAGAATTAAATGATTAGGGGACTTGCCCAGGAAGAGGGAGGCATGGGTTCTGCCCCCTTTCCTGCCCCTTCTCCCTCCAAAAGGCTTGAAAAGCTATCTCAAATATCAGCCTAGACCAGGGCTGTCCAACTTTGGTGTGGCCAGGGGCTGTTAGTCCAGGGGACAGCCCCTTCAGCATTTCTCCACCAACCATGCAGGCAGCACCAGCAGCATATAGCCCTCCCCTTCACCCCCAAGGCTCTTCCCTGCCACACAGCAGTGGGAGATTCAGCTGCAGGGCCTACAGACCAAATATTAACCTCTAGCCAGTTGGACAGCCCTGGGCATTACCTGGCCAGTTTTAATAGCTAAGAGAAGGATATCTGTGAGGCTGAGAAGACGAAAATAAATCAGAGGGTGTATGGCTCAGTACGACAGATGCTATGCTGGGTGGAAGGGGGTCCAGGCCCAGGGTCCTACCATGAGTCACTGTTTCCAGTGGAACAAACTTTCCCAGAGCTGGTTACCCTTTTTATCTAAGAATTATTAAATGCAAGGTACAGTAGGCCAACCTCAAAAGGAGGGTAGAAGTAAAGACTAGCCTCTGCCCTGGTAGTTAGAGCACTTTACTAGGAAACAGGAGATGCAGGTTCAAACCCACTCTGGGTAAGAAGATTTAGAGCAGGAGTGGGCAATTATTTTGGGCTGAGGGCCACTTACTGAGTTTTGCAAGCCATTGAGGGCCGCATGACAGGCAGCCAGGGGCAGATATATTAAATTTTCTGAATTTTTTAGGGGCCCCGTGGGCCACATAGAATGGCCTGGAGGGTCACATCCGGTCCACGGGCTGCATTTTGCCCACCCTGATTTAGAGCCTTGGTTTCTAATGCCCTTGACAAATGCTCTCACCACTAGACTGCTGGACTACAAGGCGACTGAGTAGCCCTCTTTACCTTCCCTCCTACCACTTCCAGCAGGTACACATGCAAGGCACCTGTTCTGTTGTGCCACAAGACAAAACTGCAGCTACAGGGCTGCATACCTGTCATTTAGTATTTAACACTATACATCTGAGTGCATGGAGGGGGATAAGAGAAAGAGCATTAGCAAGACCATTGCTGGAATAGTGTGTCCAGTTCTGATGTCCACATTTGTAAATTAATCTTATAAAAACAGAAAAGGATTCAAGAAAAAACTGAAGAGCAACTCCTGGCTTGGTAAAACAATGAAAGGCTAGAGGACCTCAACTATTTAGCTTATCAAAGAAAAGATTAAGAGGTTAGTGGAATGTGGTCCATAATTATGTACAGAGGAAGAAGATACTCAATTACAGACAGGCACAAGAAAACCAAGTGGCTGGAAGCCAAAGCCATCTTAGTTCAAACTGGAAACATAATGTAAATGTTTAAAAGGGAAGACTGCTAACAACTGGAACAACTTACAGCAAACCATGGTAAATTCTCTGTCAGTCAGCATCTTCAAATCCAGACTGGAGAGCTTGGGAAAAGAGGCTCTACAGCTCAAGTGACAGAAGTACAGGAAAGACGGACTAACTGGATGAAATTATGTCCTCTATGACATAAGAGATCACACAAGAGTTTCATAAAGATCTCTTATAGCTTTAATATGTAAGGTTCTCTAAATAAGAGGTTTCAGTCCCAACTCAATTAACATGGTACTACATATATATGTAGTTCAATGTTGTAAATACAAATAAATCAGATAGTTGCAAACTGATACCTTTAAAGATTTAACTCTGAAAGTTTACATAGGATGACATTGTTCAAACTTATTTCAATGAGGTGATATTTGCCTAAAAACTTTTCATGAGAACATAATCCCCTTAAAGTCAAAATACTGGCTTTGATTCAGCTTGCATTTTCCACAAGCTAATATCAAGAGACATTTTAAAACCATTATTTATGTTAACACTGAGGTTAATTCTCACAGTCTTGCATGCAAGTTGTAATGGGGTTCGGCCCTGTCACTGTGGGGAGAAGCATGTCTGAGCTTCCTCCAACCCAAGACAGCTTCCCCTTATTCCCAGGAGACAGATGCAGCTGTGCCGTGGCCTCACAGACTGGCCAGAAGACCATGTGGCAGACACAGCTACAAGAAACAGCCCCAGCTGGGGAAGAACCCCCAGCTGTGGGCAATTGGAAGCCCAGCCCCCAGGACAGAGGGGAAGGGCCTATCCCTGCATGCACACGCATGGGGAGTTAAGAGCAGTCAGAAACAGCTGCACAGGGGGTCTCTCTGGTAAGGGAGCAAGCTGCCACCAGGAGGGATGCATAGATGGTACGTCTGCTGGGCAGGCTTCCTCTTTCTGCAGGAGTACTGCCACCAGCCCATGCCCAGGTCTGGCTGCTGGGAGCACCAAACTAACCATACAGAACAGATGGCAGAAACCCCAGACAGCAAGCACAAGATAATCTTTTCTTTAATCATTATTATTAATTTAACAGTTACAGACTCTGGGCCTGGGGAAAGAACCGTAATTCCAGGGGCAAGCCTCAGGCCACCTGTCTGGAAAGACCAAGGTCTGGATTAGTGGATTCTTGGCTGCCCCTCTGCAGCTATGGTAAAAGAGGTCAGGGTGGTAGTAATCCCTCCAAGTCCGTGACTACCTGGGCAGCTCACACAAGTGTCTCTCAAAATATGAGTACAAGTGTGTGTGTGGATCCAGACTTGATTTTTTTTTTTTTTAATTAAAGTAAAACTGGGGTTTTGCTGCGTCTCTCCATTGAAGCAGGTTGTGAAATAGCCTTGCATTGCCAGTAAAAATCCATGAGGAAGCAGGAATCCCACTACTGCCACTTCTGTTTAACCAGCAATACCAGGTTAAGACATCACTGTACAATTGAATGAACCCTTCGTCACTGGTACTTTACCCACCCAGAATGGGTTTCAACCATAATACATGGCCAATACCAGTTGCAAAGGATTCAGTGGAGTGAAAAACACTCATAGCTTTCCTCCCCAACCCGAGTTTTTCAACAAGCATAATTTCCTCAAGTCAGTTCATCCTCATTTCCTCTTTTCACCAGCTTTCTTTTACAATCCAAATATTATTAGGCAAAATAGCCGCTTTAATCTAGGACAAACAGGTCCAGACATATTTTAATTGCTGGTACTTTAAGCTTCAGAGTACCAAATATATTGTGGCATTTTTCACATATATGTATACGGCAGAATAGAAACAACAAATCATGAGTACCTCCCATTAAATGTTTATTATACAATTTTATATAATACATGTGAATGTATGTGCGAGTACATATTGAATTTCAGATATATTATACAGATTACTTCCACAACTAGAATGAAATTAAAATCTCCAGAAAAGTTAATGTCTTACTTTGTAGGAGGTGGAGACTAAGAGGTGAGCAATATTCTGAACTGCTCCATGGTTAAATAAGATTGTCTGATGATCTGGTCCCTATAAAAAAAAAAAAAAAAAAAGAAAAAAGAAAAAGAAAAAGAAAGTTTGTTTTTAAAGAAAGGAAAGAGAAACATCCCATTTAGAATGCAATTTTAATAGATATTAAATCAGATTTTCTGCTCTTATTTAGTTTGTACCATGGCAGTGCACTAGACTAGTTCCTTGCTAGTTAATGTTGAAGCCAGCTTTCTGTTACATTTATTAAAACTGTTCTACTTGTTAGTAGTCATTTTCATTCTTCTTGTGGCAGGATGCTGACAAAAACTAGAAAAATTAAGGAGCAGAATGAATGAAATTTATTTGCACAAATGAAGGATGACTTCCAGAAATAATTAGAGGGAGTCTATTCTTCATAACTCATGTGAGGTTTCTAGCAAAATCCTGTTTCAGTCTTAATACCAAATGAAAGATTATCAGCTATCTCCGATGAATCTTCCATTGCAAAACCAATGCATTTTTAACTATTCTAAGCTGAAAAGCGGTTGCAGGTGGCTAATTCCAAAGGTGTTCCCATTAGAATATGCATCGACTGACAATGTTACAGAGCTCGAGTCAAGGTGCTCCTACAGGTGAAAATAGAAAGAAATATTTGATGTTACTATTTCAAGTGTACAAGCCGTAAAACTGGTCAACCAAGAACACTTCTTAGGCACTCAAAGACCTGGTAAAATAAGTATCTAACCATTTTCAGTTTTAATAAACTCATTCAGAAGCTAACACAAGTCAAGATACTGACACATCACTTGTGCAGTAAAATGAGCTGAGTCTCTGGCTCCACATGGCTAGAGGAAACACGAACTCCTGCCGGGACTTCCTACCTTCCCCAGACACTAATACATTTTATGCGATTGGCAAACCTCTCTTCCCTGGGAGGTAGACCACAATTATCCACTGCCCTGGGACCAATCCAGATAGAATGCAGTGGCATGGCTGCAGTCCTCTCTTGGACTAGTTCATGCTGTGGGAACTTAAAGGGACTTTTTTAAAGTTCCCAAACCACCGAAGAAGATCCACCCCACTTCCCCTCCACGCTCAAAGGCACACGCTGCCCCCGGCCCTTCTCTTCCCTCTCTCCCACTTTCCCCACTGTCCTGCTTCAAAGCCATCCTGGCCACTCCAGGCTATGCAGAGGCTGGACTCAACTGGGAACAGCAACAGAAGCAGCAGTGGTGATGGGTGGGGGGGTGGATTCCTCCACCCTGTTCAGTCCCCTAGGAGCAGATGTGGGAAGGGGAAGCCCCCCAACCCATTCGCTATTGCTGTCACTGGGCATGTATAGATGAAACAGGGGCCCTAAATTGAAGCAGCAGGTTTTAAAAAACACTGCTTCAATTTAGGACTGATTAAACCTCCTGCTGTGCACACACCTACCTGCTTCTCCGGCAGGGACCGGCGGGCGAGCTGCCAGTGTAAGGAGTGGTCCCTGGGCTGCAGGGGCAGGGCAGGGCGGGGCCTGGTGCTTCCCTCTGCAGCAGTGGCAGCCCCCCCACCCCAGGCGACACCCAGCTCAGGTGGTCCTGGGGAAGCACCAGGCCTTCACACAGCTCAGGCAGTGAGGCAGGCAGGCAGGCTCCAGGGGGAGGAAAAAAGATCAGACTTGTGGCTTTTCTTGGGCAGAGCTGCTTTCTTGGGCTTCTATCAGGCTGCCTGCAGAACTGTGGAGCTTCATGGAGCCTGGAGCTTCACTCCATAGCTGTAGTGGCAAACTAAGACTCCTCAAAGGAGTCCCAAGTCATGCAAGGAGCATTACGCTGCCTAATTTCCTACAGCGGCTGGAATTAATATGCAATACGCCGCTGAGGTGTGCAAACACCAACACCATTAAAGTGGTGTAAAAGCATTTAGCCCACTTTAAAGTGTTGTGCACACATGACTCTTGTTTCGTCTACACATGACCAATGTTCCCAGCCAAACCCAGCTCCCATGCAGTCCAGCTGGTGTATGAAGAACTGGTTTTGAAAATTCCTTGTCCCTGGGGAAAGCAGCAGCAGCATTGGGGGGGGGGGTGCCTTTGAGCACAGAGGGAAAGTTGAGGGGTTCTTACAGGCTTTGGGAACTATAAAAAAAAAAGTCACCAGAGGCTCCTGCAGTACAGCCTGCCAGCACCACTGGGTTGGGGGGCCAGGAAGAGCCTTGGAGTGGGAGTACAGCCACCTCTGCAGCGTGGGTGATTGTTTTCACACCCTCCTTTCCCAGATACTGGATCTGCCCCTGCTTCACACAAATATTGCCCTTCTCTACTACAGTGTAAGAGAGCATATGGTTTTGGCCTGCAAAGCTAAGTTTTTAAGTAATGGCATAAGCACCTTTCTATGTTTTTTTGGATTGATTTGAAGTCTACCTACAAACAAACATCTCCTAACCCACAAATTCCACTGGTCCATTTTGTTTCAAAAAATCAACCCAGAATACATGGGTAACACTATGCACACCTCTGGGCACAAGAAAACGTCAAAAACTTTTGCTTTCAATCTTCTGGGGGGTGGGGAATAATTAGAAACAATCAGTCATTCTTTTTTTTCAGCAACATCATGAAAAATATTTTCAGAATCTCTCTAAAATGAGCTCTTTCTAGAAAAAGATGAAAATGACTAAGATATAACATATCTTGTGCTTCAGGAGATGCTTCAGCTGCTACTACTGACAGCTATTAAAATGCAATTAAAATACCATGTTTGCAGTAGGAAAACAACTTACATTGGCACATAGAAGTGGCTGAGGCGATGATTTAAAGCCGCAGCTATGCCAGTGTCGGAGCTGAAGAACAGATATTAAAAGATGTGAAAAAAAATGAATGAAATTAAAACCAAGA
>NW_017728929.1:83367-95085 GCF_001723895.1 Crocodylus porosus
TTAATCAATAATGAGGGGTAATTGTTTTTGTTACTTTTTGGGGTGCATGTGCTAATTCTATGCATCACTTATATGGCAAATGTCATTATTATGTAGTGATTGGAATAATTTTTCATTTGTTACTTTTCAGTTTGTCAAAACAAGCTGATTGGCAACAAAGTTAGCAAGACAGCACCATGTGAGAAATAAATGGTTGTTACCAGGAAATCTCTTAAAACCTCTGTAGATGCAACATAACCTTGTGCAGAGGTTTAGCACAAAGCTGCTGCACTGGTCAAATCACACTTACATCCTCAGAATAATGACAACAGATTTCACTAGTTCAGAATCCCCATGCTGGGTTTCCACACATGGCTGAATGTCATTGATTTGGAATCACTGACCACCCCTTCCTTAAAGAGTGATGGCAAACACCTTCAAATTAAAGGTTCACTGCTCCCTCCCCAAATGTTGGAATCAGACAGCCATATATATTTTTAAAAGGTATTTTTAAATAAACATTTCATTCTTTTACTTGACAATTAAAATTGTAAAGACTGCTTAACTCATGCCATCTTCCCTGTAAAAGCCTCAATGTCGAGTGCTCTTTTAAAGTAAGTTTCAAAATGCATTTCAGAATGCTTTGCACATAAATAGTTGTGCAAAACTTGATTTTGTTTATATCAGCCTGTTCTGGATTTGTATGTAGAAACAGCATCCCACATCTACTGAGAACCAGTACTCCTCCAGCAGGCACAGTCTCACCAGGGTCACACGACTCTCTACCAGATTCCATGGTTCTTAAATTTTAACTTAAAACAGCATGGCACATGTATGTGGAAAAGAAGAATGAAAGCATACTAACAACTTTGAGCAAGGACTTTCCAGCTAAAGAATGTTTCCAGTGCAAGCTTTGAGCTGGAAGAGAGGGAAAAAGGAGTAGATAGGCAGAGAAGGCTCCCCTCAAATTAACACTCCAAGGAAAAGAAGGAAGTAGCCTGGGGGAAAGTGGGAGAGTCTGTAGGAAAAGTGGTTCTTAGAACCAGTGATATGTCCATTAGCTTGATAAATTTTAGGCCCATCTACCCGGAACACAGCACAAGAATTTGCACTAAATTTGCACTAAAAGCACAATACTGAATAGATGTTGAAGCTAAACTGCAGTCAGCACTCACAGTAACTTATGTCCTCCCCCATAAAGTCAAAAAGAGCAAAGCTCTCTCAATCACAGTCTATTTAGGGAAAGGCAATAGTCCTTATTAAATAAGCTCAGTTCCATCCTCTGCTACAGGTATGCTGATGCTTTCAGAAGTATTTGTTTAATAACATGTGTGAGATAAAAGTATTTTGCCGATCTGTGCAGGACAGAAAAAACCCTGGGAAGTATGTTTGCTCTGACCTATCAAGATGCTTGGTGTTGTGTGATGTCTGAGGGCACAGGACTAGAGCACTTGTCTTAGTGACCAGATCTGAAACATTTGAAACAAGGCAGCTAAGAGAGAGAGACAGAGAAAAAAAGAAGCAATTTTCCAGTTTCCCCATGAACAACTGTACTCATCTGGGGAAAAAAGACGAGATCTCAACCAATTTAAGAAACAGCTTCAGGAGATTTGAAAGAATCAAATATTAGAACCGTTCTCTTTTTCTTTGTATGATTTGAGCTGTTTACCTACTCTAAAATGCTGCGGTGGGGTATTTACTCCATATCACAGCCATTGTATTAAGCATACTGATTTTTATTTCTAGTCATTCACGCTCAAGCATTCAGTGGGCAGTACTTGTTCATGTTTATATACCTGTCACAAACTTGCAGAAAAACTTCAGCATTTTGGAAAATTGTAAATTTTCAAAATATTCACTGTATTTTCCAGATGTTTTGCAGTTCAAAATAATGTACTGCACACATAAAAGATTTTTTTTCTTTTTGTCTTTAAGTGAATGGGGGTTTTGATTTTGTTCATTAAATATTTATGATGCACAAGAGGTGGAAAAGATTATGAGAGAAAGGAAAATGCTCATTTGGAACGCTAAGGAGAAGCCATTCTTTTCAGAACAAGGTTGGTTTAAAGAGACGGTTCATACATTTAACCTGGCTATGTTGCTGAACTATCTGCTTTTAAAAGTACAGCTTCCAAGAATTGTATACCACTAGTACCCGGCAAACACCTGGACAATAATGGACTAACACCTGTAGCAAAATAACACTTCTGTTATAAAGCTTGCATTCCCAAATGATATGTTCACTTTTACCCTTCAAACTGGAATTTTCTTATTTAAAAAAAAAAAAAAAAAAGAGAGAGCGAGAAAGAGGGAGCGAGAGAGACATCTTTTGGTTGTTCTGATTTTTCTCTATAAATAGGTCCTACAGAACTGGATTCAACTGGACAATCCTATTTCTTCAAAAATAATGCCAAGGCTTATCTATGTTACAAAGCCTCAACAGCTATGTCTGTAATCACGTATGTGCAGCTGCCGGTTACAGAAGGGTTTTTCCTATCAGCATACCTATGCCACTTCTCTGAACAGCATTAGCAAAGCCAGCTAGGCCAAGAAGGCAGCTCCAGCTATGCTGAGCCTGGGTTTTTTTGGTTTTCCTTTTTTGCAAGCAGAGAGCTTCATCAGCTAGGGGATCCTATCTTTTCACATTTCTTGCCAACATAGCCGTGCCAGGAACTTTTAGTGTAGACCAGGCCCCAAGACAAGCAAGATTAATGAAAATGTTACTGAAATAATGTTCTGCCCAAGAGTTCAGTGGTCAGATAGACAATAGCTATTAGTTCTTTTCTTTTAAAAATTCCAAGTTCTTAGAACATATTAACTCTAGACTTGATATAAACTTGCACATCAGTCTGGGGTTGTCTTTGTGTTGTAATATTTTGCTTTGTCAATCCAATGTTTTTGCTGAATGGAAGTCTCTTTAAAGACAGCTAGCATTTGAATTAGATAAACTGAAAACTAAAATAAATAGTGACATCACTTAAATTAAACAAAACAGAAATCCATGAGTAAATGTATAGGTATAGCCACTGCATATAGACTATTGAGTAAGAGTATACATCTTGATATAAGGACACACTTCACTATTCTGTATGTGGCATCCTAGGTAAGTAGAGACATCAACATACATTTGGGGGAAAAATACTTGTAAATTACTTAAAAACTGGAGAATTTTTTTCACCACTCATTCTAGGAGATATTTCATAATACTGCAAATATAGCATCTCACCCTTCAGTCTTAAACAAACCCCTGCAAGGAAAAGGGTTTTTGCAATCCTTAAAATAAACAAACAAACAAAAAACACTGAATTCTCTGCAGAAACAACTATTACGATAGAACAATTAAGAGCTGGTAACCACCAAGAACAACAGTGTTAGAATCGGGAATAATGGGCAGGCTGACCTGGCAAACACAGAGGGAAGCAGCAAGTAGCAAAATTTCTGTCAGTGGGTAGTAAGGTGTCAAATGCAAAAGGGAAAGAATGTCAAGGGGATGGCCCCTCCTAGGCAGTATAGCTCCAAGCTTGTAGGACTGGAAAATCCTTTTGAAAAATGAGAAAAGGAAATTTCCCCATTGGGAGAGCTGGCCAAGCAGGTAATAGGAAGCAAGCTGCAGTTGGATAAATCTGTCGCTGTGGTTGGGAATGAGTGTATCCTCTCTTGATACAACATATTGTGAGAAATCTTCCTTGTTATAAAAATGTTTGGCTTGAGAGCAGAGAGGCAGTCTGAGTAAAAGTTGGTTCTTTCATTTTTACTAAAGAACTGAATTCTATAGAATCCATTAAATAAATTATGACATTCAATATTTGCCTGACTTTTGGTTTTCTTAATTTCTTTTTGTGAATAAACTCCCTATTCAGAATACTTATTTGCATATTTTGCTTTACTCAAAAGCAACATCTGCCTGTTATCCCAGAAATCCTGTTAGGAAAATCAGGGAAAAAAAGTTTAGTCATCACTGTCCTACTGACCCAGCCAGGGAAGGCAACATTGTCTTATACAGTTTCCTAAATGCCAGAAACACAAGAACTCTTGCAGAGAATATGCTTTCTCTTTCCTTACTTTGCAGCAATGTGAGAAGATCTGACATATGTATTCTTGTGTATATCGAGACCTACTGAGCAGTGCCATAAGGTGGGGGATAACTGTAGCATCCTAGAAACAAGTCAGAAAAGAAAAAAAAACAACATTAAAACTAAGAACTTCAGCACCATCAGTCAGCAATTTGTTGTTAGTTAAAAGCTGCATCCTCAACTTTTTTAATAAATAATACTAATCTGCAATACATGATCCTGTTCTCTCTTCCACTGTGACCCACAAGGAAACAGGTCTAGGCCATAAAACTACTAAGGGGGAGATTTTCAAAAGGCACAAGGGGCAGCTTAAGGTCCAATGTGCATCTAAAGTCAAAGGGAGTTAGGCATCTAACTCCGGATTTGTGTTTTTGAAAATCTTCACCTAAGTTATCTGTTTAGTGAGAAAAAGAGGGAAAGAGGAGGAACTTCACTCACAACAAACTGTCACTTGACAGCAAATACCGAATAAAAAGCTCTGTATATTTGGAGACAAAAATCCCCTAACAACATTTTCTATCAGTATGGTCATGTACTTACCTTCTTATCTGCTTTCATTTAACTCTTAGGAATGGGAAAGGTAGTAGTGGCAGTACAAGGTGCCACTCTAGACAGTAGATATTCTATCCTCCCACCAACAATTGGAGATAGGAGAACAAAAAAAAAAAAAAATAGTGGCACTGGCCTTCCAGCTGAGCAATCCAGTTCAAAGATTTCCCCTGGCAACAACGGTGCACACACATACACATGCATACGCACAATGGGGAAAACTAAAACACAGAGTAATCATAGTAAATCAGAGCCCAAAAGATTATCTTGCTACCAGTTCCTTACTTATAGGTTTTCTTGTACAATTCAATCCTGTCTCTTCTAAAGCACTTTTGAGGCAAGTGAAAAATAGTGAAAGACTTAACAAGTCACAGAAAGCTTTAAAATATGTATTGGGTATTATATCTTAGTAGGAGCCAGAATAGAACTACTGTAGTTACTCAAATCCAAGACAAGTGTCCCCATCCCCCTGGCACAGAGGGGGGAAATCTACTCATCTTGGATTTGAGTACAAGGTGGGGGGATATGGGGGCACAGGCTGCTCTGACTCCAGCCCCAAGCCTGTGTCTGCCCCCACTCCACCTCCTCCTGACAGCCTTTTTTCATATATAAAAGCTAGTTAGTGCGGGGGGGGAGGGTGTCATCTTAAATGCAAAGTTGTCTTGGAGTTAGGTAGATGCAATGAAAGAATAATAGTTTTAGTGAGCATGGAAGCCCAGCTTCAAGGAAGATTCTTTATAGGAGACAAAGCCTTTTTGGCTGCTTATGCAGAGAGGACCAAGTACAAACATGATGCCCTTCTCCCCACTCCTACGGCAGAAAATTAGCTCTGCCTGCCATTACAAACATGGATTAACTCCCTAGTGTGTTGACTAGAGGGAAACTGACTGTGATGGAGTCATCAAGAAGTGTTATGAGGATCAGAGAAGCTACTCTATAAAAGTCATAAGTTTCACATTTCCATTGATGTGTTACAGCAGTTGAGAAAGTAATAGTAGCTGGGTATACCAACTTGATATAACCAAGGGGCTTGGTTTCATTTGTATTCCAGGAGCCAGCTAATAGAGAAGACTTTTTTTTTTTTTTTTTAAATAGATTTCGTGTCTGCCACAGAACATCAATGCCAGGAAAAAAAAAATTAAAATATGTACTGACCAACAAGATTTTTGTACAACTTTTAATGAAAGCCCAAAGAAACCTACATTTAACACAATCTTCCCTACTACTTCTTTGTACCTGCATGGAGCATCTTAAAGATAAAAAAATGTGCAGAACAACTTCTCAAATTGTATCGAATGTCGGGGGGGGAGGAGAGTCAGTTTTAGTTTCCTTGGTTGTTTCTTTTGTGTCTCTGCTCACAGCAGTGTATCAAGGTTAGTTTTGCTTCGACTGGCCAAGCTATATTTATCTAAGAGAAGGCGAAAACAGGAGATGGAAAATTAAGAACTGAGGGGAAACATCAGGAAAGGTGCCGAGACAGATGAGGTGACGTCATGTAATGACATAAGAATCCTGAGATGGAATGGTATTGTGAAACGTCTATGTGACCTGGTCATCACAGTGAAGTTACTGTGCATCACAGTGTAAGATTTTCCTATGATGTATTGATCTGGCTCAGGGCTGTCCAACTCACAGCCCAAGGACCTGTGAGAAGTCAAATTGTGGCCTCCCCAGACTCCCAGTCAACTGCCACTGCACCAATTGTTCCAGCTGCAGAAGCAGTCAGGGTCTCCAGGCTCCCCCTCCCTACCCCAGGGGCAGGGCAGGGCAGTGAAGTGCAGTGCCTTAAATCAGCGTTATGCAGAAATATCCCCATGGCAGCTCTGAGCACACTAAATCTAGAACCAATAGGACTACAGCCAGTCTTTATGTATGCCTGGACCTGTGGGGAAGGCACAAATGCTTTAGGCATGCTCTTCCACCCGAGGCTTGAGACGTCCTAGTGGGGTTTGGAGACTTAATTCTCCCTGACAAACATTAGCATCCTGCCACACTTCAGTAAACTAGCTGTTCTAATGGGCAACACTTAATGGGAAAAATCAATCCATTGGAACCAAAAAAGCAGAGTATCTGATGATCCATATATGCAACCTTCCTCCTACTCCCAGGAATATTTTTCTACAACTCTATGAACTCATCTGGAGTCCTGAAAACTAGTGAGACACTTCTTTTTTTGTTTAGACTAACAAGTTATATAAATTCCTATGACTTTGCTGTGTTGTCTTTTGACAACAAATTTACAAAACATACAAGTTGAAATGAAATCCTGCCCTTGTTCACCCACCATGTGCAATTTAAAATATTAAGCTGCAGTACAGTTGAACACAACAAAATCACATGGTACATGGTATTTGACTTCTGGGAGGAGGGACACCCAGCAAAATTGCTGTGATCTGACATTTTATGCCAAAATTATTTTTAAAAATAAGGGACTTGAAAAGCAATACATTTCAGGATGGGTTGGCAATTCTTCATAAAAGGTTCCAAACTGGGCACAAAAAGACTGCCCCACAACCATCAAATCCCTTTAAAGGATGCAACTAGCTAGCTAGTCCTCATTTTAAGAAGTATCAGAAGGAGAAAATGAAAAAACAAACTACAAAGCCTAACTTAACTGGAAAGAGTTGTTGCTCCGGCAGGAGATGGGAAGTAAACTGGATTGCTCAGCCAGAACCAGCCCTTTGATCACAAATTTCGTTTGATTTTCTCACTCCATCAGCTGAAAGAAGGATATCAATATCTGTTGTCTTAACGAACCTACAGCAGGAAAAAATATCAATAAATGTACGCTTCTACTTTGCCAGGGCACTCCAAATGAACCATAAATACTCATCTTACAAACAAAACATGCCAAAATGAGTTGTGGGACCTTTTAATTTACAAGATTACAGGGTCAAATACAAAAACAGCCTACCAATAAAAGTGGCCAAGTACTAAAGTCAATGTCATTATTGTTTTTACTAAGAAATCCAACATCACAAATTGCATTGCTTAATTTTGTTTACGTTACCTTAAAACACAATTCATATATTAAATTTAAAATACACATGCACTCTTCTTTTAGGGTATTACTGTACAGGTTTTTCAAACTATATACATTAGCAAGTCACAACAGATTTTAATGATTAAAATCAGCATATAGAATACCTCAGTTCAAATCACTAATTTTAATCATGGTTTGCATCTTCACTCTTTTTAAAAGATTATTCTTTTCCTGAAGACAGGTTGTTTCCACTGGTAGCTATTAAAACACATTGATTTTCAGCAAAATATATAATCTTTATAATCAGTGTGTTTGTTCTTTCACTTTTCAGGAAGACATACTATTATTTTATTTTATTTTAAATTAAATTTTATATATATAAAGCAATTACACAACATTCTCTGAATAACATAACAACTTAATTAAAAGAGAAAATGTTTGAAAAAGGTGATTTTTATTATCTAGTAAATAAAAATTAATGTTTTTACTCATGCTCTATGCCCAGCTGTATTTGGACAGAAACCAGAATTCAATGAAAAATGAACAGACAGCCTTCTTTTATTTAAACCCAGTGCTTTAAATTTGATGGATAAATAAAGGTTAAGTTCAGCAAAACATGCTTTACATTTGAAGCTACAGATTAAGTAATGGAAGTATTACCTCAAAATAGTGAACTGAACTGATGCATGTCTGACCACACTGTCCTTCAAGATTTAGTACTAAAAACTCATTCTCTCTGATCTCATTTTTATTCATAGATTGAAAAAGAAAAATAAGCTTTTCTACTTTTAAGCACTCAATTCATTTTTAAACTTGGAATTAGAGTCATTGAAGTGAACTAACCATCAAGCATAAATGAAAGCGTTCTTTCAGCTTCTACAGAAAAAACTTGCTACTGTCAAAAGCTAGTTTAACACCTCAACAAACTTTAACTCCAGGTGCGCTGTCAGAGGACTTCTACCAATCTGGTATTTTCTAAAATTTCTGCAGTGCTTTGAAATTGAATTTAAAAATATTAACTTGTAGACAGCATAATAAATTTTAGCCTTGAAAATTATCACACTTTCAAGTTAACAGTATACCTATATACAATTGAAAGAAATATGTATATACACACACATTCATATATATAAAATGCCCCACAATAAACAAACACACACAAGTATATAAATGTAATTTTACACACACACACATTTATTTATTTATTTTACATATTTTTATATGTAAAGAGATGTACAGAATTTCTTTTATACGTAATATACACCCACACACTTTAGCTGCCGTGGTAAGATTTTCTGTCAGATGTAGATACTAAATAATTAATAATTCAAACAGCAAAGATCAGCAAACTCTAAGGCAATCAAAAAGCATCTACTGAACCATCCTCAGTACAGGATTGCAGCAGTCAATATTCTGTCAAATACTGAAGCTTCTCTAGACAACAAACATAACTGGTAAATGCTTAAAAAGGGTTACTAACTTATGCAGTTTTATCTATAAAGATGACAAATAGCTGATTTGTTTATGGCTATGACAGTTTGTAATAATAATAACAGTAGTAAATAGCTCTGCTATAAGAGAGGGCTGCATTTCATGAGTAGCTGCAAGTAACTGGTTCATAAATACACTTTGCCGATACTGTGAAACAATAACCCCCGCCCTTTTTTTTCCCCCCAGTCAGCGTAATGTCGCAAGTCCTGACTTCTCAGTATGTTTTGCCACAGGTAGTTATGCTTAGCTTTGGTAGAGACAAAACTGAAGCTTGCACCTCTATTCAAAACAGCTTTTTTATTGAACTCTCACTTTTTTTTCTAATAACTGGCCTCACAATAAAGAATATCCTTTTCGTGGCAATCTGAAGTCTCTCCAAATTCTGACAAAGTAGAGAGCACTGTTCCACCAGATCTAATTATGCATTTTAATCTGCATTTACCAATGAATTGCTTTAATTAACTTTACCAGCAGGTATCGAAATAAATGCTTCCATTTCCGTGGGTAATCCTAGTAGCCAGGTTTCTCTTAAGTTGTTTATAATCTAGGTCTATAATTATGCCTCCCGGAAGAAGTAAACTCTTGTACTGTCCCCTTAAGATTTAGCAGGAAAGGTTCTTCAGGCTGCTATTCATGACTTTCCAGTCCTTTCACCCGCTCCTTACTAATCAAATTACATGCTCAAAATTCTTCTTCCTTGGAGATACCTTCCTGAAATGATTCAGTCCTAGGTTTCAGCTTCTTACTGAACTACTTGTAACTCCAAATTTTTTAGCCATTAAGCAGCAGCAAAAGCAGCTCAGGCACAAGCACAGTTCTTTACTAGCTCGATGCTCACACCCCATCAACCAAAAATGCTGCCGTTCCAAAATTTCACCCAGTTCCTTACTGTCAGGAAGCTTTAGGACAGTTAGCAGGAAAAAACCTGTCTCCACAAAGAAATAGCCTGAGCAACAGAATGCCTCAGTTCTCCCCACAGTAAGACAAAGCACCAAACTTCGTAAGATCGGGTGCGAATTATGTACAAATGATATCTTCCTTTAATTCTGCCTGTCTGAAGTGTGCCTCTCCTCTAAAGATAGAAAACTTTTTTGCAAGAATCCTTACTTCAGGAAACAGAGAACTCAGGGATGTTAAATACAACAGATGCAACAAGCAGCTACATAGGAGGAGTTGGGATTGGGGTGCTAGGCATAGGGGATGAATTAACTTAAAGGCAAGCTTGTCTTCTCTTCCAGGTTGGCTGATCTGGTATGGCGAGCTTTAAACTACCCCTGCCGGGGGAGGGGGCTGCAGGAAGACAAGGAGACACCACCCGAGCAAAACAGGTGACAAATGCAAGGAGTGCCCAGGTAAGAAACAGGGGTCCAGACAGTCTCCCAAATCAGGGGGTGGCACACGCGGCTATGCGAGGCCTTAAATGCCTATATACCAATGCTCATAGTATGGGGAACAAACAGGAGGAACTTGCCCTCAGAATAGCCAGTTCAGACCCAGACATAATAGGGCTTACAGAAACGTGGCGGGATTCATCCCACGACTGGGCAGTTAGCATTAGGGGCTATAGGCTTTACAGGTGGGATAGAGAAGGAAGGAAAGGCGGGGGTGTGGCGTTCTATGTCAAGGAGCAATACACATCCTCTGCCAGCAGAGTGGGGTCAGAGGAGGGGCAAGCTGCAGTGCTCTGGGTCAAGATACAAGGGGGCCATAGGGAGAAGGATTTAACGGTGGGGGTCTACTACAGACCCCCCCAGCCAAGGGGAGGAGCTGGACCGGGAATTTTAGGGCCAGCCTGCAGAGGCACTTAAGGTGAAGGATGTAGTTGTCATGGGTGATTTTAATTACCAGGACATCTGCTGGGAGGAAGTCAGCCAGGTCGAACCATTCCAGGAGGTTCCTGGCCAAAATACAGGACCTCCACTTAATTCAGGAGGAGCACAGTCCCACCAGAGGAAATGCCCTGTTGGACCTGGTCCTGGCCACAGACAACAACCTGGTAAGGGGCCTCCAGGTCCTCAACCCCCTGGGGTTGCTGGAATTCCATCGCTTGCTGGAATTCACCATCCAGCGCAGGGTGTCAAGGGCCTGCAGCAAGGCGGTAGCCCTAGTCTTCAAGAGGGCCAACTTCAATGAGTTGAGATTAGTGGGAGAGGCACTGGGGTTCTCAAGAGCAGGGGAACTCAGTGTCCAAAATGAGTGGTCGTTCCTTAAGGAGACGATACTCAGGGCCCAAGGGGTGACTATCCCAACAAGCAGCAAGGGGGTCAAGAGTGCCTGAAAGCCCCCCTGGCTCACCAAGGGCGTCCGGTAATGCCTGATTGCCAAAAAGGCGGTGTACACCAGGTGGAAAGAGGGTGCTATCTCCAAAGAGGAGTATACCTCCTCTGCTCGGCCCTGTAGGGAGGCTGTCAGGAAAACTAAGGTGGACATAAAGCTAGGACTAGCATCCAAGATCAAAGATAATAAAAACTCCTTTTTCAAATATATAGGGAGGATGAAGAAAGCACTGGGAAACATGGGGTCCCTGCAAGATCCTCTGGGCAATCTGGTGGTTGCGCCAGAGGAGAAAGCAGATCTCTTTAACCAATTCTTCACCTCCGTTTTCTTAGGCAGGGACTGGGACTTCCCCACCGTGATGCAAGA
>NW_017728929.1:95185-122399 GCF_001723895.1 Crocodylus porosus
GAGAGGGTCCAGAGGAGGGCCACCCGCATGATCCGGGGACAACAGGGCAGACCCTACAATGAGAGACTGCGGGGCCTGAACCTGTACAACCTTCACAAGAGAAGGCTGAGGGGGGGACCTGGTGACTGTCTATAAACTCACTGCGGGTGGAAACAGAAGGGTTTGGGAGAGAACTTGTTCCCCCTCGCACCCCCTGGCATAATGAGGAATAACGGCCACAAGTTGTTGGAGAGTAGGTTTAGATTAGACATCTGTAAGACCTACTTCACAGTCAGGGAGGCTAGGATCTGGAACCAACTTCCAAGGGAAGTAGTGCTGGCTTCTACCCTGGGGGCCTTTAAGAAGAGGCTTGATGCCTACCTGGCTGGAGTCATCTGAGCCCAGTTTTTCTCCCGCTCAGGTGGGGGGGGTCAGACTTGAAGATCTACAAGGTCCCTTCCAACCCTACTTCTATGATTCTATGAACTTCCTACATGACCCTTGGTCACTTCAGGTCTGGATTTGGAAAGGCTTATTAGTTATTACCATCCCAGACAAGCAAAAAGGTACAGTGAAAATGAGATGCTTTGTTCATTTTTTTTAATATGCAAAAAACTGGAAAGCAGGATATCATGCCCTGACTCTCATTTGCTAGTAATCTCCTTTATACCACCCTTCTTAACCCACATTATTGAGCCGGGTCTCATAACTCAGAAAATTTTACATAAACAGGGAAGAGGACCCATATCTCCATCTAAGTTATTCACCAAATCATGTATCAAATACTGAAGTACAACATACCTCAGAATGAACTTGCCAAATCTACACACTCAGAGACACTGCTTTGTACAATGGGGTATTCAGTTTAAAGTTTATGATATATTCTCCTAGAGTGGCTGGTCAGAAATAGTTAAGAGCCTTCTCCTGCTGCCAGCTAGTGTGTTAATTCTTTAATTTAAGTGCTGAAGGTCTGCATTACTGGGAGGGAGGTCCAGGGTTCAAAGCCTAATTATGATGAACAGGGAAGGCATTTCAGGTGAATAACAAAACTTAGAGAACGGAGAGATACCTTACCAGCTAAGCACTGCCTGCACAGAGGAGTTTTCCAGCTACTGATTCCTCTATGAAATCCTATGAAATATGAACTTTCATTTCTATCCAGGAGAACTTTTACAATCTTCTCTCTGAAGCTGGATGAAGGGTGTTTGTGCCCAAAAGCTTGCAATTAAAGAATTTTTGTTTTGCAAAAATCTTGCGAGTCTAATAAAAGATATCACCTTTACCACAAGCCCTGACTGCTTTTAACAGAACTTGGGGGGATTTTTCCATTCCTTGTCCCCATTAAGACCCAAGAGGATCGAGTTTCAAAATATGTTTGTCTTAAAAAAAATTACTAGAATAGTACGAAAAAAACCAAAATAAATTAAGCATTCTGAAGGCAGAAAAAGCCCAAGTTAAGTAAGGTTATACAGACTACCTTAATTGTGCCCCTTAACATATATGCAGAATAGCTTTAATTACTACAGAAAGACATTTTTCTGTAAAACACCTGCCCTCCATTCACTGCAGGATGGACAGTGTTCAGGAAGTGGGGCAATAATTCGTGAATTAGTTTTATCCTCACTGTTCTGTGTCCCCCTACCCTTCTGTCTCTCTTTGCATGCCATCCTCACCTTATGAAAAACAGGAAATCACTCCCTTTCCTCATGGGCATTTCTATACATCCATCATGGTAACCTCCGAGGCTTATCAAACCATTTATTTTAGCAACAGCCTTGTGCAGCAGACAAGGTTTTCACAGATGAAAAACCAAACACAAAGCAAGTACAAATATGTAAAGACAGACACTAGGCTTGCATACTCTGGGCTTGCTTACACCCTTCCCTCTGCACACAACAAAGGCATCGGACACAGGGCATATGCTGCACACAGCACCCTGGGGCACGATTCAGTCTACCCCTGGACTCTCTGTACTGCATGCAGCACCCAGAGTACTGGGTCCAGTCCCAGTGCCACATGCAATGCAAGCCCCAGAGCTGGCCCATTGTGTGCTACATGCTGAGCTGGATTAACCATGCTAATTAGGAATGTCTCTGTCTCTGGTGCATGGTCCACATCTGGACTGCGAGCCAGTTTACAGGTCCAAATGATTCTGACACCCCTGAAATAAAGGAAAGTGTCTACAGGGGTTCCATAAGGATCACTTGTAAGTTTGGTCTTATTTCATATCTTTATCAGTGAACTGGGAAAAGGGACAAAGCAGCACTTTATTATGACACTACAGACCAAAATGTGGCATTTAGCCATGAGTCAGAGAAGGGCATGCAGCAGGTCCCAGAGCGCCAAGTGGCCTGACTTACACAAGACTATTCCACATCCCTGCTGCATTCCACCAGTTCTGCAAGGTCGTGTTGGCCAAGGAACGAGGGCCAAGGTAACATTCATGGCATTACATACAGCCAGTGTGGGAGGTGCCTGTAATAATGATGGCATGCTACACACAGGAATAGAGACCAAGGAAAAATGTCCTCACATACTCTTCATTCTTTGCCCAAGTACAGACAATCAAAATCAATTCAATCTTCACAGGTTTGTCTAAGCTCCACAGACTGAACCAAATAAGCAAGTGAAAAGACATTCACTTTTGATTCCAGAAATGCAGCGCATGCAGCCCTGCTTGGTGGGAGCAGACAGCTTGGGCCAAAGCTAGTTCACTCACCCTGCAAGAGGAGGACTTCCAGGGGGAGTACAAGACAGGCTGGGATGATGGGGGACTGCGAGTTAGCTTGAATCTGGGACAAAAGTTCAATAAACCAATTTAACCTAAATCAGTGAAGTCTGATACTACATCCATCCAGGTTTATCTTAAAACACTTTCAGCCATTTTGAAAACAGTTTACATGCACAGAACATCTGTTGCGTTACAGATCTGAAAGTTTCTGATCACTTATATCGCTTTGTGTGCAACTTCTGTCCCTTTCTGCATAAATCACCTAAGGGCATGTCACATTCTGGTTAGACTGTGTAAACAGCTAGCAGACTGACAAATTAATGCAAAGGGAGCTGAAGATTGGGGGGGGGGTGTTCCTAAAATATCAAAATAAGATCTACTTTAGAAAGATATTCTTCCAATGTGGCATGTTCTGGAAGGTTTTTTTGTTTTTTAAAATCACAAAATAAGCAAGCTATAGCACCAATCAGAATGCTGAATTCAGAAATACTAAAGGCTTCACCCACATAAAGGGTCAACTCTCATGGAAGTGTCAACTCTTTAGTGTCAGGTGGTGCAGTAAGTACTGAGGATCAGACTGCAGCTCTCTTCCAGTTACACGTTCTCTTCAGCCAGTAAAGATGACACATTCCAGCAGAACCTCAACTCTTAAGAGCAAAAAAGGTGAATTCAAGTTTCAATTTTTAATCTATTTATCCAAAGGTACCCGAGAGGTTTAGAGTCATTCAAAAAGATCAAGTCATTAATTCGCTAGCACCATGCTGTGGCTCTCATACGGGTTCTGATCTCCCCGATTCAAAGCCGGGTTTGTGCTGTTGGCAACTCCATCATATAGCTCATAAGCAAGAGATGCCAAGTACCACCAAACCTCACTGTAACCTTCCAAACACTGTAGTTCACCCAAAAGGCAGTCAAACACGCATCTGACATGACCCTCATATCCTAGAGGTCCTTGCTGCTCCAAGATCTCCAACTCATTTCACCCATCTCTCCTTACTATTTTGTACAGCTAGCAAGAGCCCAGCAAATACCCACCACACAGCCAGCATTTGCTCTTGTCATTCACTGTCCCACACTGTTCTCCACTTCAGCTGCGTAGCTACAAGAAGTTGGTGGAATACACAGGGTTTCACTGTTTTTCCCCCACTGCCTGTAGTCAATGGTTATATATTGCTTGAGGAGTTGCACACAATTCATACAAGAAAGCAGCTGCATCCTGCTTTCCCACACAAACAGGGTCAAACCAAAAATGCTCAAGCCCACTATTCAGTTGCCCCAGATTTGGTACCTAGTGGTGTTATCACAGGGATCACAGTCCCACACCAGTACTTTGCAGGTAAAAGTTCTGCCATTATTTAATAAGGAAAATGTTTCTCTAATCTGATCGTACAAGCCTCTAACAATGGAAATTTAACACCATCGCCTTAACACCAGAGCTCAACTGCCCTTACAGTTAGAAACTTCTTCCTGCTATCAAATCTAAATCTACCTTGTTGCAATTTAAGCCCGTTGCTTTCAGTCCCATCCCTAGATGGCATAAAGAGCAGTTCATAACCTTCCTCTTTACAGCAACTTTTCATACATATGACAACTTATCCTATCGCCTCATGCTCTGTCAGTCCCAATATTGCTGATCTTTGTCATATTTTCAGGACATCAGCACTGCTATTGCAGCTGAAGCTACCACACCAGATGGATTATTGATCTCTCTATGACAGTAATCTCTGCAAATGCCTCAGGGAAAGACGCAAGAACAACTGAAGTTTGTTTTTCCACTTGCGTACAATTTAAGGGTGTTTAAGACACCAACTTCTGGCCTCTACAGAATCTCAAAAAATAAAAAAAATCAGGTGCTGGGTCACTCCAGGGAGCAAGGTATTTCTCCTTGCTTATGATTTGGGTGGTGGACAAAGAGTTGGGAACAGGTAAAACCTACCCTTCTTTCTCACTATTGACTGTATCCTGGTACCATTTCACATTGAGCCACTAGATTTTTCTCCAGTGAGGTTTAAGCAGCAGGGCAAGTTTTCCAATGGGAAGTGAACAGGTCTCTCCCTCTTTTCTCACTACTCACGCTCAATCATTACTTTTCTTTACATTTGCAAACTATTTTTTTAATTATATTTAACAACGTCTCTAATTCGTACTGACCATTTACAATCTGCGGCTGCTTGGGAGGCAGGGTGGTAGGAAGGCAGTATGTGCCTGTAAGCAAGAGGGAGGTGGGGAAGGTAACAAGGAGACTCAATGTCGGGGAAAGTAAATGGTTCTCTTCCAGTTTTGCCAGAAGTACAACATTTTATTTGGGTAGCTTTCACCACACATTTTTGTCCCACTTCTTTGTTCCTACCTGAGGACTCTGAGAGACCCTTTCAACATTGCCTGGCCACATAAATGTTCCAACAGCCCAAAAAAGGCACTTTAGTCATCCAAACCTGTGATGTCAACAGGGCAAGTTGTCAAAAAAATTTGGATTTAATAGCCTGCACTACCTCAACACATAAAGCTGCATGCAAAACATGTCTTACAATTAAGTTTTATTCTGAAAACTAAAAGCAGCACCTTAGAAGTTCAAATTTATTTTCTACATAGAACTGGACAATGTATGACTGGAAGGTTTTTCCTTCCCCTTAAGGGGCAGCCAGGAAAATTCAGCTGAGGATTTGAGAGTCAAGGTAGATTATAACTATTGATGATCCAAGAGACATACAGATTATGCAGGACTACCCTCTCCTACCAGTTAAAGAAAGGAAAATGAAGGTTAACTATCAGCAGAAAACAAATCTTAAGAGTATAGATTCTTTAAGAAAAAAAACACACAAAGTGGCTACCACTGAGCAAGAACACTAACTTTTAGACAGGCAGGAACAATGTTGTATGACGTGAATAACATGTGTAACCTGCGATTCTGTGACACCAGTTTGTGGGGCTTTTTCTTTCCTTTTTTTTTTTGGGGGGGGGGGAGGGTGTTATCATTTAGAGGCAATTTATGGTCCTCTTTCACAGACTAGAAAGCTAAAGTTTTCAATTAATCAGCTGTTAATCATTGTAGCAATCATGATCTCCCACTGCAAAAAGTAACATCCTCAGGGTATGGACAAATGAACAAGTTACAAAGAATCAGAAGGGGAAACTGCACCATGCCACAGCTGTTCCCTGCATGTCCACTCTTACCCTGCTGGGAGTGAAAGCTAAGCTGGAGTGGTTTAGTTCAGTTTGGCTGATGGAGTAAACCACTCCACTTAAAGGGTAAAAGCAGGTATACTAATAGTTACCATGGAATGAACAACACGCAGTATAGTTCTGCCCCCTTTTAATGCTCTAGAGATTACTTGTGTCCATACACTCAATTTCAGGTTATCTAGAAGCATCAAGCTTACATGTGAAACAACAGTACTTAGTAGTATCCTCTCCAAATGTCAGACTGACAACATAAGTGCCTAGATAACACAGACTGAACTGCACAAACTGATATTGTATAAGAGAGCGCAGTTTCATCTGCCTAAAAAACTTACTGTGTACAGTAGTTCCTCTGGAGTTACTGGGCTGGTGAAAATGGTGCGAAGACATCGGAGGCAAGCTTCAATGAACTTCAGATCTGGTGACAGTAATCCTGTGAATTCAGAGGGTATTGCTCAGTTTCTATCTTTCTGTTTATTTAAAACAAGTATTGTTTATATTATAAAAAAGCCAAGATACCTTGCAATAAGGCTGGGATAATATGGCAGTCTAGCAGGGATTTAACATTGTTTTCTGTACCCATCGCAAGACTTCCTAGCACCACTGCACATTCAGTTCTCAGTTCTGTGCTGGAGGTTTCTTGCTGGAGCAAATACAGCAACCTGTAGGCAGAATTATTTACAGAAGAACATTTCAAAGTGAAAAGAACGAATAATGGCATAATATGAATTTCAGCTGCAATCTGCCACATAAAAAGTATACAACTCCTCTCCCTCTTCCCCCTTTAGGAAGAGCCAAAAAGGATGGTAAAAACAATCATGCTATAACAATCATTCAATTTTTTTTTATTTTCGTCATAAATGCTTCTTATATAAATCCAAGTCTTACAAATGTGACTTTCCACTGTCATGGAGAGCTAATGTGTTGCTTCATTTTTTTCAGAAAAGCAGCAATAACAATACAACATTGTTGATATACTGGAAAGCTTCCTACCAGATACTGGTACAACACAAAAGATTAAAAATATAGGTAGCAAATTCTGAGGAATTTTGCTCACTTTAAATCAGTGCCCCCACATATTATTCCCAAATGGCTACATTAATTAATCACCAGAAACTCTAACCTTGCCTGGAAATCAGCCTTCTCTCAACAAGCAATTAACTAGACTGGACTGGACTGGACCATCAAGTATTGCTAACTCATTAGCATTAATGGACATAACTCAATGGTGAGAAGGATATCAATATCTAAATATATAATATTGGCATCAACAGTTTTTTGGATGAAAGTTCTCACATAGCAGTTCTTTCAGGATTTGTAAGCCAGTAAGTGACATTATTCAACACCGACAAGTGCAAAGTGATGCACCTGGGGAAGAACAACCAGTACCATACCTACAGGCTGGGGAACTCCCTTCTTGTCAGCACAGAGGCAGAAAAGGATCTTGGAGTCATCATCAACTCCAAAATGAACAGAGGCCGGCAGTGTGGGGATGCAGTCAGGAAGGCCAACCGTACCTTGTCATGCATCCACAGATGCATCTCGAGCAGGTCCAAGGAGGTGATCCTCCCCCTCTATGCGGCACTGGTCAGGCCGCAGCTGGAGTACTGCGTCCAGTTCTGGGCGCCACGCTTCAGGAGGGATGTGGATAACATAGAGAGGGTCCAGAGGAGGGCCACTCGCATGATCAGGGGGCAGCAGGGAAGGCCTTATGAGGAGAGGCTACAGGATCTGAACCTGTTCAGCCTCCACAAGAGAAGGCTGAGGGGGGATCTAGTGGCCTGTTACAAACTAGTCAGGGGGGATCAGCAGGCACTGGGGAAGTCCCTGTTCCCCTGAGCACTGCCAGGAGTGACCAGGAATAACGGTCACAAGCTGGCAGAGGGTAGGTTTAGGTTAGATATCAGGAGGCGCTACTTCACGGTCAGGTTGGCTAGGGTCTGGAACCAACTTCCAAGAGAAGTGGTGCATCCTACCCTGGGGGTCTTTAAGAGGAGGTTAGATGTACACATTGCTGGGGTCATTTGGCCCCAGTACTCTTTCCTGCCATGGCAGGGGGGTCGGACAAGATCTACTCAGGTCCCTTCCGAACCTAGAACTATGAAACTATTATGAAACAACGCTCTACCTGGAACAACACTAGGAAAGGAAAGGAAAGGAAAAAAGAAAAAAGGAAAAACTGCCTTTAAAGGATCTATTTGATTTATTATGGTACAAAAGCATAAAATGCCTGATCAAGCATGATTATGCATGTTGTCACTAGAGGGCAGAGTTACAGCAATTCAAATACTTAAATTACGTATTAGCATAACCTAACGTGCACAAATGTGTAATCCTTAAAATTCTGGGTTTGTAATGTTTATTTTGGGGGCAACACCAACCTATAGTAGTTTTAAATCTACACCACTTATGTTCTTTTAACCTTAGCTCCAACTTTTTTCTTTTAATTGTTTGCATTAGGGCAGCACAAAAAACAACAGAAAACCCCTTCCCCAGGTAACTCACAGTCTATATGGCAAGCAGTATCGGACATGTGGGCTGAAAGGAATAGTTACCAAAACAATGCCAAAACCCTGCCAGACATCACAGCTTACTATTTATCTGACTATAAAATTGCCTTTTTCTAAGCACTGCAGTAGAATGATATCAGGCTAGAAGGTAAAGATTTAAAAGAAGAAAAATTGGAAGTTTTATAAAAGTGTGGATAGGGTGCAGCCCTGATCAGGTCCTCAACAGAGAAGCAGGCAGGCAAATGGTCAGAGTCGGTACCACTACTTGAGTGAATCCAGAGACATCAGCAACTCCAAGAATTTACAGATTTGGCTGATATGGGAGGGCGAGGGGTAGGGGGGTGGCAGGGCAGGAAATCGGGCACCAGTGCTGTGATGAAGAAAATTATTTTTTGATTTCTAAACCAACCTCCCCAAAAAGGCTCATAAACTTACAAAGTCATAAAAACAGATAAAATAATAAAACAATTACCCCCCAAATACCCAAAGCTTAACCCCACCCCCCGCTAAAAGCCTGCCTAAATAAAAAGGTCTTATACCACTTCTGAAAGATGGCCAGGCTCAAGCTCCGACAGGCCTCAAGTGAGTGGTAATTTCAGAGCTAAGAAGCAATAACCTCTTTTCAGAAGATGCCACTCAGGGTTGGACAGGGCACTCCTACCTGCCACAGCTTTATCGCACAACCCTGATGCAGGCAAGCACACATGTCTGGGCCACAACCCTTCCCAATCTGGCTGCACGAGGCACGTGGGGCAGTCCCACATGGCCGCAGTAGCACCCACACTGCAGCACCTCGGAAGGGATTAACTCCAGTTGAGAACCACCACAATAAGCACTGCCTTAGGAAAAATAAATCTCAAGTTTTGCACATTTTCCAGAACAGCTGCCAATTTAGTTGGAGGAGAAATACCACTTAGAAATAGCTAAAGAAGTACAGATTAAAAAAATACTTTGAAGGCAAGAAACCGTGAACAGTTCACACATTCTCCTTCCACTCTTACCTTTATCCCATTATACTTGTGTCTTGCACCCCAGGCACTCAAAAGCAAGGTGATTAGTAAGCATCTTCCCATTAATATTTATATGGGAGGAAATAACAAGACAGAAGGGATTTGGTACGTTTTAGCTGTGAGTTGTGACTTGCAGAAGAACTTGTAGGTACCAATGCTAAGTATAAAATGCTATATTTTCTCACATACAACACAGACCAAATAAGATACATACCTTGTTTTTGAAAGGCAGAATGAAACAAAGATGCTTCCTTTTAGTAAGTCACTGGGTAGCAGTAGCTAGGAGGCTGAGCCCATTTGTTGTTCTGCTCCCCATGGACCACACGCAGACTTACTTTAGCTTTTGCTCAGCAAAAGCTTAAGCAGAAGAAACTCCTGTTACTACTTTTCCTTGCTTATAATACACACCCCATTTCCAGCAGCTGTTTTTTGGGGGAAAAAAGTGTGATGTACATGAGAAAATACGGTAGGCCCAACCTTTTCTATCACTTCCCATTTGAATGTTCTCTCTTCTATGATATAATAAAGTACTTTGAACAAGTACTTTATAAATGTTCACCGATTACCACAAAGGTCAAAGTGTATTAAAAGATAACTCTCAAGAAACCTACGTTAAGTCAGAACCACTCTAACTATTCCTTTTGGGTTTTCATTTTTGGCATAGTGACTTGTCCATTATTAACTTCCTAGAATTTTATATATGGTACATATGTTTATGAACGTCAACAAAAATCACTTAGAACAGATACACAAACACTTTAATTCCCTAAAAGAACTGGCATTGAAAATTTTTAACTTAAAGTTAAATTTAAGGGAATTATGTAGAACTAGCTGTATTTTACTGAAATTTGCTGCTGCTTATTAGAAGAAAAATCAGTTAGAAGGTGGCATTTCCAAATGGAAATGCTATATTTACTATTTCAATTATCACCCAAATTACCAATGGGATTAGGAAAAATATTATCTGTTTTTTCTATTTATTTTATGAATCTGACAGCATTTTGTATGTAATTTAAGGCTCTAACCAGTAATGGAGATGAAATGTTGCATGTCTTCAGGAGGAAAGAGAGAAAACTGAATATGGAGAAAACTGACATTGTGGTAGGTTAGATACGTCTCATTTTCATTTCTCTTGAGCTATGCAGATCATTATACTTACCAACAGAAAAACAAAAAAAAATCTTTAAAATCAAAGATCATCTGCGTTTGCACTTTTTAAAAACTCTAAAAAGTGAAAACAATGTTTATTTTCTCACTTCTAAAAAGCATGAGATCTTCAATGTTCCCTTAGAACTAAAAATAAGCATTTGGTATTTTTAATCCCATTAAATGCTGGGAAAAGCAAAGTTGAAACCCAGCCCTTCTGGTACACAGAGTATTGTTTACTGATTTTTAACCACTTAGATCTGTGAACAGCAATTAAAGACTGAGCAACCTTGAACTGTGCCAAGCTTTCCTGGGCACATGCCAAGTGTGGGGCCATGCTCTGTGTTCCCCAAATACTAGATGCATCCCATAAAGCCACATTCTAAACATGAACAACCTAAAAGCTGTTCTAACTTCTGCTGGCTGTCAAGACCCCAAGAGCCATTTGTGCAAACCAAGATAGCTCCTACTCTTCTACAGCTGCAGCTCAGAACAATGGCTTTGAATCACCCACAATTCCCATGCACTAGAAAGTTCCTCCACTGATCAGCTAAGTCCATCGTAGACCTGCAACGTGCTAACATTTGATAACACTTACTCTGTCTCAATGAGGCCACACAAGTGGTAGAGGACAACACTTGATCTGAGCCTTCAAGAGGCTGAGAAACAGCAACTTGATGCAACTTTCAGAGGTTTCACTGCTGCCTATTAGAAAATCAGGCCATTCCCACTTTTAAGTAGAGCTCAATGGATTTGGAAGGTCACAGAGACACGGCAGGCAAGGAACTCTAAAATGGTATTTCTGTAGCCAATCTGCACAGTAAAAATACCATATATTCCTATGTCCCTTACTCTGGCTCACATGATAAGACTCAGGAGAAGGTAACATAGATGCCTGGGCACACTGAGACCATGCTGCTGTTCAAACCAATTCCTTTTTCATGTGCACACACCACCTGTTCATACCTATGTAAACAACTCAAAAGGATCCTATGCAAAGCAGCAGGCACATAACTCTTCACTAACAAAATAATTAAATCTCAGCAGAATTAAAATGAACACTTCAACAGGAAATCAGCTGACCAAGTATTTACAGAAATTTCTCTCACCCTTCACCACTGGAGAAATTATTATCCACAGCCTTCACTCAAAACCCTCCCAAAAGGCTTCAACAGCCCTGCTGACCACAGCTGTGGTAATAATATAGTATGAAGCGAGAGGCCAACCCAAGCCATTTAGAGACCTACAAGTAAGGCTGCAATTTTGTTATAGTATGGTAAGTGTCCCACCTGCAGTGGGGGAGCAAGTTGCCAAGGTTGTTTGCTCCATGGTCACACAGGTAGGCAATAACCTTACTAAGTATTTCTGTATTTGGGAGCACTGACTCAAAGGAGTTGTGTACCTTTTTCAAAGGAATAATGGCCATAACTTGACTGAGAGTAGATTCGGGCTAGATATCAGGAGGCACTACTTCAGAGACAGGGCGGCTAGGATCTGGAACCAACTTTCAAGGGAAATGGTGCTCGCTCCTACCCTGGGGGTCTTCAAAAGGAGGCTAGATAATCATCTAGCCAGGGTCATTTGACCCCAGCATTCTTTCCTGCCATGGCAGGGGGTCGGACTTGATGATCTGCTTGGGTCCCTTCCGACCCTACCAACTATAAGACAATGAGTTCTAGTTTAGGGTGCGAATCATAGTATCATAGTGGTTAGGGTCAGAAGGGACCTGAAAAAGGGTGTTTTTTTGAGTCCAGTCCCATGCATTTGCAGGTAACTTGATGACCAGTGGCCCAGGAGTCCTTTTCCAGTCCAACACTCCTATATAACGCCTCCAATGTTTCAATTAGTTACTTGAAATTGTGTCTGAAAAATGTTGCTTTCTTTGTCGAGTTTTTGTTCTACTGTAGAAAGTTACCTGGTGTCTTCTCTGCAGCGGGGTAATAGAAAAAAAGTATCTCTGTAGATTCATTATAAGGTCTTGAAAGAACTGCCCTCCCTGCAAGTTGTTCTGAATACAGTAGAAACAGGTAGGTAAACACATCAGCTCAGGCAGCAAGCTGATGCTAAGGATACAGCTGATTTCAAAGCTTAAGGTAGTCTTACATCTGGAGTACCATGTTCAGTTTTGGGCCCCCCCACTACAGAAAGGAAGGGGCCAAACTGGAGAGTCCAGCAGAGGGCAATGAAAATGGTTCAGGGGCTGGGGGACATGATTTGATAATTAGTCTTTAACTACCTGAAGGGTGATTCAAAAGAAGATGCAGCAGGACTGTTCTCAGTGGTGGCAGATGACAGAAAAGCAGCAAGAGTCTCAAGCTACATCAAGGGAAGTTGAGGCTACATATTAGGAAGAATTTTCTCACTAGGAGGGTAATAAAACATAGGAAGTGGTTACCTAGAGAGGTGGTGGAATCCCTGTCCTTGGAGGTTTAAAAGCTGCCTAGACAAAGCTTTGGCTGGGATGATCTAGTTGGGGCTAGTCCTGCTATGAGCAGGGGTTGGACTAGATGTGACCTCCCAAGGTCCCTTCCAACCCTCATTTTCTATGATTCTATAATTCTATGACTCCTCTGTGAAGCTACCTACTTGGGGAGGAAGGGTTCTCTCTTCTCCTATGGACTGTTTTATTGCATATTATGCATTTCCTCATGCTTCACGTACAGAAGACAAGTTTGGGAATTGTATTTTTTAGACTATACCTAACACTCTTGCCACAAACCTTCAAAAATCTTAACCATCATGCAGCATTTTTATTTCTTGAAACAGAGCTGGGGAAAAAAAAAAAATCACAATGGAAAATACCACTGTGAAGCATCTACAATTAAGCCTAATTTTTGTCTATTACTTCTTTTCTGTAGTGAATATTCAAATATGAGAACCTGCAAATCATGGATGTGTTTACTTCCTCCAAGTTACCATATAAATCTGCTTCATTTGCACATCTTATAGTGCTATTCTACTGTGAAAAGTAACTAAAAGCCTTAAATGTGGAATTTCACATTTCTCAGTTACTACTACTGAAAATACAGTCAATTTATAATGTTTCTTCTGAACTGCCAGCACTGCAAGTTCAAGTTGCCATCTGAAAGAGAAACTGGGCTCTCTCACGTATGCCTTCATCACTAATAAATATTTCACAGGTTAGATTATGTGCTCAGTTACACTCTTACAACTCCATTAGTCTTCAGCTGAATGTAAGAGCGTGACAGAAATCCAGCTGCAGAACCATCCCTTCTAATAATACATGAGAAAAAAGGATCTTGTTTTGTTTCTCAGAGCCCTAGACACATTTGTTGTGATGAGAGAATAAGCCAGTAGTGCTTATTTGTTTGTTAAAAGAAAACACACCTTGCAGACACTTTTGTATAAGATTGGCAAAACAAACCTGGCATCTCACAAAAGTATTTAAGGAATCGCCTTACAGAAGTGAGAACATCAAAATAAAGAGGATCAAACCCAATCTGAATATTAATATTCTAGATATAGATCTTGCACGCAGGTAATTTGCTGCAAATGGGCCATTGACAAACATAAGCATCATAGCTATCAATGCAAAAAAAACTGCTTGGTTTTTTTGGTGTTTTTTTTTTTTTTTAAAGAAACACTGAGGGAAAGTCTGACAAATAAGCTTCAAGGGTGCTTAAAAAAATTCATCTTTATGGACACCAAGGCAAGTTCAGACAGTCAAAAAGCTTGAGGCAGAATCAGTTCAATCTTCACAGGTTAGTCTAACTGCACTGATTGAACTGATAAGCAAGTGAACAGACACTTACGTTTGATTCCAGAAATGTGGCCACATACCTGCAGTGGCCCAGGCCAGAAGCCAGGAAGCACTAGAGCATACCAGACAGCTTAGGCCAAGGCTAATCCATGCATCCTACAAAGGGGATGAGGGGTGTTGCAGGGGAGGTGCAAAGCATCGTGGGATGCTGGGAGACTGACTTAACTTGAATCTGGGACAGAAGTTCAATAAGCCAATTTAACCTAAATCAGTTAAGTCTGATACCACATCCATCCAAGTTTATCTTAAATCAGTTTCAGCCATTTTGAAAGCAATTTATATGTACTGAACTTCTGATGTGTTACAGATCTGAACCGATTTCCAGTCACTTATGTGTAACGTATGTCCCTAGCCCAACACAAGTCTTAAGTTAACAGAGGATTGGAGGTAAAAGGCACAGGACTGCCAAAAACAGATGAGGTCATTCTCAACAACTGCTTGTCAGCCCTAGAATTCCCTCCCTCTTGAGGCCCACCAGAAATGAAGCCTGGACATTTTTGGGAAGTGTTGCAAGACCTTCCTACTGGGACAGCATTTAGCAAATAAAGCTAGGCTGAGGAGACAGTTTAAGGGGACTATTTTGTGTGGCTATTCTAGTTTGCTTTAAATTGTTTTATTCTCTTGTCATGGTCCTGTTCTATGCATTATTCTGTCCTCTTACTGTAAGCCACCCTGAGCCTTCGTTGGGAAGGATGGCAGATAGTGGGGAAATTAAGAGAGGACAAACAACTTAAGAGAGAGCTTGCCTTGAGTTGCTCGTCCTAAATTCTTGAGTCACTATCTCTCTCTCTCTCTCTATAGACAGACAGACAGACAGAGAGATCTATTTTTTTTAAGACACTTGTAGAACTTGGGGGCATCTATACATGTGCAGTGAGGTTCCTCTGACACACTGCAATTACAGTGTGTCAGAGCAGACTTGATTAAACAAGTCTGCTGGAGTGTGGTAATTACTGCCTTCCAGCAGACTCTAGCTTCTCATGCATCAGTGTCCCAGCCCTGAAAAATGGCGATAGGGGCACATTAACTAAATCTCATTAAACAAGCTTTAGTTAAAGCACACCTGCTGCCATTTTTCAGGGCAGGGACACTGATACATGAGATGCTCCAACTCTCACAGCCACTGTAATTAAAGCACTGCTCCTTCTCCCCCATTCCCAAACCACGTGTATAAATGCTCTGGGAGTCTATGGCCTGCAATCTTTGCTTCTAGTTCTAAGACCTTTTATATGGCTACATTTTGTCTGTGTGATCTAGAGGAACTCAGCAATCTAAAGTGAAGGGATGTGGGCAGTGGGGTTCTGCGGGGCTCGGTCCTCAGGCCCGCACTGTTCAACGTCTTCATCAGTGACTTGGACGAGGGGGTAAAAAGCACCCGGTTCAAATTTGCAGATGACACTAAGATGTGGGGAGAAGTGGGCACGCCAGAAGGGAGGAATAGGCTGCAATGGGACCTGGACAGGTTACAGGGGTGGGCACATGAGAACAGGATGTGTTTCACCACTGACAAGTGCAGGGTACCGCACCTAGGAAGGAAGAACCAGCACCATACCTACAGGCTGGGGAACTCCCTTCTCATCAGTGGAGAGGCAGAAAAGGATCTTGGAGTCATCATTGATGCCAAAATGAACATGGGCCGACAGTGTGGGGACGTGGTCAGGAAGGCCAACCGTACCTGGTCACGCATCCACAGATGCATCTCAAGCAGATCCAAGGAGGTGATCCTCCCCGGCTATGTGACACTGGTCAGGCCGCAGTTGGAGTACTGTGTCCAGTTCTGGGCACTGCACTTCAAGAGGGATGTGGACAACATAGAGAGGGTCCAGAGGAGGGCCACTCGCATGATCAGGGGGCAGCAGGGCAGGCCCTACGAGGAGAGGCTACAGGACCTGAACCTGTTCAGCCTCCACAAGAGAAGGCTGAGGGGGGATCTAGTGGCCTGTTACAAACTAGTCAGGGGAGACCAGCAGGCACTGGGGAAGTCCCTGTTCCCCCCGAGCGCTCCCAGGAGTGACTAGAAATAACGGTCACAAGCTGGCAGAGGGGAAATTCAGGCTAGATATCAGGAGCCGCTACTTCACGGTCAGGGCGGCTAGGATCTGGAACCAACTTCCAAGAGAAGTGGTGTTGGCTCCTACCCTGGGGGTCTTTAAGAGGAGGCTAGACAAACACCTTGCTGGAGTCGTTTGACCCCAGTACTCCTACCTGCCATGGCAGGGGGTCGGACTTGATGATCTGCTCAGGTCCCTTCCGCCCCTACCAACTATCAACTATGAAACTAATAAATCAGTATGATTTCACGTGCCCTTGTTATTATTTCCTTCCCCCCACAAATCCTTACCTCATGTGAATTTTTGTTTGGTTTTGTTTGTAAATCAACAGTGATTTTATATTTGCTTCAGATTACTGACCAAAAATATTGGAGCATCTTAAAACTAATCAGTCAGCATCCTACAAGCAATACACCAGATTTATTAATGTGGAAACACTCACTTCTTGTGACTCATCTTTTTACTAGTTCATAGCCCATTTGGCACACATGTTGACACCATGGGGTGCTTTTCTTTTTATTACCTAATAACATTCTTGTTTAAATCGCTTAGTAAAAAACTGGAAGTATATTACATCTACAGAATGACCTTTATAAAGCCTGTAATCTCATAAAAAAAAAAAATGAAATAAAACCAAGCTCATTTGCTATTGTTTCCCAGAAAGCCATGATTGATGCTCATTACATTCTTTTAAAATTTACTATAGACTGATTCCCAGATACACTTTTCTGTCCTTTGCCCAGGACTGATGCCTGTTAATTAGCACATAACTGCCCATAACATTCCATATGTGGTTTTTTATAGTATTTTAAAAGGGTTCTTTCTGTCATTAGACCTACTAGCCTCAGATTTTTACATGTACATTTAGGAACTTTCTCTAATTTTTCTACCACTTCACAACTTATTTATACTGAAGCACATGTTTGACTGGTTGAGATGGTCCTCTGTGTACCCACAGTAAATGGAACCACAGTACTGTCCCTAGTAAAGTTTAGTCTAGTGGTCTTTATTCCATTAAGAGGATATCCCATAGGTAGTCTCTCCCACCTGCCCTCCCTTTGAACCGCTCAGCGAGAGGGAAGAAAGAAGCATCTGCTGCTTTGACACAGGTTCTTTCCAAACTGTGAACTCTCAGAGCTGGCAGGAGAGGGATAAGGGACCTGAAAAGATGGACTGAGCCAGCAGCAGGCAGATGCCGTTGCTACAGCCATATTTCCTTGCAACATTCAACAGCAGGTGAATGTTTCCAGAGTGTCTGTGTGTTGGGAGAGGGAGTTAGAAGATGGGAGGCAAACAGTCGCTGTTTCCTGTCACCACCCACCCAACAGCAGATTCTCTTCTCTTCCTTTCTACTGCTTAAATTCCTAATCAAAATTCAGAACAGCAAAGACAACCATCCCGTACAGTGCACAGCTGAAGGACTGGAAAGCCAGCCTAGAAACTGAATTTAAACAAAAGTTAAACAAGGAAAACAGATTGATCAAATTATTTATTTTCACATTTAATTCACTGATTTTTTTGTTTGTTTGTTTGTTTAAATGAATATCACAAAATCCAGCAGCTCTCAACACAAATGCTTTGGTCTGTTTATTAAAATCCTCTCCCCAGTCTGAAACACATTTGCCAAACTTAAAAAATGTTCTTCAATTCAAATTATTTTATGAACTGAGAGACTGCTATCCCATTTCCAGAAGTTACAAGAGCTGGAACAGCAGGATTCAGGAAGTTAGGTCTAAGGATGGCAAATCATCGCTATTAAGTTGAAAAAAGTTATAGTAAGGAAGGTACAGTACAGCTTCTGGAAACTGGTAGAAGATCTATTGTTATTATTTCTGAGAAAGGAAACTTTATGCTGAACTAGCAGGTCCCCGTCTCTGCCAAAACAATCAGAGCAACAGTTCTCTGCAAATATATTAATTTTCTCCTTTGTTTCCTCGACTTCTCTAAACCACCCAACTGCTATTTTCAAAATACCCTGGGTGCAGCTTTAAAAACAAGAAACCTAAATCATGGCTTTTTCCAATCTGATTTTTAATGCTGCCCATCCCCAATATGCAATGACAGCTTTACACATATTCTACCTCATTTTGGTTTTCCTCAAGCATCTACCTGCCAGCAGATGGGGGGATGCAGAACACTGCATCTTTCTTTTATATAAGGGGTACAGAAGTTCACTTCTAATTAGTATTCAGTGATGCCTAGCACATGGAGGACTTCCACAGTTCTTTGCAGGTGTTCTTTCTACCTTTCTGCAGGTGGGAGGAAGGAAGGAATTCACTTTACACAAGTGGCTGACTGCACTAGATGCTGAGTTTTTTCTCCTTCACTCCACCCCATGGGACTGCCATTGCCTTCTCCCTTCCCTACCCAAGAAGGATATCAGAGCTATTTGCCTCTTGTAGCTGAAATTGGCTATTTTTTCCCAGGGAACAGGCAAGTGGGAAAGAAAGCAAGTCACAGGGAGAGCTATGGCAGCTCTAAAAATCCCAAAGAGGGCTGCAGCTTCTCACATCATTGCAAAGATGCTAGCAGCAGAGACCAACAAATTACTGGAAATCGAGTCAGCTGATTTGGCAACAGTGCAATGTTGTTCCCTTTGGTGAAGAATATACTACGATTGATGGAATGCATTGTCTTGAGTTCAAACAAGAGGGTGTGGGTAGAAAGCAGCAGTAGCATCTATTACAAAGCTTTCAAGTGCTAAGAAGAGATGTGAATGGCCAACACATTTGAAACCTAGCATTTACCTACCAAAGGAAGCATATGCATGTTAGTATACTAGCATGTTCACCTCCAGCACTTATTTACTCCGCTTCTGATTTTCAGTAGTTCAACTTTTCAACAGAAAAGGAGGTTAATTCAGATCATTATAACAGGATTAGAAATTTGGCTTTAAATCTTGTTTATTTTTAAACCTCGTCATTAAAGCTGAACTCTTACATCTATCGGGTGCCCACATTTGAAAATATTAGATGACATTTTTTCAACAAGAGCTAATCTACCTTCATGCATCTAGATAAAATACTATTAATACTTTTGGGTCAATGTTCAAAAGTAAGGAAGAGATAAATGAGTTACTGGGGATAAATAACTTGGACCAGGAAGGGGTAAATAACTTTCTCTCTTTCATAGTTTTCCCTTAATTCCCATTAATTTTGTGCTTTACTATTTCACATTCAACAATTCTGAGTTAACTTAGAACCTCCCCACCTTTTTTGTAACAGAGGCCTTACCAGAATATTGTCCAAGTCCACACGAGCCATCCATCCAAGCTTAGCTTTCTTCTTAAAAAGCAAAACAGTACTCTTAGAATGGCTTCCTATCTAGTTCATCATAGGTGTATAGATCACTGTCCATCAGAAGCCATTACTTCCTTATAAAACCTGATGGAACAGATATCTACTAAAAGCTTTCTGTATGTGTATTTCTCCATGCATTTTAAATTAAAAGGAGATACTACTGCTATCAGTCCTCAGTGTTAAGAGAATTGGATACTAGAGCTCCCACAGTCACTTACAAGTAACTGTACTTCTTACTAGGAGACAAAATAGCAGTCAAAGATGCCACTTCATTTTGCCAGTGCCCTAAAACAACTGCCTAAACCGAAATAATGTGATTGTGATTAATTACCCACAATCAAATCATAAAAACTGATAGTCATGTTGAAGGAATGTAGGACTCAATTTGTCTTCCTGATTTCTTTTAGTTTTTAGATTTGAGTCCATGGGACAGGGGCTAAGAGGGTTTCTTTAGCATCTCCCACAACTAGTTTCAGGCAGAGTTTGGGCAGTAGATGATATTGAGATCCCATATAAAATATTTCCTCAGAAAATAGATTAAAAAGCAGTACTTCATAATAATCCCAAACAAGCCACTTGTGGAAAGTCCTTTAAGATCCTGAGAGAATTATTTGGACTGAATAGATGTCCTAGAAAATGGAAGGATATTCAGCCTATTTTGTTTTCCAAGGTGCTCCCAACACACTTCTCCCCCTCCAAACAAAGAAGTTCTCCCACTAGTAGCCTCTGGAGGCTACTAATCTGCTGCAAACTAAACATCAGGTCTTAAAAAAAGGATATATATTATATTACTGGAATATATACATACATATAAATAGAAGAAAGGGAAAAAATTGCTAAATTGGGTGGAAGGGGAAACAGGGCAACTACATTCAGATGACTCTAATGTAGACATCACCACCACATATGCCCAAAAAGGAGGAAAAAGGAGAGAAGATTAGCAATGCTCAGCAACTAACTGCCAAGATGGACTCCAAAAATACAAAGCCACCCTCTAATCTTCCTGGGTACCAAAAGGAGCTACCCAGTAATCAAGAAATAAAACAACTGTATGAAAACCAGTTTTATGGAGGATTCAAGATCTGCAACACAGTGAAGTTTTGGCTGCAATGTGTAATCAAGTATATCAAAGCGGAGGTGGAGAAAAGAGAGAAATATGTATTCTTAGATATGTCAATAAGTATATTTTATCTGCCAGACTTTCTATTTTCTATAGAACCCAAGATCCTTAGTACAAGCTTCAGACATATCTTGCCAGCAGATACAGGTCCTTCCTCTCGACTATTTCTCATATGGAATCTCTCCTCTGAAGCAATGAATCAGAGGAGGGAAAGAGGAAACAAAAAGGGGGCATAAATTGCAGATGGTAAAGTGTGTGACCTTTTGTGATCTGTCTCTGAAAACTGGGACAGAGTGGGACTAGACCAGTGGTTCTCAATCAGGGTGTTGAAAGACTAACCAGGGGTGCTGTGACAAGTGCTGCTGCAACCAGATAACACTGCCCCATATGCAGGGCTGCAAACACACGTGCATACTCCTTCTGCATTACACTAAACCTAGCCAGCTCATGCTGTTGCCTTTCCCCGTCCTACCATCTCCATGCTTCTCCTGGAAAGATGCGTGGGACAGTTCCACATCCCTCCATGTCTATTTCCAAGAGACAACATGCAGGAAATGACCAGGAAGGGATAAAGTACAAGCCAGCTCTCTTGTCTGCTTTAGAGTGATAATAATAAAGCCATAATGCAGGAGGAGAACATGCCTGGGCACCAGATACATGGGACAGTTTTACCTGAAGGCAGCAACATCCAGTTGAGAAACACTGAGGTTAAGCTGAGTGCAACAGTGATTCTCAACTAAGGATGTCACCACATCCAAAAAAAGTGGTGGGGGGGGCCATGGCTCTGAAGAGGTTGAAAACCACTGGTTTAGGCAACAGATCTAGATGTGCTGCACTTCTGATCGGCCATGGCCAATCTACTGCCCTTATTCCCCCTGACTCACTGAAAAGATTCTCTAGCCCCTCCATAAACCTTTACAGCTTGAAGCAGTAATGGCATAATGCCATGGACCCTATCATGTAATTCCAGTCCTGTACGTCACCAGAAAGGTGGCTCTAATTACAACTGAGGTGAAAAGAAAGTTACATTTTGGGGCGGAACTGTTAAACATGTGGCTGTTATTTTAACAAAAATGAAAAATCATAAAAGGAAATGCATTCGAAAGCATGGCCTACCTTAACGTTCAGGCCAAGGACTTGCTCATCAAAACTGCTGCCCTCCAGAACAGGCACGTGGATGGGGAGATGTAGATCTAATATCCCCGTGCAATCCATAATTCTCATAAAATGGTACACACCAAGTGAAAAGTAAACCAAAAAGGGTAGCATATTTCCTCAATCTCTTGAGACATTTATACTGGGTACAGAAAATGCAGGTAAAGAATAGCAGAAAAGTAACATTTCATCAGCATGCCATTGGGAGAACACAAATTTCCTTTGGCAGCCTTAGGACCCAGGATCTAGGATGTTCTACTGTCCTAGAGTGAATCGAGACAAGAGGCCCAAGGAAACTGTGAAACCGCCTTCATTGTAAGTTTCCAATAAGAGACGGTATAGAAATTTGTCTGGGATTGTATAGGAATAGTGAATCCTGCATATACACAGGAGATTGGACTATATGACCGCCAACATCCCCTTCAATGCTAATGCCAAAGCCAGAGCTAGCAAGGCAGTTACCAAGAAAAAAATCAAATAATTCTCCACAGCATAAGTGCTGAGAAGTGAACACATTAAGCTAAACCTCAGAGTCATCCCAACTTCCAAATGGGATAGTAACATGCAGTCATCAGATACAAACATTTCTCCTTTCTGTTCCTTGTAATGAATAAGTAAAATTCAAGATTAGGGTTCTGGACAGATAGTGAATGAGTGCTAGCCTCAAAAGACCATATACCTAGATAACTTTCAATTCAGTTATGCTGCCTCAGCATTTTCCTTTAAGTTACATAAAGAGCCTTGAGGGTCTTTGCTTCTTTTCACCCATCAGCACATTTGTTTAAGCAAGGCAGTACACATGAACTACTGCTTCCAAATAGCTTGTCTTCAGGTAAAAATACTGCCCATATTTTTCAAAGCCAACATGGGTCTGTTGAAAGATATTAACATATTAAAAGCAGGCATCCCTAAAAAGTCCAAAAGGTATCCCTAAAGAGTTTCAGCATCAACCCAGGGTCATGGGAGCAAAACGCTCACGACCATCCATCCTGGAGGTCCCAAATCCAGAACAAAGCAGTGGCCTTTGAACAGCAATGCACAGCAGAAGCAATGAAGAAACACGTAGCCAGGAAAACAAAAACCTCCAGTATCCAGTCCTCATTGCTCTCCTGCCTCTGCTGCAAACTGTTCAAAGCAAAGATCAGACTTATGTCACCTATGTACTCATGTGAACTAACCTCCACCCCCTTCCCCTTCCTTTTTTTCCTCCTCTTTCCCTTTTTCTTTCCGCCTCTCCCCCTGCTGCATGCAGTCATCTTAGTCTACAAAGGACAAAAGTATGGTATATACAAAAGCAGGCTGCACAATACCAGTATGACTGCCCAAGCTGATGTTACCTTGCTCACTGGTGAAAAAAAAAAAAAAGAGAGCTGGGAGAAAGGGGGCAGAGTCTACCCTTGAAGTTCACCAGAAGAGCCAGGACCCAGAAAGCATTAACACAGAAGCATAGTTTTGCACTACTCAGAGTGATGGCTTATTTTTATCATTTCCTAAATGAGTAAAAGGGGAGAAGCTGGCAACCCATATGCGTTTAAAAACGGTACAACTGTAAAATAATTCAAGTAACCTCAAACAATTCCAACGGCCAGCTCACCAGATGACTGGCTGGAGTATGGGAAGTAAAGCAGCTATGTTTTTCCACTATTACATTTTGCCAAAGCTGGAAAGCAGATTTTGTGCTTGGGCAGCTAAGTGTTCAAACATGTGCCAAAGGTGCTTTAATGAACTGCCTAAAATTACAAGCTGAAAGTATCACACGTCACTGATTCCACAGTGTATGAAGTTATCAGACTCTCAAGTCTCTCTGTGGCATTAAGGAGAATAAGCAGTCAACTGCAAATTTTCAAAAGGTAAAAGAAATAAAACATAAAAAACAAGCACCAGTAATCTAAATATCTTTATCCCAGACTTGCCACAAATCAGTAAAAAGGAGAGTAGCAAAGGACATACCTTGGAACTGCTCCCAAAACAATCAAGTTGGCTTTTTGTTTGTTGTTTCCAATTACAGCATTTTTCATATCTCTGTAAATCCAGAAAGAAAAACAAACCCTGGTAAATTATGCTGAGGGCTCAACTGTACTGAATTTACTATTTCCACAGAGCTCAAGCAACTAATCTAAATATTGCTGCAGAATACAAGTCTTCACTGTCTCTGGCTCCACAACCCATTCTCTTGGTCTCTATTATGCCCAAACGCATTCAAATAAGCAGAGTCATTACCCCCTTACACATGGAAGTCATCACTTCATCATGCTCACTGACTTCATTGCATATGCATAAAAAACAAAACCAAGCCAAATGAGTAAGTCTGGGGAATTAATTATTGCTAAGGTAAACCAAGTACTAATATGAACTGTAGTGCTCTGTTGGGGGCAGAGGACAAGTGCTTCTAATGAAGGGGAAGAAAAGGTAGGAATGAAAAAAAGGGGCAGTGGCAAGGGTGTTAGCCAGGGACTCTTAAGACCAGGACTTATCTGTGATGGAATAGAGAAATATCTGAGTGACTCTGGACAAGTCACAAGGCCTCTGTACCCCAGGGTCCTCAGCCGTAAGAGAGGGGACAACAGCATCCCCCTCTAGCACAGGAGTATTGTGAAGGTAAATACATTACAGGTTCATGTTACAGGGGTGCGAGTTGTAGCCGTGTTGGTCTAAGGACATAGGCAGACAAGGTTCTTCCGGTGAATCTGATATCTTTTATTAGACCAACTTAAATAGTTGGAAAACAATCATTAAGCAAGCAGATGTCATCTGACTCCCTAGGCATCTCTTCACTATTCATCCCCCTTCTCTCTCTTCCCCTCCCTCCCCCCTCAAGCCTGTCTCTCACCCATTGACTCCTCAATCTATATTTTCACTGACTACCTGTCTCGTATGCATACCAGCCCAGCCTTTGGCTTCTTTATTTTTCATTCCATCCAGGAAGATCACACACCAACTGCTGAAACTTCCTTAGTCTGACTAAGAGTTTTTGAACCCGAAAGTTTGCTTAATAATCGTTTTCCAACTATTTAAGTTGGTCTAATAAAAGAGATCAGATTCACCCAAAGAACCTTGTCCGCCTAGGTTCGTGTAAGCATTCATGTTATGGTAATGGGAGCCAGAGGCAGTACCGTCCAAAGCACTGGTGGGAAGTCAGCTGTCCTGCATCCCAGCTAAGCTTCCATTAAAATGTTAAGGTTCCAGGCTTGTATGGCTCAGCAAGTTACTACTGCATACTAAAGAGCATCCTCTTCGATTTTCTTAATCTTGCTGTGATCATCCATGAATCTCAGTAAGTTTAAAAGAGAAAACTAAAAACATCCCGTCTTCAATTTCAGAAAGCTAAAAAGAACAAAATTTTCTCCACGTTGTACACAGATTTCATTAAAATCTTCAACTCTGCAGATGTACGGGTTGGGGGGAAGCATCTTTGACCATTCAACCTCCAACTAAAAGGAAAAATCAGTAGACGTGTGGACTCTAACATAGCATATGCATTTTACAAAGCTAACCTTTCAGTGATTATACATAAAACTTTACCTTCAGTTGCTTCAAATCGATTCGCTTTTCCTATTTTGGATTTTATTTAGACTGCTATTATGATGTTCTATTTTCACAGGCTTAGAGCTGTTAACTAGAGCAGTTGCAACAACTGAAATGTTTCCCAAACAGCTGTCTGCACATTCTGCAGGACTGGGAGGTGGGGAGAGAACAGGACATGGTTTTCTAAGCCAAAAATAACTATAAAATGGACACACTTTGGTGGATTAAAATTGGGTATCTAACTAACTGGAAACTTCTCCATGACAATCGAAAAGATTTTTAAAATAAGGTTTAGAAACTAAAAACAAAACAAAAAAAGGAAAACCCCACTTTTTCCTACAGTGCAATACTTAAAAACTTAGATTTACAACATAATCCAGAGCAATATGATCTCATAAACTGATTTCAGTGTTTCCCTGTTCAACAACTTAAAATTAAGTTAAATCAAGATTTGCATTTTTCCACTCTCCCTTCCCCCTCCTCTGCTCCAACACACTGTGTCACTTCCTAGGTGTCAAGGGAATCAGATGGGAGGCATACACCAGTCCTGGGAGAGAGAAGTAGGAGGCATCTAGTAAGAACCCCTGACTTGCACCTTCCAGGGAAAAAGCCAGAAGGCACTTGCTCAGTCCTGATAATCTGCCTGGCTGTTCTAAATGCCCGAAAAACATATGACCACAGGCACCACCAGCAGCCAAATGCTGAGAGGGAGGTCTTGTAACAGCATACCTGCTAACATAATACATGGCAGCAGTCACAGTCATGTCTGTTAGGATTTGACTTGTGAATCCTTTCACAGAGTGGCTGAAAGCTTTACAAGAAAAGAAGACTAAGTTCTAACACATTTTGTGGGGTTAGCAGTCCTGCAGATGGGTTCAGATGAGTTTCCCTATGTTTAAAAGAATCCATCACCAAGACCTTGGTGGAAAGAGGTCAGAAAGTGTCAATTCTTTTCCTGATGTGATGCTGGTCTATCCATTCAAGAAAAAATAGAAATGTTTAAGAACTGGTCACCTGGTTTCTTTCACATTCGGTTGGTAGACTGATCTCAGCAACTACATGAAAAGGGCAGAGGTGAAGTTTGGTAAGCAGCCAACAAATAGACAAACTATCATATCCTGGTAGTTTAGAGGGCTAAGAACATAGACAAAAGGCTTGTGAACTTTAGCCCTAATCATTTCAAAGCTTTCCAGCAGAGGAAAAAAAGTCTTTGCTTTGTGACTTCTGTAATCCATGCTGGCATCACAATAAGTTTTGCATGGCTTGTTGCAAGGCTCATGATGCAAAAGGAGGTGAGAATAGCCTTTATGGACTCGTCACTTTGTGTGGAAATATTCATCACCAGCTAATCGTCTAGATAGGCTGTACAGGGGCTCCCACCGGAGCCTTCTCAAACAGACTGATGCTACCACTAGGCACCTAAAACACTGTCACACAAAAACGCCAAAAGGGCAAGCTACCCGTACTCAAAAGTTTGTACGAGACAAAAAACAAACCTGTTGAGAACTCCAAGATCTAACGCATGGGATATTGCTTTCTTTCTTGGGATGGGAAAGTAATAGTAGAAGCCCCTTCCCCTAAACTCGTGGAAATATCTTCCACTGCTCTCAGTTGTAAAAGGGAATAAACATCTCATCTCACATGCATGTCTTTTTGATTATGTTCTTCAAAGATGGATAAGAACAAAAGTTGCATGGTTGGCAAGAACCAGGACCAGAGAGTATCCA